>NC_133345.1:12066674-12426674 GCF_030506205.2 Paramisgurnus dabryanus
ACAGAATTGATAATATTGTCGTACCAGAGCTTTACTCAGAGGAGATATAGAGATTCCACATAGAAAAACTACCTTTGGAGAAACTGTAATGTCTTTTAGAGGAGGTCAATTTTGGAACAGCATCCCAATAAACATTAGAGAATGTCCAACTTAGGTTGTTTTCACATATGTTGGTGCGTTGGTGTTCACATACATATATTTTTTACTTTACTCAAAATGCCGCACCGTACACCATGTGACAACGGTCAGCACTGTCATTGGTTTCTGACAGCTCTTACCGTCTCATGACTACCCCCACGTTTCCACGACAACCAGCCTGACAGGGAGAGCGCAGCTATCAAGATGTGGAGATAAACGATGCACGTCTTTGCGAAGTTTCTTTGCTTTAACACGAAATTGCGTAGCTGTTCTATTAAAGCCTTTCTCACGGAGCCGTTTGCTAAAAAGCCCGTAATGTCACTATTTGTGTGTGGAGGACAGCTATGCATTTATAATATCATCAGCTCAAACGTAAAGGAGACAGCAAATCTCTATGCAACGGACCAGGATTGGCTTGTTTGTTGTTAACCCACAATATAACAAGCGGCTCACGTCACAACGAAAGCCCAGTGGCTCAAACATGTGGAGAACTTCCTGTATTTGGAACGGCCCGAGGTCCAGCAGTGTTCACACCACAGGTGGGTCGCCCCAGAGTGAGCACAACACTGATCGAGAAGTTCTCAGTTGTCTTCTCGTTGAGAAGAGCACCACACAATGTTTCCATTTTAGCGTGTAAGTGTATCTTGTGAACGGTGCTCGCGCTGCAGCAATAGTGTTGGAGACCGCTTGCGGTCTTAGAACCTCCACGCCATAAAAGAAGGTCCTTCCTCAGGGGAAACCGCCAGGGGGGGCTGTCGCGAGGAGCACGAGTTCGGGAACCAGTTACTGGTAAGCAAATAAGGAGAAAGCAGTCAAATGTTCTCATCGTCCTGGGGGATACACATATTTTCGCAAACCCCGTGGCCAGCTGTGTGCCAGTGCATCCACACTGAGTAAACCATCAGTTAGTGAATAAAACAGGCGACAATGGGTTGTCTTTGGAGATGCAAACAGATCTATCTGTGCTCTGCCGAAATATTTCCAAATCAGCTGAACTGACTGGGGATGGAGTCCCCATTCGCCTGGGGATGCTGCTTGTGAAAGCACATCGGCCGCTACATTGGACGATCTAGGAATATGAGTGGCATGAAGAAACCTCAGATTCTTCTTACTCCAAAGGAGGAGATGCCTGAGGAGATGTGACAGGTGACGAGAGCGCAACCTCCCTTGATGGTTGAAATACGCAATGGTTGCAATAATTTTGGTGCAAACTAATACATCTTTTCCATGCAGCTCTGAAACGAGATGAACGAGTGCAAGATATACAGCCCACAACTCGAGGCAGTTGATGTGCCAATGCAGCTGGTGTGCTCACTGAAGGTTTGATGTTTTTGCTGCTTTTTCTGGAGAAAGCCAACATGTCAGACACCCAATCACAGTTTGTTTCATCTAGCGTCACGTTTCAGACTCCCCACAATAACGAGCCGGCTGGCAATAAGTCAGTTATTGAAATAACCAGCCGCAACCGAATAGCATCTAAATAAACAACATTACACACCATAGAACAATGTTCTGCACTTCTTCAACAGCCAAAAAAATTAGATGCTCCCGGTAAACATCTGTTTGAATCATATCTCTCCACTTTTAACACCTACAAGCAATTCAGGAAAACCAAACATTTTGACTCACTAACTGGCTCAAGCAAAACTCTTTTATAATGTCTTTTATGTGGCTTTAACATAGGACACGGTGTGCGCTGCGCTATGAATCCCATTAATTTAAATGGCTTGAGCCGTGCAAGGGCGGTTTGTTGTTGCGTCGAGCAAAGCACGAGCGCAGTGGAGTGGGGTTAGATGTGCTGTTTGCGTTAGGATGTCAGTTAAAGTATTTTATACTATTGTTTATACTATTTTTTAATATGCTTTTTAAACCATTGTCGCCTGACATTTGGGTTAGAGTTGGGTTTGGGTAAGGATATAATTTTATGTAACAGAAAGTTGTTCTAACCCCAAACCGAAGAGACAATTGTAAGAAAATAGTAAAAAAAGTTGAGTAACAAATACGTGTCACGGAACAGAAAGTTGTGGCAGGGGCACGTTAAATGGTGGAAATATGTGACAATGTCACGCAAAACTGAGCAAAATAATGCGTGACTATTTCGCATATTTTGTGAGTTCAGGCTCAATAAATCTATGGCGTCGTTGGTCACAACAGAGAAGAATTTGTGGCTAAACTTGTCTGGTATAAATGAGACCGATGAGACAATTTTAATGGACTCACCTACATCACCATGAGGGTTTATTCAGTGGTTCAGTCAATGCTGTTGTAGAAACGAACAGTGGGTTTGAAAAAATTGGCCGAGACGATGTCTACATGTTTTTCCCCCAATTGCTCTGCTTCCAGGAGTGCTAGAGAGAGTTCAGCTAGAAGGGATGAATTTGATTCAATTTGTGGTTTTCAAATCTTCTACCCATCGTGGCAGGCCGATCTTGGGAAATTCCCCTCAGGAGGGATCTTCTAACTCAGGCCCGGGGTGTGGTATTTCACAGCCCGACCAGAAATGTGGAAACTATGGGTTTGGCCTATGAAGGGCATGAACTTCTAGTCAAGGGTCTCTCTACTGAGGTTGTAAAGACCATTTTTAACTCTCAAACTCCATCCACCAGGAAACTTTATACATTAAAATGTTCACTCTATGGTGTAGTGATAGACAATATAGATCTAGTTAACCGCCCAGTAGCTTTAGTTCTGGAGTTTCTTCAAGATCATTTTCATCAGGTCTTGCACCTCTACTTTAAAGGTTTACGTTGTGGCTATTTCATCCTTTCATATACCTCTATCTGAAGGCACCTTAGGAAAGCACCTTTAAGTTTTACGTTTCCTACATGGAACTCTAAGGATAAGGCCCCTGTCTCTTTCTAGAGTTCCGGCCTGGGTTATGGCTTTATTTAAGAAGGGGTTTCTTTAGCTCCCTTTGAACCTTTACATTCAGCCTAGGACAAACATGTATCCTTTTAAGCTGACGTTTATTTCTCGCCATTACAAAAAGGGTAGGTGACAGAGGTGGAAGTAACGAATTACAACTACTCACGTTACTGTAATTAAGTAGTTTTTTCGTGTACTTGTGTCACAGGAGTGACGATCTTTGAGGCGGAACCAAAAATTGGGAAGTTTTGGTTCCGCCCGGATGTTTCCGCCCGGACCGGAAAGAGCAAACACCGGAAATCCGGTGGCGTCGCGAACGCTGTAATCAGCTAAACTACACACAGCTGGGAGCTATTAAGAGGAGCGCCGGGTGATTGGAGGAGAACAGCACCCAGGGGAGTATAAAAAGACAAGTCAAATCACAGTCTTGGCTGATGTTATCCACCGATGTGTTGGTGTGTATTGTAGTGCCGAGTTGAGCTCGCCTAATACGCTATATTCGGATTGTTGTATTGCTCTCTCTCTCCACGTAAGGATTATAGATCGATGGAAATGAGGACATTGAAGACCTTAAAGGTGAAGTACTAGCCGGACACTGACATTGTTTGAGAGAAACGGAAGGAGAGAAAAACTTACCACTGTGAGTATATATCTGTGGGAACAGTGGTGTTTGTGGCTGGAAAGCGCCCTGTCTAGCTGCCTGAGTTACTGTTGGCATGAAGACAACTTAGGACGAAGAAAGATAGAGACCGTGAGTAACCAAAACCCTTGAAGTGCATGTTGATATACATATTGGATTGATTCATTGTTTGAGTGTTCTTAAGAGAGAGATCGAGTGGCCCTACCCCTGGACCAGTGTGGTGGGTGAGCCGAAGGTTTCCGTGGGAAAGTAGCTCCAGCAACGACAGCAAACAAACGCTAGGCCATTACCATCTCCCTATTTCTCGCCCAGAGCGACGTGGAAGAGGACGGGTGTCTATTGTGTGCACTGAGCGTGGTGGGGTGAGTCTTTGGAAATTTTCACTTGAAGTGGTGCTGTGTAATGCCGTGTATTGCAGTGTTAGTGCTGTGTCTTGTTTGACGAAATCCCGTTCCCAGTCACTCGTCCCGGGACGGTGAAGAGGAAAGAACGGCGCTAGCAAACCCTGTATAATACTGCTGTAGTGTGCTTTCAGTTTCACAGAATTACAGAGTGGCGGCGAAGAACTGTGCGAGTAGCAGTGTGTGTGAATACTGTATCTATTATTGTTAACTTACCTGTGTTCTCTCATCATCACAGAGTAGAGGCAGGAGAGATCCGCTGGCCCGAGGTCTCGACGAAAGGGCGCCCCGGTCCAGTTTTCGATTGACCAACGGGTCTCGAGGAACGGGCAGCGTTCGACCCGGTGTGCCGGCGTGGTTCTCGCCCCTCTGTTCATCAACGAGTTCGCCGAGAGGGTCTTGGCCCCCGGCGTCCCAGTACAAACCACTGCTTAATCGCCGCATTGCAGAAACTAGCCAGCGTAAGCTCGCGACCCCTGTAAGTCTCTATGTAATTTGTTACGTCTGCTGCTTGACAGGAAAGCGAGGGAGTTGTGTGAGCTGTGGAGAGAAAGAGAGCTAACGTGAACACTGAGATATCAAGCTGTGGAGAGAGCCATACCTACCTAGAAGCTGTAATCAGCGCAGAGGTGAGCGAACGTCTTGAGAACGATTTACTGTGTCCCTGTACCCCAGCAGAGTCTGTGGAGAGAAAGAGAGCTAACGTGAACACTGAGATATCAAGCTGTGGAGAGAGCCATACCTACCTAGAAGCTGTAATCAGCGCAGAGGTGAGCGAACGTCTTGAGAACGATTTACTGTGTCCCTGTACCCCAGCAGAGTCTGTGGAGAGAAAGAGAGCTAACGTGAACACTGAGATATCAAGCTGTGGAGAGAGCCATACCTACCTAGAAGCTGTAATCAGCGCAGAGGTGAGCGAACGTCTTGAGAACGATTTACTGTGTCCCTGTACCCCAGCAGAGTCTGTGGAGAGAAAGAGAGCTAACGTGAACACTGAGATATCAAGCTGTGGAGAGAGCCATACCTACCTAGAAGCTGTAATCAGCGCAGAGGTGAGCGAACGTCTTGAGAACGATTTACTGTGTCCCTGTACCCCAGCAGAGTCTGTGGAGAGAAAGAGAGCTAACGTGAACACTGAGAAATCAAGCTGTGGAGAGAGCCATACCTACCTAGAAGCTGTAATCAGCGCAGAGGTGAGCGAACGTCTTGAGAACGATTTACTGTGTCCCTGTACCCCAGCAGAGTCTGTGGAGAGAAAGAGAGCTAACGTGAACACTGAGATATCAAGCTGTGGAGAGAGCCATACCTACCTGGAAGCTGTAATCAGCGCGGAGGTGAGCGAACGTCTTGAGAACGATATACTGTGTCCCTGTATCCCAGCAGCCGTCTGTGGAGAGAAAGAGAGTCAACGTGAACACTGAGATATCAAGCTGTGGAGAGAGCCATACCTACCTAGAAGCTGTAATCAGCGCAGAGGTGAGCGAACGTCTTGAGAACGATTCACTGTGTCCCTGTATTTCAACAGTCGTCTGTGGAGAGAAAGAGAGCTAAAGTGAGTCACCGAGCAAGGACCTGTGGAAAGTAGGCGGTGCACCGCTGTGCGCCGAGTCAAGGTACAACAACAGAAAAAGACCCATACCAGCACTCATTGTGTTTTTATTCTGCCTCCAGGAAGGAAGAGGAGCGCGCCACGAGTAGAGGGAACCCGAGGCAGGAGCCCGTTCCCCCACGTACGACCTCCCACCCTTAGTCCTTCATTGGGCCGTGGCCCCCCCCTGGAGGGCAGAACTTGAAATTAGTTTTAATTTCCCCTTTCCCAGTTTCCCCCCCCATATTTTAATTATTTAACTCAATAAAGAACATTTTATATTTACTTGTGCTCGTTGTTGTCTGGTCATTGGGTTGGTTTTGGGGACCTCCTCGAGGTGGAAGTTTAGAAGGGGCGTGGGTTATACAACTAGTAGCCAGCCCCTGGCCGGTGACAGATTTTGGCGTAGTCGGCAGGGCTCCACCTCGAGTTGAGTAACCAGACTAGCCCAATGACCGACAACGCAGGGCCCGCAGCCCAACCCCGTGCGGTGCCTGTCTTTATGGGCAGCCCTTGGGTCCAAAAGTATGGAGGAATAGAGTCGGAAATACGACTAACGGAATGGAAGGCCCAGTTGGAGTACTTAGCCGACCTGCAAAGCCTTAGTGTAGCCCAGCGGCTCCAGTTCGTATTAAACTCCCTAGAGGGAGAAGCGCGGCGAGAAGTACAGGCCGCCCCTGAAGCTGTCCGAGCCAGTGCCCAAACTATATTTCAGTTCCTTACCGAGCAATATGGTGACCACACCCCCGTAGCTGTCCTCCGTTCCCAATTCTTCAACAGTAAACAAGGCCCCCGACAACCCATTAGAGCTTTTGCCCTGAGACTGCGAGAGCAGTTCACCCGGCTACAGGCCCGCCGCGATCATGGATTGGGAGATGGCGAGACTTTGCTGCGCGACCAATTCCTCCTGGGGATGAAAGAGGGCCCCGTGAGGCAGAGTTTGAGGGTCCAGTTTCGCAGAGACCCCGACCTCACATTTGAAGATCTAAGGAAGGAGGCGTTAGCCTTGGAGGGCGATGAGGTCGAGGTGAGTGAGACCCCAGTCTGTGCCGCGGTAAACGAAAACGTGCCACCACCACCAGAGCGCACGGATTGGAAGCAGGCTATAAAAGTAGAACTGTTGAAGGATGTCCGGGAGCAGATGTCAGAGTTATCCAAAACTCTTCTGGGAGAGCTGCGCCAAGGTAGGGCGCGGGAGGAGCCAAGGCCGGCACCCCGAGAGCGAGTATACTCGGAGAGGAGCCGAGAGCCGCCGGGACGCCCAAACCGCTATAATAGACCCCGTTTTGAGTGGGATGACCAGGGACGACCGATTTGCAATCGTTGTGGTGAGCCCGGGCATTACAGTCGTCAGTGTGGGCCTCGCAGGGCATCTGAAGGGGGTTTTTAGGACGACCGGCCACAGTGGGTCGTGTGGCCGGGACCCCTCAAGAAGACCCGGGAAGAAGGAACGGTTCAAGGCAACAGATGATCGGGCATAGCCCGGTGGCAGAAGTAAAAGTGTGTGGCAAGTGGATTCAGTGCCTGGTAGATACGGGCTCACAGGTAACGATGTTTGCAGAAAGCCTCTCCAAGGAGATATTCGGACGAGAAGGAGTACAAGGAGCAGAGGCCCCCTGGTTGACGTTGAAGGGCGCTAATGGCCTGGAAATCCCCTACATCGGCTATCGCCTAACGGATCTGGAAGTGCATGGGGTGGTCGTCCCCCAAAAAGGTGTGGTCATTGTGGAGGATAGGTGCTTAGGCACCCACAGAGCCCTATTGGGCATGAACGTCCTCTCTGAGTGCTGGGAGGAGATATTCCGGGCTAGGCCTGGTCCAAGGATCTCACCTGCCGAGAGGCCCAAGTGGGAGCGCGTGGTGGCTGACTGCCGCCGGGTCCAAATGAATCAGGTGCGTAGAGATCGGGAGGAAGTGGGAAGAGTAATGTGTCGTTTTGCTTTGTCTATTCCCCCTAGGAGCGAAGCTATCGTCTGGGCAAGAGTGCCCCTTCGGGAAGCGAACCCCGAGGAGTGGGTGTTGGTGGAGCCACACACGGATTGTCCACAAGTGGAGGTAGCACGGGGACTAGCGGCGGTATACCGGGGAAGGATCCCTGTGAGAGTGAGAAATGAGCACCCCTATGCAGTCCAACTATATCGACACCAACGACTGGCCCGGCTAACGACGGTCACGCCTCACCAGGTGAGAGAAGAAAGGGACGTCAGTTTTCGTCAGGTGTGCCCCACTGTGATAGAGGTGGCCCTGACCCAGATGGATGCCCCGGCGAGTAGCCAGGGGGGAGGTATGCCGAAACATCTGGCGGGTGAGTCACTGCAAGGGGATGACCTGGGACGGGTACAGACACAGAAACTGCAGGCACTCCTTCGGAAGTGGCAACATGTGTTCGCAAGGCATGATGAGGACTATGGGTGCACCCGGGTGGTGGAACACCATATCCCCACTGGGGATGCGGGGCCAAGCAGGGAGAGGTATCGACCGATCCCACCTACCTTATATGCGGAAGTACGTATACTTCTGCAGGGCATGTTGAGCCGGGGCATCGTCAGAGAGAGTAGTAGCCCCTGGGCGGCCCCCATCGTGCTCGTACAAAAGAAGACAGGAGCCTGGAGGTTCTGTGTGGACTATCGTAAGCTGAACCTGGTAACAAAGAAAGATGCTTTCCCTCTACCACGAATTGAAGACTCACTCGCTAGCCTCACGCAGTCAGCCTGGTATTCCACCTTAGATCTGGCCAGTGGATATTGGCAGGTGCAGGTGGCCGAGGTGGATCGGGAGAAGACGGCCTTCACGACCCCATTCGGATTGTTCGAGTGGGACCGGATGCCTTTCGGACTCTGCAACGCTCCAGCCACCTTCCAACGCTTGATGCAACGCTGCCTGGGAGGTCAGTTGATGGAGTCGGTATTGGTGTATTTGGATGATGTGATTGTGTATTCCCCAGATTTCGATTCCCACCTCCGGCATCTAGAGGAAGTCTTTCGAGCCATGGAGAGGTACGGGCTGAAACTGCAGCCGGACAAATGCCACCTGCTGCGGCGAGAAGTGAAGTTCCTGGGCCATGTGGTTAGTGCAGCGGGGGTGGCCGTGGACCCCGAGAAAGTCTCTGCCGTAAAGGAGTGGAATGCGCCGAAAACTGTGAGGCAAGTACGATCCTTTCTAGGGTTCGTGGGATATTACAGACGGTTTATTAAAGATTTCTCCAAGATTGCCAAGCCTCTTAACCAGTTGCTGGTTGGCACAGGACGAAGCCGGGGCCGTGGATCGCCCTTTATCAACTGGGGTGATGATTGTGAGAGGGCTTTTCAGAGGCTGAAGCAGGAGTTGTTACAGGCCCCCATCTTGGCGTATGCTGACTTTTCTAAACCCTTTGTCTTGTATACAGACGCGAGCAACCTGGGACTGGGGGCGGTATTGGCCCAACGACAAGAAGGAGCTGAGCGGGTGATCGCCTATGCGAGCCGAAGCCTCCATCCGGCAGAGAGGAATGATGCCAATTATAGTTCCTTTAAGCTGGAGCTGCTGGCCCTGAAGTGGGCCTTGAGCGAAAAGTTCAAGGACTACCTTTGGGGAGCCGAGGTAACGGTTATTACAGACAATAACCCTCTAGTGCATTTACAGACGGCGAAGTTGGGGGCTGTGGAACAGCGATGGGTGGCTCAGCTGGCCAACTTCAATTACAAGTTGCAGTATCGGCCCGGGCGAGAGCATACGAACGCAGACGTCCTTTCGAGATTGCCAGAGGCAAAGAGCCCCAGACGCCAGGGGTATCAAAGGGAGGATAGCCACGAGGAGGGCTATATGATAGGGGTCGTGGAAGCACCAGGAGGCCAGAAGAAGGCCGTGCCAGGGAACTGGGGGTGGGACCCCCGCCGATGGATAGAGAGGCAAGCTCAGGACCGGGACGTGCGCCAAGTGAAGGTGTGGGTGGAGCAGGGCCAACGGCCCCCGCCGGCTGAAAGATTAGCCCAGACGGAGACGGGGAGAAAGTTACTGGGACAGTGGGAGAAGCTGGAGCTACAGGAGGGGGTGCTTTGCCGGAAAACCCGCGACCCGAAATTGGGAGAAGAAGTGTGCCAGATTGTGGTGCCCGCCGACCAGGTAAATGCATTAGTCTCAGTCTATCATGACCAGTTGGGACACCAGGGACAGGAGAGAACCGTATCCTTATTACGTAGATTCTTCTACTGGCCGGGGCTGGAGGCGTCTGTGCACAACTTGATTCAAGCTTGCCCCCGGTGCATGTTGTTCAAGTCTAGACGAGAGGCCCGAGCACCGATGGTACCTATCCATGCGAAAGCCCCCCTCCATATAATGGCCATGGACTTCCTGACGCTGGGTCGCCCTCAGGACCGTTATCAGAACATCCTGGTCATCACTGATCTGTTTACTAAATACGCCTGGGCAGTTCCAACGCTTGATCAGACAGCCAATACCACCGCCACAGCCTTATGGCGCCATGTTTTTCAGACGTTTGGATGCCCCGAGTTCCTGCACTCCGACCAAGGGGCGAATTTTGAGTCCAAGGTAATCCGTGAGTTGTGCCAGTTGTATGGATGCACAAAGACCCACACCACGTCGTATCATCCCCAGGGAAACGGAGGCTGCGAGAGGTTTAATCAGACCCTATTGGGGTTACTGGGGACCTTAGACCAACAGCAGCAGAGAGATTGGGTGAGTGCTTTACCGAACCTTTTGCAAGCGTATAATAACAGTGTTCATAGCACAACGGGGTATGCCCCTACTTACCTGATGTTCGGCAGGCACGTGCGAATGCCCACTGACCTGGTCTTGGGGGTAGCAGCAGACCGGGAAGAAGTGAGTGTAACAGAGTGGGTGGGGCGCCATCACCAGCGCTTACACTTCGCGTATGAACAGGTGTCGAGGAAAATACAGACGGCAGGAGAAAGGAACAAACGGCTGTATGATCGGACTGCCCGAGATGCCCCCCTGTTACCAGGTGAGAGGGTCCTGGCGAGAGATAACCGGCGGCAGGGAAAGGGCAAGCTAAGCGATCGCTGGGAGGCTATCCCGTATGTGGTCTGCAAACAGCAGCGGCCGGGACAACCGGTGTACACCATCCGACCCGAGGGAAAGCCTGGCCCCGAACGTGTGGTACACCGTAATATGCTTCGCCCTTGTCCGAACTACCCTGAGGCCGTGATAGAAGGGCCCGCCGAGCCAGTATCGGAGGCCCCCTGGTTGGAAGGATGGGCTGTGGTACCAGGGAGACCCATGGTAGCGCTACCCCCGGCCGCCCAGAGACAGCCAGAGGTGGCACCAGAGCCAGTCGAACCCCCAGTGGCCCAGATGCAGCCTGAGCTGGCACCTGAGCCGGTTGAGCCCCCGGCGGCCCAGATACAACCAGAGGTAGTACCCGGGCCAGCCGAGCCCGATTCACCCGTAAGGCGCTCCCAACGAGAGAGTCGAGGACGCCCCCCTGCCCGGTACGGTGAGTGGACAACGCCGAGGCATTCTAGGGACTAGAATGTATTGGTGGGGGAGGATGTCACAGGAGTGACGATCTTTGAGGCG
Source organism: Paramisgurnus dabryanus (assembly GCF_030506205.2). Classification (NCBI taxonomy): domain Eukaryota; kingdom Metazoa; phylum Chordata; class Actinopteri; order Cypriniformes; family Cobitidae; genus Paramisgurnus; species Paramisgurnus dabryanus. Next base: position 12,077,842 of record NC_133345.1, read on the forward strand.
GAACCAAAAATTGGGAAGTTTTGGTTCCGCCCGGATGTTTCCGCCCGGACCGGAAAGAGCAAACACCGGAAATCCGGTGGCGTCGCGAACGCTGTAATCAGCTAAACTACACACAGCTGGGAGCTATTAAGAGGAGCGCCGGGTGATTGGAGGAGAACAGCACCCAGGGGAGTATAAAAAGACAAGTCAAATCACAGTCTTGGCTGATGTTATCCACCGATGTGTTGGTGTGTATTGTAGTGCCGAGTTGAGCTCGCCTAATACGCTATATTCGGATTGTTGTATTGCTCTCTCTCTCCACGTAAGGATTATAGATCGATGGAAATGAGGACATTGAAGACCTTAAAGGTGAAGTACTAGCCGGACACTGACATTGTTTGAGAGAAACGGAAGGAGAGAAAAACTTACCACTGTGAGTATATATCTGTGGGAACAGTGGTGTTTGTGGCTGGAAAGCGCCCTGTCTAGCTGCCTGAGTTACTGTTGGCATGAAGACAACTTAGGACGAAGAAAGATAGAGACCGTGAGTAACCAAAACCCTTGAAGTGCATGTTGATATACATATTGGATTGATTCATTGTTTGAGTGTTCTTAAGAGAGAGATCGAGTGGCCCTACCCCTGGACCAGTGTGGTGGGTGAGCCGAAGGTTTCCGTGGGAAAGTAGCTCCAGCAACGACAGCAAACAAACGCTAGGCCATTACCATCTCCCTATTTCTCGCCCAGAGCGACGTGGAAGAGGACGGGTGTCTATTGTGTGCACTGAGCGTGGTGGGGTGAGTCTTTGGAAATTTTCACTTGAAGTGGTGCTGTGTAATGCCGTGTATTGCAGTGTTAGTGCTGTGTCTTGTTTGACGAAATCCCGTTCCCAGTCACTCGTCCCGGGACGGTGAAGAGGAAAGAACGGCGCTAGCAAACCCTGTATAATACTGCTGTAGTGTGCTTTCAGTTTCACAGAATTACAGAGTGGCGGCGAAGAACTGTGCGAGTAGCAGTGTGTGTGAATACTGTATCTATTATTGTTAACTTACCTGTGTTCTCTCATCATCACAGAGTAGAGGCAGGAGAGATCCGCTGGCCCGAGGTCTCGACGAAAGGGCGCCCCGGTCCAGTTTTCGATTGACCAACGGGTCTCGAGGAACGGGCAGCGTTCGACCCGGTGTGCCGGCGTGGTTCTCGCCCCTCTGTTCATCAACGAGTTCGCCGAGAGGGTCTTGGCCCCCGGCGTCCCAGTACAAACCACTGCTTAATCGCCGCATTGCAGAAACTAGCCAGCGTAAGCTCGCGACCCCTGTAAGTCTCTATGTAATTTGTTACGTCTGCTGCTTGACAGGAAAGCGAGGGAGTTGTGTGAGCTGTGGAGAGAAAGAGAGCTAACGTGAACACTGAGATATCAAGCTGTGGAGAGAGCCATACCTACCTAGAAGCTGTAATCAGCGCAGAGGTGAGCGAACGTCTTGAGAACGATTTACTGTGTCCCTGTACCCCAGCAGAGTCTGTGGAGAGAAAGAGAGCTAACGTGAACACTGAGATATCAAGCTGTGGAGAGAGCCATACCTACCTAGAAGCTGTAATCAGCGCAGAGGTGAGCGAACGTCTTGAGAACGATTTACTGTGTCCCTGTACCCCAGCAGAGTCTGTGGAGAGAAAGAGAGCTAACGTGAACACTGAGATATCAAGCTGTGGAGAGAGCCATACCTACCTAGAAGCTGTAATCAGCGCAGAGGTGAGCGAACGTCTTGAGAACGATTTACTGTGTCCCTGTACCCCAGCAGAGTCTGTGGAGAGAAAGAGAGCTAACGTGAACACTGAGATATCAAGCTGTGGAGAGAGCCATACCTACCTAGAAGCTGTAATCAGCGCAGAGGTGAGCGAACGTCTTGAGAACGATTTACTGTGTCCCTGTACCCCAGCAGAGTCTGTGGAGAGAAAGAGAGCTAACGTGAACACTGAGAAATCAAGCTGTGGAGAGAGCCATACCTACCTAGAAGCTGTAATCAGCGCAGAGGTGAGCGAACGTCTTGAGAACGATTTACTGTGTCCCTGTACCCCAGCAGAGTCTGTGGAGAGAAAGAGAGCTAACGTGAACACTGAGATATCAAGCTGTGGAGAGAGCCATACCTACCTGGAAGCTGTAATCAGCGCGGAGGTGAGCGAACGTCTTGAGAACGATATACTGTGTCCCTGTATCCCAGCAGCCGTCTGTGGAGAGAAAGAGAGTCAACGTGAACACTGAGATATCAAGCTGTGGAGAGAGCCATACCTACCTAGAAGCTGTAATCAGCGCAGAGGTGAGCGAACGTCTTGAGAACGATTCACTGTGTCCCTGTATTTCAACAGTCGTCTGTGGAGAGAAAGAGAGCTAAAGTGAGTCACCGAGCAAGGACCTGTGGAAAGTAGGCGGTGCACCGCTGTGCGCCGAGTCAAGGTACAACAACAGAAAAAGACCCATACCAGCACTCATTGTGTTTTTATTCTGCCTCCAGGAAGGAAGAGGAGCGCGCCACGAGTAGAGGGAACCCGAGGCAGGAGCCCGTTCCCCCACGTACGACCTCCCACCCTTAGTCCTTCATTGGGCCGTGGCCCCCCCCTGGAGGGCAGAACTTGAAATTAGTTTTAATTTCCCCTTTCCCAGTTTCCCCCCCCATATTTTAATTATTTAACTCAATAAAGAACATTTTATATTTACTTGTGCTCGTTGTTGTCTGGTCATTGGGTTGGTTTTGGGGACCTCCTCGAGGTGGAAGTTTAGAAGGGGCGTGGGTTATACAACTAGTAGCCAGCCCCTGGCCGGTGACACTTGTACTTTTATGAGTACATTTTTAAGTCTGTAATTTCCCTTGTACTTAAGTACAAATTAAGGTAAGTAATGTACTTCGCTACTTTGAAAATCGCATTCGTTACTAAGTACTTGTAGAATTTGAATCAAAATAATATTCAATCTTTGACAGCATTTGGATATCCAATAGAAATAATTGATCGTGGGCGGGCCAATAAAAACCCTTGTATTTGAACCGGAAAAAGAGCCCGGTCTCTGGAGAGCTATTCAATCGATCCTCGCGCGTCGTTCACTGTGACGTCGTATTTAGTGTTTTAATGTCAAAGAACTTTGGCGTTATGGACGCTGAATTAATTAAAAATTCAGAAGAAATACCGGATGATGAGTGCCCATGGCCGCACCTGGGAGTTGTTTTAACAGAGGAAGGAAAGGAGACAGCGTGTAAATGTAATGCAAACTTTGTTTGCCATCTGCAGTGATTTCGGCTTACAATACTTCAGCCTCTAATCTCAAAAAGCACATTATGGTAAGAAGACTTATAACCATATTTATTTGATCGTTTTCGTTTTTAATGTTGGGTAGACCTCACGATAATTTGCCTGAAAACATCACTTGAAACATGTAGGTGTGTGACAAAATGACGTAACGACAAAACGAGCGCTTTGTTCCCACGGCTGTGTTCCCAGCAGGTATTCAGCGCCAGACGCGTTGTTGAGGAAATCTGTCATATCTTTGCTTTGTGAATACCTCTAAAGCCCATATACTAGTGACATAAATTACTTCCTCACGTTGATTCTCACGTTCGAATTTCCAAGATTGGTGTCGTAAGAAGAAAGTTATAAGCGAAGCAAAATTTCTCTCGTGTTTGGCATTGAAATCCTCTATGAAGGCGAGTATTTTTTTGTTTCAAACCAAATACTTTTGATAGAATATACATTTAACTTGAATTAGGTGAAGTTTGGGATTGATTGTAACATTCGCATGTGCTTTTTTAAGGTCCGCAAGTGACGTTGTTGTCAAAAGCAGAATCGCCCATTCAATCATTGGCTTCCAAAACTTCTCAGTTTTCATCAATCCGTGCATTATTTTTTAAAGTTATCATACAGAACGAAGGATTAGACTCTCTAGATTACATTATTGGCATAATTTTGTCAAACATATAAATAAATACATGCATGCATTTATTGAATTATTATTAATGATAAATAACATAATCATCAATTAATGTATTAATAATATCTGACCATTTAAATTGCTCGCCAGCATTATTAGTCAATTAAGAAATATTAAAGAAACAATGAAATGTTTCTTTAATATATAAAAATACAGCTTTTATTTGAGAGGGCTTTGATTTCATATGGAAAGATATGCGTGGATTGATGCTCTCGGTTTCATTAATTAGTGGTTAATCAAAAATAATAACATTTATATATATATCTTTTAAAAAGATGTCATCTTAATCTTGGGCTTTTAATTACATACAATGTGGTGTTTGAATTATGCAAATAGACCAAAAAATTAGAAAGTTATGATATTTTAAAGTGTTTGGTCAAGCGGAAGTTTTTCATAGTTTTATAGTTTTAATTGGGTACAAAAATGCCCCCTAATTTTCGAGTTAAAAAATTCCATAACTTTCTTAATAATTATCCGATTTTAATAATTTAAAAACCATGTTAAAGTTCTTTTTATTATCTATCATATGGTTATAATTATATATGTATTTATATTTTTTGTCACATACCTAAAACATGAGCTTCAGTTACCTAGGTGACGAGCACGTAGACCGTTAAAAAAAGATTTAACATTGTAAAATGGCGCTCAAAGTTAAATTTCATGTCATTGTCAACATTGTATTATTCATATTGAATCAGTGTTTTAAGCTTATAATAATAAACAGTCTAATAAGGACTCTTTTATCAAATTCGTCTGTTGCCACATCCCACTGGCGTAGCAGTGTAACTGCACTGATAGCCTGTCTAAATTACACATATGTCAGTGCTAAATCATAAATGCTGATAACTTTTGAAATATTAGTAGTGTACTTTTGGAAAGCTTTCTTGTCCAATAATATTTTTAACTCTTTTCCCCGCCATTGACGAGTTATCTTGTCAATTAAGAAAAAAAAACATTTGCATAAAACGTGTTTCTGAAGAATTTATGTTAATGTGCAATACCGCGATTGTCCACTAGATAGCGGACTTAACCAATTTATGGATAAACTGAAGCCAAAACGTTATTTACTAATTTTATGTTTGATATTCGTTCTGAATCTGATCTCTAACTAAATTCCTTCACAAAAATGCAATTGTTTCAGCTTTTTGCTAAAAAAAAATGTGTATTTGTAAAGAAAAACACCAATATTTAAGAGTTTATAAGCAGGGAAAAAAATAGGATGGAACGGTTTTTCACTTTTTTATTGTTTGTTTGAAAGTAGAGGGTCTGTTCTTTCATTTGAAAAATTTCCTGGAAGGCATTTTGTAAAACTTTTATGAAAATCATAAAAAATGCTGGCAGGCAACTTTTCGAAAAATGGCTGGCGGGGAATGAGTTAATGTAAAAAAATCTGTTTTTAAATAAAATAACCCAACAAGCTTATTTATATTGTATCATAATTCATTAATAATAATAACATTAGACCATTTTTATAACTTGATAAAAATTATATGAAGAAACAATATGAAATAATATAGCTGCTGTTAAAATCATTTAACATTCTTTAAACAGACAAAATTCCTGTACTATGTGTTTATTCGTATAAAAAACAAATTGCCTGTTTTTAATCCATTCATATCTCTGATTTCATTCAATGGATTTAATGTTTATTCAATAAATATCACCGGCTAAAAAGTAATTTGTACTTGAGTAGTTTTTAAGAGGGGTACTTTGTACTTTTACTTAAGTACATTTTTAACACCAGTACTTTTACTTGTAATTGAGTATTTTTTTAGCAACTACTTGTACTTGTACTTGAGTACAAATTTTCAGTACTCTTTCCACCTCTGGTAGGTGATTTACAGGCGCTTTCTGTTTTCCCATGTTGTTTGGAGTTTCCCCCGGGGAATATGATAGCCATTCTTCACCTGAGACTGGGTTATGTTAGAAAGGTTCCGTCCTGTCCAGCTAGGACCTTAGTTTTACAGGCCTTACATCCTCCCCCTCACGAGTCAGTGGACCATAAGAGACTTCACCTGACTTCAGTCCAGTTAGGACTTTGCAGGAGTACATTAATAGGTCTTCTTCATGGAGAAAATCAGATCAGTTACTGATTTGTTTAGGCTCTGCTTATAGAGGATTTCAAGCCTTTAAACATTAGTAAATTGATAATAGAGGCTATTTCTATAACTTATGAGGTGCACCATATGCCTTCACCTCTGCTAGTTAGAGCACATTCAACCAGGCTTCATCTCAGACCCTCTTGTCAGGGGTATCTATGCAAGACGTATGTGATGCTCCACACATTTATAAGGTTTTACAGTTTAGACCTTCTATCTTTACCTGATTTACAGGTTCTTATGTCCTGAATTGGAGCATGGTTCACATTCACCATAGGACAGACACATTTACATAATAGCAAAGTGGGCATTGCTGTTCCCAAAGTTTCATTTTATGCGTCTCTTTACCTGAACTCCATGTGCCGGTAGCGCTTGTATATGTAAGCTAATATGCTATGTTTACACTTCCCTTTTATACCTTCCAGTTCAATCGTCATTCATCACAACTAACATCCAGAAAAAACACTGTCAAAAAAGACAGAAGCCATCTAGCGTGGTTTCAAGCGGCTCAAAGCCCCTGAGAGGTCTTCCAGCATGACCAACCCATGTCAGCACCCCAACTGGTGTCTACCCACTGATGAGCCTACTAAAGGAGTATGGTAGGCAGAAACTGCTGCCTCATAAAACCTTAAGGGTGGAAGGAGTTAAGCCAGCAGAAAATAGCTCCTGTAATAATACCTAAATTAATACCCTGTCTTGTCTTGTCTTGTCTTGTCCTGTCCAGTCCGTGAGTAAATGCTATTTTGCTGTTGGAATTACCCCCTGCATCCATTTGTCATACATAGAGCCGTGACTGGAGTGCAACAGTGACTGTACCTGTGTGGTGTTGCTGCCTGTGGTTGGCTTCTTCTTGCCATCTCTGGGTACCCTGTGAACCCCGCTGCCCTTTTGTTTGGCAAAGCCACGGAGGATATTTGTGTTACCATTTTCACCAGACACCTGGAGACTTTTCTGTTCGTAGTCCTTTGTTGAAGCCGTTTTGCTTTCCTGTGGCCAGCTAATTAAATTACATTAACTGCTATCTCTGCTTTTGAGTCCTTTCTCCACCATAACAGAACAATCTGACCAAGGCATGGATTCAGTGAGTAGAAGTCCCTTTCAGGCAGCCGTAGAACAGCAGGGTGCCCTTCTGGGTCATCACAAGGAGGATTCACCGCTGCCAGACATGCGGTCGAGACGCTAGCCGCTCAGATGTCGGTTCTCTCGTGTCAGGTCCATCATATCAGTCACCCGCAGGCCTCTTCACCGGACGCTCATGATCCGCCGGAGCCGCGGATAAACAACCCTCCTGTCTATACGGTTTTTGGAGGGCTTTAATTCGGAGATCAGGGAGGAGATCTTCATCCAGGACGTTCCTTCCTCCCTCAATGACCTCATCGCTCTGGCCATTGAGAAGCAGTTTGAGCTTTGACGCAGATCATGGCGCATGGAAACAGCTCTCCTCTACACCTCTTTTGTCAGGGCTGCCCCCATCTCCGCCGAAGCTGAGCCCGAGCCCATGCAGTTAGGAGGCCTTCGCATCTCTCTCAAGGAGCGTGAGAAAAGGATCTCTAACCGTCTGTGCATGTACTGTGCGGCTGCGAATCATTTTGTGTCTGTGTGTCCCGTAAAGCCAACGCTCATCGATAGGCGGAGGGTTACTGGCAAGCGCCATCACACAGAAAACCCCTTCCAGGGATTGCACGTCACTTCCAGTCATGCTTCATTGGTCAGGTGCCTCGGTTGCCAGTTCCGCCTTAATTGACTCTGGAGCGGAGTGGAATTTTATTGATGAGGATTGGACTCTTCTGCAAGGTATTCCTCTCACACACTTAAACGACTCTACTCCTTTTTTGCCTTAGATGGTAGTTCCCTACACAAAGTACAGAAGGAGACTGTTCCGTTGACTCTTACCGTTTCTGGTAACCACAGAGAGACAATTTATTTTTTGATTTTTCGCTCTCCTTTTACCCCAATAGTCCTGGGTCACCCTTGGCTTAAACGCCATTGTCCTCATATTGATTGGTCTAAGGGTTCTGTTATGTCTTGGGCGCTGTCTTGTCATGTTGAGTGTTTAGTTTCTGCCGTCCCTCCTGCCGTCTTCTGTTTCTGTTTTTCAGGAAAAGGCTGGTGATTTGTCAAGAGTTCCGGAGGAGTATCATGATCTGCGGCAGGTTTTCAGTCGTTCACGGGCCACCTCTCTCCCTCCTCATCGGCCATATGACTGTGCTATCGATCTTCTGCCGGAGACCACGCCCCCTAGGGGTAGACTCTATTCTCTGTCACCTCCTGAACGGGAGGCGCTAGAGAATTATCTTTCTGATTCCCTTAGTGCGTGTACTATTGTTCCTTCGTCATCTCCCGCTGGTGTGGGGTTTTTCTTCGTTAAGAAGAAAGACAGTTTGTTGCGTCCCTGTATTGATTATCGAGGGCTGAATGACATCACAGTTAAGAACCGCTATCCCTTGCCTCTGATGTCTTCAGCCTTCGAGATCTTACAGGGAGCTAAGGTTTTTACTAAACTCGATCTCCGCAATGCATACCATTTGGTGCGTATCAAGGAGGGAGACGAGTGGAAGACCGCCTTCAACACGCCCCTCGGTCACTTTGAATACAGGGTCCTCCCCTTCGGGTTAGTCAACGCCCCCTCCATGTTTCAAGCTCTTGTCAATGATGTTCTCCGCGACATGCTTAACATTTTCGTGTTTGTCTATATTGACGACATACTTATTTACTCTCCCTCTCTCCAGGTTCAGGTCCAGCTTGTTCGCCGTGTACTTCAAGGCTTTTGTGAGAACCGACTTTTTGTCAAGGCAGAGAAGTGCTCTTTTCACGTATCATTGGTCACGTTTCTGGGTTCTGTAATCTCGGAAAAGGGGATTAGTATGGACTCTATGAAGGTTCAGGCGATTGCTGATTGGCCGGTCCCAGACTCCTGTGTCTCGTTACACCGCTTCCTCGGCTTTGCAATTTTTTATCGCCGCTTCATACGAAACTTTAGTCAGGTGGCCACCCCTCTCACCGCTTTAACATCTGTCAAGTCACGCTTTAAATGGTCGGAGCCCGCCCAAGGGGCTTTTGATCATTTAAAGTCTCTTTTTTTAGAGGTCCTATCCTTATCACGCCTGATGTCACTAGACAATTCATCGTTGAGGTAGATGCTTCTGAGGTAGGGGTGGGTGCTGTTCTATCGCAGCGATCGGCTGCTGATGGTAAGATCCACCCGTGTGCCTATTATTCCCATCGTCTCTCGCCTGCAGAATGTAATTACAATGACGGTAACCGGGAGCTGCTTGCCATTCGCTTAGCGCTCGTCGAGTGGCGACATGGGCTGGAGGGTTCTTCTATTCCCTTTATTGTCTGGACCGACCATCGCAATTTAGACTATATCCGTTCTGCTAAGAGATTGAACGCACGTCAGGCTCGTTGGGCATTATTTTTCACGCGCTTTGATTTCTTTGATCTCTTTTCGTCCTGGTTCTAAGAACTTAAAGCCGGATGCCTTGTCTCTGCTCTTTGATCCCGTGACCACCTCCACGTCCCAGGAGGACATTATTTCTCCTGGTCTCGTGGTGGGGGCCGCGGGGTGGGGAATCGAAAAACAGGTTAAGCGCTATCTATCTTGCATTGCCGTGCCACGTAATTGCCCCAGGCGCTTGCTCTTTGTCCCGGGTCCCACGCGCTTAGCTGTTCTACAATGGGGGCACTCATCTAAATTAGCAGCCCATCCCGGCATTCGGGGCACCATCACCGCCGTCCTCCAGCGTTTTTGGTGGCCCTCTTTAGATCATGACGTTTGTCGTTTTTCTCGCATTGTGTACAGTTTGCGCTCAGACAAAGGCTGGCAATGCCCCGCCAGCAGGTCTTCTTCGTCCGTTGCCCGTTCCGACTCGCCCGTCGTCTCACATTGCGCTCGATTTTATCACCGGTCTCCCCCCGTCAAATGGTAACATGGTCATTTTGACGGTGGTTGATTGATTTTCTAAATCTGCACACTTTATTCCTCTAACTAAATTCCCCTCTGCCAAGGAGACCGTCCAGATCGCCGTCAATCATGTGTTTAAATTACATGGTCTACCCTCTGAAGTCGTTTCTGACAGAGGACCACAATTCGCCTCTCTATTCTGGAGAGAGTTTTGTCGCCTTATTGGTGCCACCACCAACCTCTCGTCTCTCGTTCGTAACCCTGCGTCTTGGTCCGAGCAGCTCCCCTGGGCAGAATATGCGCACAATTCGCTCCCATCCTCTGCCACGGGACTCTCTCCGTTTCATTGCTGCCTTTGGTATCAACCCCCTTTATTCTCGTCACAGGAAGTCGATTCTAGATGCCCGTCTGTTCAGACATTTATTTCTCGGTGTAAACGAACCTGGAGAAAGGTGAGATCCGCTCTTTGCCGCTCTCGTTAACGCATGTGCACCACGGCCAGTAGATCTTGGATTAAGAGCCCGCGCTATTTACCGGGTCAGAGAGTGTGGTTATCCACGGTTAATTTGCCTATCCAGTATGAGTCTCGTAAATTGGCTCCTCGATTTATCTGACCTTTCCCCATCAATAAGATTATTAATCCTGTCGCTGTCAAGCTCTGCCTTCCGTCTAGTCTTCGCCCGTGTCTTGCATTAAGCCCGCCACCCGCTCGCTCCGCGCTTTCCGCCATTCATATCGAGGGGTCACCCATTTGAAGGGTCCGCAAGATTTTGGACATGCGTCGTAGGGGGCATGGGCGTCAGTACTTGGTCGATTGGGGGGCTATGGTCCTGAGGAGAGGAGTTGGGTTTCCCCCCGGGAAGTCTTGTACCCTTCGCTTATTGATGATTTCCGGTCTTGCCGGGCTTCCCCCTTGGGAGGGCCAGGTGATGCTCGTTGGGGGGGGGGGGGGCACTGTCATGATCTGGTTTCTCTCTCTCTTTCTCTCTACATACACACCCACACAAACATACACCAGCAAATCCTCATTTTCCCTCTCCACAGCTGTTTCCACTCTCCTCTCTCCACCTGTCCCTCATCTTCTCTCATTAACTTAGGCTTTATCTATCTAGCTCTGTCTTTGTCATATTGTCAGATTGTTAGACTATGCAGAAATGTTCACCCATGTTTTGGCTAAATATCTCAATTAATACCCTGTCTTGTCTTGTCCTGTCCTGTCCTGTCCGTGAGTAAACGCTATTTTGCTGTTGGAATAACCCCCTGCATCCATTTGTCATAGACAGAGCCGTGACTCGAGTGCAACAGTGACTGTACCTGTGTGGTGTTGCTGCCTGTGGCCAGCAGCTTCTTTCTCTCTCCGGGTACCCTGTGAACCCCGCTGCCCTTTTGTTTGGCAAAGCCACGGAGGATATTTGTGTTACCATTTTCACCAGACATCTGGAGACTTTTCTGTTCGTAGTCCTTTGTTGAAGCCGTTTTGACTTTCCTGTGGCCAGCTAATTAAAGTACATTAACTGTTATCTCTGCTTTTGAGTTCTTTCTCCACCATAACACTTATTTCTCATTATCTCATCATTGTTTATTTGATACACATGCTTCAGATCAGTCACTCAAAGGCATTCCCCAATGCGTTGCTATGGCGACACAGCTCGAGTTCTTCGAAAGGGAATCTGATTCTCTAATCTTAGAAAAACCAATAAAATGCAAGTGATTTTTTGCATATAAAAGATTCATGGTAAACTAGGTAGATCCTCCTGAGGAGTTTTATTCCTCCGAGCATGTACACCCCAATCAGAACACTCAATTGTGACAACCTGCCACCTGCTATATGTCCTGCCCTATGAAGTCATTGGCTATAATCAAAATAAATTTTGTCTATAAAACTTCGCGTATCAGGTCAGAGGTATTTGCCAACCACAGCTGAGCTCACATGGGGATGCTAATCTTTCTTTGCACACTTATCATCCATCAGCATCATACAAAGGCGGAAAATGCCATTTGTCGATTGATGGGAGACCCCAAGCACCCACTGCTGTCTAAGGATGGGGACATAACTATTGGAGGGCTTTTTGCATTCAGAATGATAGAAACATTACCTTCATTGGAGTTTACCCAAAAACCTGAGCCTCTGTCATGCTCCAGGTTTGTGACATTGGAAACTACTTTACAAACATTGCAGTAAAAATGTTAAATGTACTTTGTAAAATCACTACCATAATATCAGGAATTGTTATTTGAGGTGAAATAATGTGTACAATTTACAAAAATCTAATATATTTTCTGCCAACATCAATCATTATTTAGTTTCTGTTTTGCCTACTGGTTTAATTTTTTCACAGTGTGAATCTAAGAGATTTTCGGTTGGCTCAAACTATGACCTTTGCTATTGAGGAGATTAACAGAAGTGAAACTTTACTCCCAAACATTTCGATAGGCTATAAAATCTTTGACACTTGTGCTTCAAGACTGTCTGCTATGAGTGCAACTATGGCATTGATGAATGGTCAGGAGTTTGCAGCAGGAGACAGATGCAATGGACAGTCTCCTATACATGCTATTATAGGGGAAACAGAGTCCTCTGCCACAGTGATTTTGGCCAGAACCACAGGACCTTTCAAAATTCCTGTGGTAAGGGATGATAACAACACACATTTGACAATTATCTAAAAGATGACTGTTTTACTGTTTCTTGTGATTTCTTTTTCAGATAAGTCACTCAGCCACATGTGAGTGTCTCAGTAACAGAAAAGATTTCCCCTCATTCTTCAGGACTATTGCTAGTGATTATCACCAGAGCAGAGCACTTGCATACATAGTCAAACACTTTGGCTGGACTTGGGTTGGAGCTGTAAACAGTGACAATGATTATGGAAACAGTGGAATGGCCATATTTCTCAATACAGCGCAGGAGGAGGGAATTTGTGTAGAGTACTCTGAGAAATTTTACAGAACAGAGCCTGAAAAACTCCTAAAAGTTGTAAACATCATCAAACAAAGCACTGCAAAAGTCATTGTTGCATTTCTTACTAGTTCAGAGATGTCCATTCTACTTGAACAGCTATATATTCAGAACATTACAGGCCTGCAAATGATTGGCGTAGAGGCATGGATAACAGCAAAAAGGTTGATCACACCGACAAGTTTTCGTGTGCTGGGAGGATCACTAGGGTTTTCAGTGAGAAAACTTGATATTAATGGGTTTTCAGATTATGTTATAAAAGCATTTTGGGACACAGCTTTTCAATGCTCAGAGGGAGATGGGAATTCATCTCAAAATGCAGTAATTTGCAGCAAATACCAAGATTTACTTGTGCTAAAAAATTACAATGAAGATGTGCCTGAGCAAAGATATTCAAGTAATGTCTATAAGGCAGTGTATGCTGTGGCTTATGCACTACACAGTCTGCTGCAGTGCAAAAAACAAGAAGGTTGTGAGAAAAACCTGACAATACAACCACTGCAGGTACAAATATATGATAGACACAAAATCCAGAGGTTATGCCTATTTCTATTTGACAGTAAGTTCTTTCCTTTAATTTTTTCTCCCTAGGTGGTTGAAGCTCTGAAAAACGTAAATTTTACAGTAAAGTTTGGAGATAATGTGTGGTTTGATAACACTGGTGCTGCAGTAGCCCAGTATGAAGTTGTGAACTGGCAGCAGGACTCAGATGGATCAGTCCAGTTTAAAGCAGTGGGTTACTACGATGGCTCACTGCCCCCTGACCAGCGCTTTGTACTTAACCCTGAAAACATAATCTGGGCTGGAGGACAACTGGAGGTAAAAAGGCAATAACTGTGTTTGTTAAAACATGTTAAAACCTTACTTCATGACTAAAGGCATTGGAAATTCAACCCAACAGACATATGACAATTATTTCCTTAATTCCAAGAAATCATTGCAATAACATGTGTATTATGCTTTGAGGAAACAAAGTGTTATCAATAATTGTAGCATGGGTAAATGTACAAGTGTTAATTACTTAATGAATAGGTATTATGAATATTTTTAAATAGAAGCCAAGGTCTGTGTGCAGTGAGAGTTGTCCTCCAGGCACTAGGAAGGCCGCACAGAAAGGAAGACCTGTCTGCTGTTATGACTGTATTACATGTGCAGATGGAGAGATCAGTAATGAGACAGGTAAACTTCAGACCATCCCAAAAATAAAAAATAAACTAACTTGTTGCTCTTTTTGTGTTCTTCTCCTACTGTTTAAGATGCAGCTAATTTTTAAAGGAGTTCATAAATAAAACCCTTTATCTTTTATCTCTAACTATAGTGAACTTCCTTTCCAGATTCAAATAACTGCCAGCAGTGTCCAGGGGAATACTGGTCTAATACTGAGAACACTGAATGTGTCTTAAAGACTGTAGAGTTTCTGTCATTCACAGAAGTTATGGGTATAGTGTTAGTCTTTTTCTCTCTGTTTGGAGTAGGAATAACTGTACTGGTGGCCATCCTGTTTTACAGTAAGAAGGACACTCCCATAGTAAAAGCCAACAACTCAGAGCTGAGCTTCCTGTTGCTCTTCTCATTGATTCTGTGTTTTCTCTGTTCACTTACTTTCATTGGTCGCCCCACTGAGTGGTCCTGTATGTTGCGTCACACAGCATTTGGGATCACTTTTGTCCTCTGTATCTCATGTGTCCTGGGGAAAACAATAGTGGTGTTAATGGCATTCAGGGCCACACTTCCAGGAAGTAATGTCATGAAATGGTTTGGGCCTGCACAACAGAGACTCAGTGTTTTTGCCTTTACTCTTATACAAGTTCTTATCTGTGTGCTTTGGCTAACAATATCTCCTCCTTTTCCATACAAAAATATGAAATATTATAAGGAGAAGATCATTCTTGAATGCAGTCTGGGTTCTACTGTAGGTTTCTGGGCTGTGTTGGGTTATATTGGCCTACTGGCTATCTTGTGCTTTATTCTGGCTTTTCTGGCTCGGACTTTGCCTGATAACTTCAATGAAGCTAAATTCATCACATTCAGTATGCTCATATTCTGTGCTGTATGGATCACATTTATTCCAGCTTATATCAGTTCTCCAGGAAAATTTACTGTAGCTGTGGGGATATTTGCTATTTTAGCATCAAGCTTTGGTTTACTTCTCTGCATATTTGCCCCTAAATGTTACATCATCCTGTTTAAGCCCGAACAAAATACAAAACAACATATGATGGGAAAAACACAAACTAAGTCCTACTGAGAAATAAATTAACATTGTTATTTTACTGTGCAGTGTTTTTATTTACTGTTTTTATTAAAATTAAAAATATATGGATACATTACAAGGCAGGATTTTTGTAATACACAAGATTACATGATTTTATTTTCACATGAAGCTAAAAGCTGTCAAATCATTAAAAAAAAGGCATATTGTCTTATGTTTCCCTGGTTTCTGTTACATTTATATGTCAGTTTAATAGGAAATACAAACTCACGCAAAATATTGCAATATGTTATACATATCTTATATCACAGAACAAAGAATTTATTGTTAAATGGTACAGATTTGCCATTCCACACTTTTATTACACTTTTATACAATATTAATACATACACTGAAAAAAATATTTATTCAATTTAATCAATTTTTTTAAGGTAAGTGGTTGCAATCAATTTATTTAAGCTACATTTAAACAAAAACAAAAAAATTAGAAAGGCAAAACAAAACAAAAAACTTTTGTTTAAATGTAGCTTAAATAAATTGATTGCAACCACTTACCTTAAAAAAATGTATTAAATTGAATGAATCATTTTTTCAGTGTATATGATTTGCTGGGACTTTAGATATATTTAGTTTTATATAATCTCAACAAATGTAATGGTCTTACATAACTTTATTCTATTTTAATCTCAAAGGCATTTGACATTTGGCTTCAATCAGATTATGATTAGATCTTTGATTTTAAGGCAATAATGCAAAACCTTTCCATTCAAATTTCATTTTACTGTTAGATGTTCTTTAAATGTCTGTCATTGTTTTGATGAATGGTCAGAAGTTGTGAGCACAACAAACCCCAAACAAAGAACTAGTCTTGCTATAGATTCAAAATATATCAACAAAAATATTTAATTGGAAAAATATTTGGATTCTTTCCATTTGAGTAAATGGTTATTAGGGCCCGAGAACCAAGGAGCATGCCAGAATGGCCTGCACTGTGGGTGCAAAGCCTGATTGTTTTTGCTCAGTCAAATATTTTTTTTAGAAAATGAATCACATTTTTGAGGGCTCAAAAACGTAAGGAAATCTGCACACATGTTAGAAGTGGGTATAATTTACATGTGTTATAGGTTGCACAATTGGGCGTGTAGAAATGGCTCGAGAGCGTCAACCCTAACCGTAACCCACAAATATTCAAGAAAACAGGCTTACAATGTCCGATCTGCCCCATGCTTCACATGTTTGATAAGTGTCCTGGCCTGAAACATTTCCATGACAATATTCAGTTACTGTCACAGCACTACCTGCTGGCACTAGAAAATTAAGTTTTTCAGAGATAAGATATTTAATTAGATCATCATCATATTTGGTCGGTCTGATCAAAAGGCCTTTGCAATGATAAATTGACTTTTCGTTGAAGGGCGTGTCCGTGGAGGACTAGGAATGGATGTTTCGCCATTAAACAGGAAGCTGCTGTGTCAAACAATGTCCAACCTGCCCCAGACTTCACACGTTTGATAAGGGTCCAGGCCTGAACACATCAACATGGCAATATTCAGTTACAGTCATAGCGCCACCTAAAGGCAGCAGGAAATAACTTTAATATAATAACTATAATCCACAGATATTTACCCCTTAAAATTCATATCCCCACGATGCATTTCTTTCCTAAGGCCATCGGGTGGCGGTGCTCATGCGTGCGAGGGCCCTTCCATCGCTGCTTGCAGCTTTAATATGTTTTATTGTACTCTCATTTCATATATCTTAAACAACTGCAGTTGCAATTTTTCACCACATCGTGGCTCTTCTAAAGGGCAGAAATAAAGAGCAGACTTTCCTGGTTTCAATTTTTCCACTCTTTTCTTGTTTCTTGGGAATGATTTGTGAGCAGATGTGAAAAAGCAAAAACATAAAGCAACACAAACAACATGTTGTTATCTGAAAAACAGGCTGATGCAAAACTCTAGTGGCTTGTATCTGCCCACAGGCAAATTTGACAGGTGTCTGTACAAACATGAACAACACAAATAAAAAATCTTTTAATTAAAGCACAGCTGGAAAGTACACCATATTAGTGATATAAACATGTAAAGGGGTGAAAAACAAAAACAATGAATAAACACATGATGCAACTGATTACAGTTGTTAAATCAGGTGTAATTTTTATTGTTTTTTTGTTTCTAATATCACACGTATGCTTCAAATAAATTTAAACTCTGTAAAAGTGTAAATATAACAATCTTATAACTTCAGCTTATTTAAAAAACAAATAAGGATGAAATTTATTCTATTATATACAGTATTCAATGCCATAAAAAACTATTTTGGGATGTATGATTTCAAGAACCTTTAACATCAAAAGAAACTTTCTGATTAACAAAATGTTTTATGTGGTGAGAAAAGGTTCTTTAGCCTACACAAAGATATAAAAGAAATGGTTATTCAAGAACCTTTCAGTGATTGGTTCATTTAGCAACAAAAATAATTCTTCTAGGCATTGCTTAAAAGAAAGGGTTCTTTACAGCAATGCTTAGAATAACGATTTTTTTATGTAGCACCTTTATGTACCATGTTGTGCAGTCGTCATAGGCCATTACCAGCTTGGTTATTTAGCAAAGTTTTAGTGACCATTTTAGCTCTCTTTATTAAGATACAAACTCAAAATACAAAAAATATGTACACAAAATGTTAAAAAGAGACTTGGTCACTTTATCTTTGCAAACACAAAAATGATTCTAATGGTCCTAATGGTGACCTAAGACTTTTCCACTGTAGTACTATAGATGTATAATTCAGAATATAGGAAATTGACATGACATGACAAACTAACAACAAACCTAACATTAAGTGTGCATGAATGTTGTCTGACATTGCTGGATTGTGGTTTAGACTAGAAAATTATGTCAGCATTAGAGGTCAAGTATTTGCCTGGTTTAAGTCTTATTTAACCAATCGCTATTACTATTTAGGTCAGGGAAGACTGTTAACTCCTCCCTCTTCACCAAATGCTCAAATCTTATAAATTAACACCAGTGCTAGGCATCAGCCAATCTTCGCTATGCAAATCTCATGACCAAAGCATATTTAATGCGGTGCATTAGCGATGAACATCAGAATCTCGACTGAACAAAAGCACGGCCGGAGAGCCGCGGGCTTGGCAAACCGAAGACGCTAATGCCATTAGACCCAGAAGCCTCTTAATCTCCTTGAGGAGGACATACCAGCCAGGTCTGAAGCAGCACAGGTACAGTGTTAATGTTTCCACACGTTGTTGTGAGAGTTGAGTGCACATCAATGTAGAATCCAAAAGAATACCCGGGTATAAAATTGTCTGACTCGGAACAGTATGTTCTTTTGTGTATTGACCCGCAGCCCTTATGACTCTAAGTGTCAAAGCAATACTTCTATATGATAAGCAGAACGCGTAAATGAGCAATAATTAGCCAGGCATCCAAATAGTTCATAATGCACATCCTGTTCACTCTGAGGGGGGAGAGAGCTGCATCCATACACTTCTTGAATGTGCGTGGGGCTCGAGTTAGTCAGAATGTTCGTGCCCACGAACACAAACCTCAGAAAACACCTGTGAAGACGGGATATCTGAATGCGAAAGTAAGTATCCTCTAGATCGACCGATGCGAACCAGTCCCCAGGGCGAACTTGCGCTAGAAGGACAACCATGAAGCCCATGGATCTGCCGATGGCCTAGGCAGAAAGCTTCGTAGCCACAAGGGGGAAGTCTGTTGCAGCTTGAGGTTACGGACTGTGTCTGCGTCAGCAGAGCTTTCCAGCGACTGCAGTATCTTGGCCTGCCACTGGGTGCATGTGCACACAGCAACAAGCAGTAAGAGTTTGGCTTCCACATGTTGATAACGTGTTTTTAAGTCTAAGTTAAGTTTTTACAGGAGTTTATACAGAGAGATTAATCGTCTGGGGCATCAAGAAAGAAGGAGAGGAAATGGGGCAAGTGTGAAGGCGTCAGACTACGCTTGAGGAAACAATGGTTTACCAGGATTCCTCTGCCCTCAGTGTTAATGGGGTATGTCCAGTCACTGAAGAATAAAGTGGACAAACTCCATGGGTGCATCTGCTGTGAGAAGGATTTTAAACATTGCTGCGTCTTTCACAGAGACATGGCTTACTAAGCACCACCAGGACAGCAATTTGTTCATTGATGGTTTTGGAGTGCCATTTCGTCTGGACAAAAAATTCTGACATGAACGTGCACCGATTGGGGTGCAGACCATCCCTGGAACACCTGGTTGTGTAAGTCAGGGAAAAATGGCATTCTCTTTCTCTGAGCGGCCTGCTGGTGGGCTGATTCAAGGAACCAGAAATCCAGTTTACACTTAGCCAGCTCATTGGGTGAGGTCCAGCTAAGATTGAGCTCCTTTGCCGCCATCTCCATGATCCTGGATAGCTCCCCATGCAGATCCAGGCTCCTTGGATGCTCTTGCTCCACCTCTGCCCAGTTCTCTGACACCACAGAGACATGCTGTTATCCTCCTCTCTGACGCCGAAGGAGAAAGCCACAGAAGTGGGGTGGAAGGTATCTGGCAGTAAGACAATGGGAGGGCAAGGTGACTTCGGTGGGTGCAGACTGTAAACAGGGCTGCCCGGTGAGACTTCGAGCAATGGCTCCTCTGGCGCAGTGCTCACAGGGAGAATCGTGGGAGTCTGGCTGCAACAGAGGTCCATTGAGACATTGTATCTTGAGTGAAGAAGAAGATTCTGATGTCCTTCGCTCAAGCACCACATTTTATACGCTTGCAGCTGTCATGCAATTTGCATAGGTCATCAATGATTGGCCAGTGCCCTGCACTGCTGTTATTCATAAAGATTTCAGTATCTGGTGATTTGGATGTTTTAACCCCAAAGCGTCAGCTTGAGTGACCGTCAATCTTGAGTGACCGCTCTTGATAGGGAACTTATGTTACTCTCAGGTTAAAAATTGTGTACCAAAATGATCCGTTCTAGGCTCTATCCTATTCTTGTTAACCATGCTTCCTCTAGGACCATGGTTCTCAACGTTATTCCTGGAGGCCCACTGCTCTGCACATTTTGAATGTCTCCCTTATTTAACACAGCTGATTCAAATCACCAGCTCATTAGTATAGATCTCCATGAACTGAACCAAGTCTATCAGATAAGAGAGACATACAAAATGTGCAGAGCAGTGGGCCTCCAGGAACGGAGTTGAGAACCACTGCTCTAGTCTAGGAGACATTATCTGGAAACATAACATCAGTTTTCATTGATATGCTGACGATACCCAGCAATACATTTCCTCAGAACCTTGTGAAACCTACCAGTTTTCAAGGATAACAGACTGTATAAATTATATCAAAAAGTAGATGCCAAACCATTTCCGGTAACACTTTACTTGAAGGAGTGATCATAAGACTTACATGACATTTTCATAATCATGACATGACACGTGTCATGAACATGAAGGAGATTTTAAGCACGTAGATTACAACTGTCATTAGGTGTCATTCGCTCAATTATGTCATGTTTAATGCAAAGATGACATTGTTTGAGATGTCTTTGTCACAGGTCGGAGCGGACCACCGATACCGTGGGTCGCGCTCCTCCCTTTACTTCCACTCCGAGGAGGTTCCAAAACACCCAATGACCAGACAGACAAGTAAGTATAAAATATAACAAGCTTTATTAACTTTTTAAAAGAGAAAAAGGAAGGGGAATCTAAATATTAAAAAGAAGCTTCTAGCTGGAGTCTCCTCGACTCACAAGTGGGCGTATGGGTAAGTGCTTCTGGACTCACAAGGAGACGTACAGGTAAGTGCTCTTCACTTGGTCTCCATGACTCACACGTGGGCTGGCAGGTAAGTACTCTGGACTCTGTCTCCTGAACTCACACAGGGGGGCGTACAAGCAGGTGCTCTTTACTTGGTCTCCGTGACTCACACGTGGGCTGGCAGGTAAGTACTCTGGACTCTGCTTTTGGGAGTACAGGGAGGTATACAGGTGAGCACACTGTGCTTCTAGCTTTTGGGCATTCAGGAGAGGTATACAGGGGAGTGCACTGGGATTTTGGCTCTTGGGCGTACAGGAGGTATACAGGTGAGTACACTGGGCTTTTAGCTTTTGGGCGTACAAGAGGTATACAGGTGAGTACACTGGGCTTTTAGCTTTTGGGCGTACAAGAGGTATACAGGTGAGTACACTGGGCTTTAAGCTTTTGGGCGTACAGGAGGTATACAGGTGAGTACACTGGGCTTCTGGCTTTTAGGCATACAGGGGGTATACAGGTGAGTACACTGGGCTTTTAGCATTTGGGATTACAAGAGGTATACAGGTGAGTACACTGTGCTTTTAGCTTTTCGGCGTACAGGAGGTATACAGGTGAGTCCACTGGGCTTGTGGCTTTTGGGTGTACAGGAGGTATACAGGTGAGTACACTGGGCTTCTAGCTTTTAGGTGTACAGGAGGGATACAGGTGTGTTCGACTTACGGGCAGACGAGTGGGTGAATGCACAGAACTTTAGCCCTTCGATACTCAGGTGACTAGAGGAAACGTGCAGGCAAAACAACAAGGCTTTTAGCTTTCCACTTGCAGGTAAACTTACGGCGAGTACCCAGAGCTTTGGTTTCTCAACATACAGCAGAACAGTCAAGCGACGATACAGAGCTTCAACTCTTCAACCTGCAGACTGGTGGCAGAGGACACACAAGTGCATATACTAGTATTAACTCCAATGCACATACAGTGGGAGATACGGCATCTTGCTTTGCACAGGCAGAAAGGGTAGTTAGGAACACAGGGCTATGATTCTTCAGCTTTTAAGCAAGCACACATACCAGCGATGGGTAACAATGAAAGGGGACACAACGGTGTGCAGGTCGAGATGGAAGTTCTTACTGTTCCACGCACTGGTGGACAATTTGACATAAACCAATACATCATAACTTGTCATGACAACTTGACATTACCAAGACAACATAACTTCATACATGTGCATAAAATCTCCTTCATGTTCATGACACGTGTCCTGTCACCCCTTCAAGTAAAGTGTTACCGTCACATTTCCAATGTATGTCACACAGCATTCTTCCATTATAGAAATGTTAAAAAAATAGATTAACTTGCCCTCCCGGCTAAGCCTGATTTTCTCACAAGGGATTATTTTCTCTATAAGCTTTTTTCAACCATTGACCACTGTCGCCCTGTGGGCTTGCTTACTGGGAGACTGCTGATATTAGCTTAACCTAGAGCTTCTTTTGCACATTATGTTATTAATGCTTTCATCAGTATGGTCCAATTACAATATTACAAATTACACAACTTTTTCCCTTATTATGGGATTTTTCTCATTTTTGATGCGATACATGAGCATAAAATCATAATGATGTAAACATGACTGATGTAACTGTTTGTACATGAGAGGCTGAAAATTGTGGATATGGTAAGGGGTAAAACATTTACGACAAACGCTCTAAGCAGGTGACCAATCACAATAAACTGAGCCAGCTTGACCAATCAGAGAATTTTTAAAGAAGCAGCTTACGGAAGTAAAAGAGTGTGTCAGACAGACTAAAGATGTTGTCAAATAATATAAAATTTGTTAAACATTTTCTAGTACCCCACAAAAATAAAATGAAGGCATCTTAATAGGCCATTATACTGTATGACATTACTTCAATAGATACTAAGCAATACACATTTACCTTCCCTCCCTTCCTCGTCCTTCTCTGAAAGGTTATTGGCCATTTTCTTAATCAATCATCCAGTATAAAAGTCTATAAAAGTACAAATACTGTATCAGGTTAATCCCATTTGCCAGGTGAGGTTGACCTCAATTTTTTAGAATGCTTATCTTTGTGTACACATTTCTGCTTCACAATCATCTTCATGCACAGGGAGAAAACACTCTTTGCCGAAGGATGGGAGACCCTAACTTCCCACTGCTGTCTAAGGATGGAGACGTAACTATTGGGGCAATTTTTGCAATCCACATTATAGAAATATTACCTTCATTTCAGTTCACACAAAAACCTCAGTCTCCATGCACCAGGTTTGTTGCATTAGAAACTATTTAGAAAAAAATTGGTGTTGATAATGAAATTATGAAATCTATATACTGCATATCTACAGTATAAGGAATGTCACATAAGCAAACTGTGATAACATGTACATGTGAAGTTTAAATAGTATTAAAACCATTTAATCTCATTTAAGTTGTATTATTTTAATATTTTCATAGTGTGAGATATGCAAAAGGAGATTTCTGGATGCCTCAAATCATGATCTTCGCAATTGAGGAGATTAACAGAAGTGAAAATTTGCTACCAAATGTTTCTATTGGCTATAGGATATATGACAACTGTGGTTTAAGAATGTCTTCTATGAATGCAACTATGGCATTGATGAATGGTCATGAGTTTGCAGCAGATGCAACATGCAATGGACAACATTTTACAAATGCTATCATAGGGGAAACAGATTCTTCTACCACAGTGATTCTGTCTAGGACCACAGGACCTTTTAAAAGGCATGGATAACAGCAAAGAGTTTGATCACACCAAAGAGTTTTCGTGTGCTGGGAGGATCACTGGGGTTTGCAGTGAGAAAGATTGATGTTGAAGGCTTTTTAGATTATGTTAAAAATGAATTTTGGGAAACCGCTTTTCCATGCTCAGAGGAAAATGGAAATGCATCTCAATACGGATTAAACTGCAGCATATACCAAGATCTACTTGTTCTGAAAAATCACAGCCTAAATCTGCCTCAAATAAGATACACAACCAATGTATACAAAGCAGTGTATGCTGTGGCTTATGCATTACACAGTCTGCTGAAATGCAAAGAACAGAAAGGTTGTGAGAAAGGCCTAACAATACAACCACAGCAGGTAAATTAATACTAAAGACACACAGTGAGAGAATAACCATATTTCTGTGTTGGATGACTTCATAATAACGTTCAAAACCTGATTCTTCACCAGGTGGTTGAAGCTCTAAAAAAAGTAAATTTCACTGTAAAGTTTGGCGATCGTGTGTGGTTTGACAGCACTGGTGCTGCAGTAGCCCAGTATGAAGTTGTGAACTGGCAGAAGGACTCTGATGGATCAATTCAGTTTAAAGCAGTGGGTTACTATGATGCCTCACTGCCCCCTGACCAGCGCTTTGTACTTAATACTGAAAACATAATCTGGGCAGGAGGACAGCTGAAGGTAAAAGGCAACAACCTGGTTTTCTTAAAATTTGTTAAAATCAAAATACTAGCATTAGAAATTTATTGAGTGTTCAATAATGTATATAAGACATAAATTTGAAATGATGGACTTCAAGAAACAGCAATAAAATAACTCAAATTATTTTTTTTAAATTAATAGCTATAATGTTATTTTCAACCTAGAAGACAAAGTCTGTGTGCAGTGAGAGTTGTCCTCCAGGCACTAGGAAGGCCGCACAAAAAGGAAGACCTGTCTGCTGTTATGACTGTATTACATGTGCAGATGGAGAGATCAGTAATGAGACAGGTAAACTTCAGACAATCTTAAAAATCCAAAGAAAACTGGCTAGCTGCTATTTTTGTGTTCTCCTCCTACTGTTTAAGATGCAGCTTTTTTCAAAGGAGTTCATAAATGAAACCCTTTATCTTTTATCTCTAACTATAGTGAACTTCCTTTCCAGATTCAAATAACTGCCAGCAGTGTCCAGGGGAATACTGGTCAAATACTGAGAACACTGAATGTGTGTTAAAGGCTGTAGAGTTTCTGTCATTCACAGAAGTTATGGGTATAGTGTTAGTCTTTTTCTCTCTGTTTGGAGTAGGAATAACTGTACTGGTGGCAATCCTGTTTTACAGTAAGAAGGACACTCCCATAGTAAAAGCCAACAACTCAGAGCTGAGCTTCCTGTTGCTCTTCTCATTGATTCTGTGTTTTCTCTGTTCACTTACTTTTATTGGTCGCCCCACAGAGTGGTCCTGTATGTTGCGTCACACAGCGTTTGGGATCACTTTTGTCCTCTGTATCTCCTGTGTTCTGGGGAAAACAATAGTGGTGTTAATGGCATTCAAGGCCACACTTCCAGGAAGTAATGTCATGAAATGGTTTGGGCCTGCACAACAGAGACTCAGTGTTTTTGCCTTTACACTTATACAAGTTCTTATCTGTGTGCTTTGGCTAACAATATCTCCTCCTTTCCCATATAAAAATATAAAATATTATAAGGAGAAGATCATTCTTGAATGCAGTCTGGGCTCTGCTGTTGGTTTCTGGGCTGTGTTGGGTTATATTGGTCTTCTTGCTCTCTTGTGCTTCATTTTAGCTTTTCTGGCTCGGACGCTGCCTGATAACTTCAATGAAGCTAAATTCATCACATTCAGTATTCTCATATTCTGTGCTGTATGGATCACATTTATCCCAGCTTATGTCAGCTCTCCTGGAAAATTTACTGTAGCTGTGGAGATATTTGCTATTTTAGCATCAAGTTTTGGTTTGCTGTTTTGTATATTCACACCTAAATGTTACATCATTCTGCTTAAGCCTGAACAAAATACAAAGCAACATTTGATGGGAAAAACACAAACTAAGACCTAATTAGAAATAAATTAACATGTCTCTTATTACTTTGTAGTTGTTTCTATTGTTAATTCAAAAAGAAAAATTATTTTTAAAAATGGCATACGCTATATATATATATATATATATATATATATATATATATATATATATATATATATATATATATATATATCAATAATTAAAAGCAATGATATTGTTAAAACCTTTTATACATAACATAAGA
This sequence comes from Paramisgurnus dabryanus, assembly GCF_030506205.2. Classification (NCBI taxonomy): domain Eukaryota; kingdom Metazoa; phylum Chordata; class Actinopteri; order Cypriniformes; family Cobitidae; genus Paramisgurnus; species Paramisgurnus dabryanus. The sequence continues at coordinate 12,103,736 of NC_133345.1, forward strand.
TTCTGAGCAGATTAATAGTTCTTTTTTTGCTTTTGTAGATGATCCACAGTTAAAGGCTGCCAGTACTTTCAAACAAAGGCCCTTTCATGCATAGAGCCTTTAAAAATCAATCATTAGTAATAGATTATTTAGAAGTCATACATGTATAGCAGCACTAATGCACATACAGTAGTTGTTCAAATCATTTACATTTTCTGTCACAGTACAAAGTAATAATGCAAAATGGTGTTTTATGCCACACTTGTGGGAGAGATATGAGATGTTCTTTATGCATTTCTTTTTTTTATTTGTTTTGTACCACAATATGAGTATAATTTGCAGGGTCCTTAGATCTATCTACTTTTCATTAATTGTCTCTATGCCACTGTAATATTGTTAAATGGTATTACCATGAAAAAGCTTTAATAAGATCATGATTTTTAAATTTAGGTAAATAGCCTAATGCAGAACATTTGAGTTTACAATGTATATTATTGGTAGCTGTTCAAACATAGTCAATAGTTGTATAGTCAACTGCAGTTGCACTTTTTGATCAAATCATGGCTCTTCTAAAGGCCCAAAATAAAAAAAAACAGAACTTCCTGGTTTCAATTTTCCCACTCTTTTCTTGTTTCTAGGGAATGGTTTGTGAGCAGAGGTGAAAAGGCAAAAACATATAGCAACACAAACAACATGTTGTAATTTGAAAAACAGGCTGATGCAAAAGCTCTAGTGGCTTGTATCTGCCCACAGGCAAATTTGACAAACATGAACAACACAAATAAAAAATCTTTTAATTAAAGCACAGCTGGAACCTACACCATATTAGTGTTATAAACATGTAAAGGGGCAAAAACAAAAGCAATGAATAAACACATGATGTAACTGATTAAAGTTGTTAAATCAGGTGTTATTATTTAATTGGTTTTAGTTTCTGAAATCACACAAACTGTTTCATCTAAAGTCTGAAATGTGTAAATATCCAACAAAAATACATACATATAAACACACTTCAGCATATTTAAAAAAAGAGTGAATGATTAAAAGTTTCTATTCAGTGGCACAAAGGCCTATCATGGTAGCACAGAGAAGACAAAAATCTATATTAATATATATTATATATATATTATAATTCAGAATATGGGAAATTAACAATATATTTTTAGCCATGGCAGCCCTGTCTTGCAGTGTAATATGCTATATGGCATCTTCAAAAAATAAATTAACCTGAATCTCAGATATTTCTCCTGAAATAAAGGCCCTTGATAGATCTTGTCAATGTCTACTTCAGAGATTTAGAAGACAATATTATTTATTATTTCAACTTATGAACTTGAAAATGTCTCATCAAATTTACCCATTTTAATTGCCTATACAATCGACATTTATTCTACAGCTGCATACTCTTAAAGAATTTTAACAATTTTCTCATTTGTTTCAATGAAACATCTGAGAATAAGTGAATAAGAGACTACATGCACAACTTTTGTATTTTACCTAATATGGCTCAGTAATTTCTGGTAACATTGTTCAGCAAATCTACATAAAGATACGTATTTATCACAGCAGATTATTTTAACTTTAAAGGCGGTTACTAAAGTGACAAACTAGCTGAAATTTGCCTCTTAATAGCCTATATTTTTTCTATTTCGAATGTATACTCACTGTCCTTATATATAATGGTGTTTCCATTTATTGATGATACTTCATAAATGTTCAGCGAAAATTAAATTATACCATAAAATGCTTGTAAAAATGAATTTGCTTTTGTGAAATGTTCTACTGTATGTGTATTTGATTTTACATAAATTAGCCTTTCTTTTACATTCTTTACCCTGACCAGACTTAAAAAATACACAGATTTATGCAAATGTATAATGTCCAATAAAATAAACCTTAAAAAATCAACCATTAGAACCATTTAATCTTAAAAGTTATACATTTTTACATTTGTTAAATTTAGGCATTTGGTAGAAATGTAGGCATTTTTTTTCAAAATGACTTTCAGTGCATTATAATACATATTTATGTGTAATCCCTGGGTTTGAAATCATGACCTTTCGCGCTTCAAACGCAGTGCTCTATTATTCTGCTACACAGAAGCACACTTTCAGTCAGTCTTGGTCAGTGTTCGAATTATGTCAAAGCTTAAGGGGGGGCCCCTAGCTAAGCCCCACCCCCCGGCTAAGCTCCATTATAGGGTCGCTGTGATTTCACAACGTAAGATGTGATCGTCCTTGATCAACAATCATCTGATCCTGGTTTTAATCAAAGAAACCCCAAATTACCCTTAACTCAAACTCTAAAAAAAGTTTACCCCTCAAATTAGTGTGAAACACTGGCAAGGGCAGAACTTTTAAACAGAATAGGGGTGAAATAGGGTGGACTCATTCTTAAATTACATAATTTTACTATATAGTAGTGGTTAAATGGATGATTACATTGCGTTTTTTGAGTCATAGATTGAATAATTTTCGGATCAGCAAAACTGGAAATTATGAGCATATAAAAATAGAAAAGAACAAAGTTACGAATAAAGCAAGATCTAACAGTAGTATTTAGGTACATAAATAGAATCAAATGAATAATAACACTGTCTTCTTCACTGTATAAATTACATATAATTAATCTTTTTAAAGATACATAAAGATAGTTATCATGCCACCAGGTTGAAGGTTGCTGTCCCCAGCACTCACAGCAGCCCCATTCGCGTAATTCGCGTAATTTGCGGGTGGTACTGTATACGTCCCCACCGCTTTATGACCAAGTTGATTGTGCCCCAACTTCTGACCACGAAGTAATTCTTGCGTTCATAATCATAATTAGGGTCCATATTCATTTAAAACGCATGGACAACGCATGACGCGCCGCCGCCTTCTGCTATTCAAAGCGGTCGCCTGCGAACACGAGTTTTGTTTTAGACGCGTCTATTTGAGTGCACTTGCTGCACGTTTAGATTTAAAATAAACTTGAGCGCAACTTGATACCTTGATAAAAGGTAAATGTAAATGTAAAAAAAGGTAAAAATCTACCGGTAAGTTATATATGTAACAATGATTAATAATAGTTATTCTTCATCTATTTCATGCAAACGCTAGGGGAAAAAATATAGGGGAAAACATATAAGTTTAATTGAATAATATTAAAATACCTTATTGTAGGGCTGCATGATTATGGCAAAATCATAACTGTTTTTAGACTATTTGCATTGAATTGGAAACAATATTTTTGGAAAATATATTAATTGCAAGGCTGCAAAGAATAGTGCACTGAGGATTTAATGATATTATTTTAATATAGTCAGTGGTGAACTAAAGTGGGCCGGTCCATGAAACTCCAGGGCTGAAAATGAGTCCCACTTCGGCCCTGCATGTTACATTTTTCCAAGGTTTAAAAAAAACACATGCAAAAGATACTTTCTACAAATAATTATTTATTTCTGAAAGATGCGTAGTTGAACGATAGGCTAAGTATTAAAGAGACTATCATTTATTATCATTTAAGCGTGATTTCTTCTGCTTTCCTAATAAAATATTTTGTGTGACTGGGTTGACCAGCCGTCAGTCTGAGTGGATAGCTTTGCCACTGTTATGAAATAATTGTTTGAGAAGATTAAAAAAAACCCTTAAACCTAAAGATTACTAAAGATTCTTACCGCAACTGAGGTAAAAAATACTCCACACGCAGATAGAGACATTCAACTCGTCTGTCAATTCCTCCAGAAAACAGCATGAGGCGCACTTGCGAGTTTCTTTATTTCGGACAGAAGTCATTTGAATTATTTTATTGCGAAATTGGGACAAATAATGGACAGTATCGCTTTGTGACACGCAAAATGAGGATTTTAAATTTATGTAGTATTTTAATTTTAATAAAAACCAGGGGACCCCCCTAATTCATATTTTTGTGCTTTATGGGGGGTCCCTTAAGGCTTATAGGAGGTCCGGGACCCCCCCAGACCCCCTTCAATTCGAACACTGGTCTTGGTACATGATGTAACTACAGAAGAGTCAAGTTTTAAATAGGAAAAATATTGAAACTCTGGTTATTTTTGAGAGTGATGCTAATTGTCTAATCAGATTCAATGGTTTATGCTGTAAGACGCCACCCAATTGGCCCAACGTCGAAGTCCAATGCGTGGTGAAGGGATCACGTGTTCTTTCCGTCCGTAGCGCTTCTAGAAGAATAATTCCATTTGTTTAATTTGTTTCTTTGACCTCTGTGGTTAAATTATAATCTGACTCCAATTTCTTAGTTACCAATACTATTCTGATGCTGATCATAATTTATAAAATTATTATTATATTTATTTAGAATGAATTATATTCACATAGGGAATAAGGTGTAATTCTGAAGGTGCTAAGGCAGTTCCACACAGCAAATTATTGAGTGATAAAAACTTAGTGTTGGGCAGCCAGTGTTAAAATCTGGTGTTTAGTTATAAATATTTCATGCTTTAACACTTGTTTAGTGTTAATACACAGTGTTCTTTGTGGGTGTTAACATGGGTCAATCCCTGCCCTGTGTCTCAAACAGTATAGCCATAGGTCGTGATTCAGTAAATCATATAGCTTTAGATGCTATTTACACTTTATTATAATTAAACTGTGCAAAAGTACCAATTCTTTGCAATACGTGTAAATGGTAATGGATGCTATAAACACATATTGGCAGATACTGTTTGCACCTCAGTATTTTCCTTTACATTAACAGGATGCAAAAATAAAACAAAATGTGTAAATTATCATATTTATGATTAAACACACTTTGGAAAACACTTGAATTTTTCTCTTTTATGTACTAAAGACAAGACACAGTGCTAGTACAGCGTTAGGATTAAACAAAAGTATATATTAAGTATATTCAGCATTAAGATTAAATAAAGGAACTTAATATGAGTAAACAAAACAAATAATAAATTCATGAGACCCTAGACTGCTGGTTAGATGAACCAAAAGCAAATTATATCTCATTTTTGACACTCAGACACACCAGAGCCAGCGGAAATATCAGAGGAGTGGCCGAGAAATGGGCGCCCTCCGTGGGATACAGGAGCACTGTCCCCTGCTGGTCGAACTTGGAACTCACATCGACATCGTCTGAGCAGACTTTTAAATAAGCGCTATCTTTACTAACTGACCTTAGATATGAAGTTAACACAACCATATTCTCGACTAAACTAGACTTAAAACCAAATTTAGTTTTACAGAAACTAATATTGAGAAGCATTTATTAGGCTATATGTCTTTTTTTTTTTTTTTTTTTTTTTTTTTTTTTTTTTTTTTTTTATTCAAACAATTACATGAGATTTACAATCACCTTCAGGAGAACATTGTCAAATAAAAGAAGATACAGAGAAGTCAAAATAAAAGGAAAAGGAGAAAATAAAAAATAAAAAAACATAAAAGGGGTATGTACAATCAAGGAAAAATTATAATTAACAATAAATATATAAAAGCAATGAAGGAAAGCTATCAAGTTTAGTTGGAGTCAATAGAAATATATTTTTTATATATATCCAAAAACTTAACACATTTTCTATTTTTAGTCAAACAAAAAGATTTGAGCAGTGAGTCAACTTCAATCAGGAAATGTGAAAAAGTAGGAATTGAGCCCATAAATTTTTGCTTATGAATAAAAAATTTGCCAAACAAAATAAAAAAGTTAAATAAATACTCTATAGATTTGTTGGCAGAGTCAGAGTAATAGCAGATAGTATCTTTCAAGCTAAAAGATTGTGCAAGGACAGGTGTTTTGTTTAGATGGGAGTACAAGTCTAGCCAAAATTTCTGAACAAACTTACAAGAATAGAATAAATGTAATAATGTTTCCTCTCCAGTGCCACAAAATGTGCAGGTACTAGGAATATCAACATATTTGGAAACAATTGAGTTAACAGGATATATTTTATGCAGTATTTTAAAGTGGACTTCTTTGGTTTTATTAGGAAGAAAATATTTATGAGGCAACAACCACGCTCTTCTCCAATCAATATTATTAATTAAAGCAATCCAATGGAATTTACCCCGAGGAACAATACAGTCTTTTTTCTGAAATATCTGGCGAACATGTTTATTGTTACATTTCTTGTCATAAATGCCAATGCCACCCAGCAACAAAGCCGACTCCTTTATATCTTTTTGGGTGTATAATAAGTGGCTCTTAACCAGATGCATTAGGCCTGAGGGAATGGCTTTAACAACAGTGTTATATTCTTTGAAAGGAATAGGGAAGTCATGGACAGTCATGAAGCGTTCATACGACAAGATATTGCCAAAATCGTCAAATAAAGAAAGAATATAAATTAAACCTCTATTAAACCAATTAGTGAAAAACAGAGATTTGTTCCTAACAGTTATATCCATATTATTCCACAGGAGAGTTTTATGTGGAGAGAAGTTGTGAACATAACACAACTTCCAGGCAAGGAGAGCCTGTTGATGAAAATTAGCCAATTTAACCGGGAGTTTATTATGCATATAATTACATTTTAAGATAAAGGGGAGGCCTCCAATTTTATTGAATATATAATTAGGAATAAAGAACCATAAGGAATTTGGATTTATTAAACATCTTCTTAGCCAGTTAATTTTAAAGGTGTAAATAGTGTTATGAAAGTTTATAGCTTCCAGACCCCCATCACTTCTACAACTAGCTATCACTGCTTTTTTAAGTTTATGACACCTATTTTTCCATATAAAGTCAAAGAAAAGTTTATTAACACCTTTAATAGTACAATCCTTGACATATAAAGAAAGGGATGGATAGACGAAGCGAGAAAGACCTTCCGCTTTAGAGAGGAGAACCCTGCCATAAAGAGAAAGGTCTCTTTGTAGCCAAAGATTAAAAATATTTTGAGTTTTCTTTAATCTATGAGAAAAATTAAGTTGTTGTCTGGCTATTAAATTTTTTGATACATAAATACCTAAATACTTTATTGTTTCTTTAACTGGAATTCCATCAATGAATGCGTCATCACATTTATGTAGTGACATTATCTCACATTTGGACAAATTTAGTTTTAATCCAGAAGCACACGAGAATTGTTGAATTATCTGAATGGCTATAGAGAGCTGACTTCTATCTTTTAAAAAAAGAGTGGTGTCATCAGCTAGTTGAGACATTTTAATTTCCCTGTCAAAGATCGAAATACCTTTTAAATTCAGATTGTGCATAATACTTAAAGACAATAATTCAGTCACCAAAATAAATAAAAAAGGGGAAATCGGGCAGCCCTGTCTGACACCACGTTTTATAGAAAATCTTTGTGAGGTAAACATATTAACTATGACAGAGCTAGTAATTCCTTTATAAAACATTTCAATGATATTAACAAACGAAGACCCAAAACCAAACAATTTAAGAGATTGCAGAAGAAATTCATGCTCAATGGTGTCAAAGGCCTTATAAAAGTCTAGGAAAAGTATAATAGCATCAGATTTCACAAAGTCAGCATAATCCAGTAAATCTAAAACAAGTCTTAAGTTGTTACTAATGTGTCTGCCTTTTACAAACCCCGATTGTGTTTCTGAAATAATATGATTAAGCTTAACTTTCAATCTATTTGCATATACCAAGGCCAATACCTTATAATCAACTGTAAGAAGTGTGATTGGTCTCCAGTTATCAATTAAGAGCGAGTCTTTCTCAGGTTTTGGGATAAGAGAAATAATGCCCTGTTTCATGGATGAAGTCATTTCTCTCTGAACAATGCATTCACTATACATGAGAAGCAAAGGGGAGTGTATTAAATCCCAGAAATGAATGTAAAATTCAACTGAAAATCCATCAACCCCAGGGGATTTATTCTTTTTCATAGATAACAGAGCCAATTTAATTTCCTCTGTTGTCAAGGTGGCCTCACAAGTATCTTTAAAATCATCATCAATGATAGGAATATGACTCTTAATTGTTTCCAAAAAATTCTCACAATTATCCATATTAAATTCAGAAGTATAAAGGTCATTATAAAAGGCAGTAACAAAATTAGAAATTAACTTTGGATCCGTGCACCTGACACCATTAATGTTAAGAGCCGTCAATGAATTTTTCCTGCAATTCCTCTTTTCTAATGCAAAAAAATAACTGGAATTGGTCTCTCCTTCCTCAAGCCATTTTGCTCTAGATCTAATAAAAAAACCTTTAGCCAAGTCTAAATAAGCTTGATTAATTTGAAGATTTAACTCTCTTAAAAGCAATTCTTCTTCCGGACTTAATTTTTTTTGCAATAAAAAATTTATTTTATTTAATAGTTTACATATATTTTTATTTTTAGAGGCTTTTAAATCTTTACTTCGTTTAATAGCAATCTGTCTAGCCTTATATTTAAAGAATTCCCATTTCACTTTATAACTATCCTTATTTTTTTGAGAAAATATACTTGAAAGTAAGTTTTTAATACTATCATTAAAGGAATCATCTTTTAAAAGTGAATTGTTAAATTTCCAATAACCACGTAACCTAGGAATTTTATCAGTATTGCTACATAATTTTAAACTTATTTGTTTATGATCTGACAGGGGCGCAAATGAGTGAGAAATATCTTTTACAAATGGAAGAGCTGAGCAAGAGAGTAAAAAGAGATCAATTCTTGATTGGGAGGACCTATTTCTATTAGACCAAGTGAATTCGTGTAAATCAGGGTGAAAAAAACGCCATGTATCAGTAAGAGAAAATTCTGTACAAAATGATAAAATGTTGCTGTTAACATGAAAACTGTCGTTACTTCTGGGAGGAAATCTGTCCAAAGTGCCGTCAACACATTCATTAAAGTCACCGCCAAGAATAAGAAAAGAGTCAGGGAATTTAACAAGAGTTTCTTTCAATTCAGAGGTTATCTGAGAGAATAGAGATCTATTATCTGATCGTGAATTACAACCGTAAATATTGCAAATAATGAAGTTTGAATTATCCTGTTTAAGTGATAAAATAATCCATCTTCCGTCGTCAGATGACTTTGCCCCAAGTATTTGCCCTTTAAATTTGTGCAAAAGAATTAAAACTCCAGCAGAGTGATTAGACCCGTGGCTACAATATATAGTATTACCCCACTGATTTTTCCAAAATTTTACATCCATTTCACATGAGTGTGTTTCCTGTAGAAGGATTATATCAGACTCACTGCTTTTACAAAACAAAAAAACGGCTTTCCTTTTAACAGCATCACGTAAACCCCTTACATTTAAAGATATAACAGAAAGAGAGTTAAATTTAAATTCCATTTAACACGGAAAAAATCTTGAACTTCTTTAATCTGAATAAACGAAATTCTCAATTGAGATAGGAACAATTATATAACCGAACATAATACTCGAATAGGCTACAAATTTAGATAATATATATAAATATATATATTCCACAACCTTGCGTGTTGCCCAGTGCAAGTATGCAAAAAGAACTGAATATCAGTTTGAAGACAGAACATCATTAAGAATGATAAATAGGCTACATTCAAGCATTAACGTAAACTTTGTAAGTTCAACCGGAGTACCCGAAAGCGATCCATGATAATTGAGGGTATTAACAAAATTTTGTCAATTAGATCGCCCTCGAAAGTAGGTTAAACACAAAGTCAGGTTTGAAACAGCTTACCAGATATACTGTTACTAAGAGCCATTAACACTGACCACGAGAAGACTCTTTCACATCAACGTAATTGAATCTCTTCCCGTCAATTAATGCAAAGGAGCCGCGAAAGGAGGCTTTTTTGCCCTCATCTCTGGCTTTTTTAACAAGAGGCCAAAGTTTCTCTCTGGCGATCCTATCTTCTGGTGAAAGGGCTTCGGTGAGTCGCAACTTCTTGTCGAGAAGGAATTTACAGCCTCGGGCAGCTTGCCAAACGGTGTCGCGAAAACGACGAAGTGCAAACAAAATGATGATGGATCTGCTGGAACCATCCCCTCTTTTCGGGCCAAGACGATGCGCAACGTCAACGGCACCCTCAAGATCATCGCTAATGCCAGGCACTACGTTGCTAAGGATCTCAATAACAACCCTCCGAGCATCCTCTCCGTCCTTCTCTCTCACGCCATGTAACTTTAACGTCCATTTCCAGGTATAGCGCTTGCATTCTCCAATTTCGGCCTTCATGGTTTTATTCGCACTTTTTAGCTCTTGAATCTCCGTAGCCACAACTTTAAGGGATTCTTTATGCGTTGCTACCTCAGAAACAAGCTGAGTAACAGTGGAGGACAGAGTTTCAATCTGCTTAGCCGTTGACCCAGTTGTTGTTTCAATTGCTGAAATTTTCTGGAACATCTGATCGTATTTCCCAGAGAGCTCACGAATGGCCGTCAGAATTTCCATCGAAGTGTCGTTTCCATCCATATGATCTCTTTTCGTTTTCTTTGGCACAGGTTTTAAGGGAGTTTCAGGTAGGGGAATCGCAAGGAGATCATTCGTATTTGGATGTGAGTCAAACCAGTTGTTATGGTCCTCAGTGTTTCCCGAAGAACCCAAATCCACTGAGGAGACGATGTTAACATTCACGTCAGCGTTTTTAACAGGCTCCATGGTTGACGCACGTGTTGTCTCGTTGGAAGTCTGTCTATTTTTCTTTCTGCCCATAGATAAATTAGCGCAAGGCGGGTAATACGAGTAGAAAAATCACTTATACATTTATGTACAAAAAAAGCCTGTTATTACAGTTATATAATTGTCCTATTTCAAAGTTTCCTGATGACACCACCGAAAACGCGTCCACCTGTCACACCGCCATCTTGGCCCCCCGGCTATATGTCTATTGAATCGGCTTGTAAGCTCGCGCGAGCGTAGGGTCACGTGATTTTCCGTGATGGAACAGTACAAAGACCGTTTCTCAATGCAGCCTCCGGAGGTCGCATATGCAGGCTGCATACGTCTTCAAGCCTGGTTTGTTTAAGTTAACTGAGCATTACATTCGTAAGTCATAAGCATATTACAACAATTTACGATTAACTTAAAATAATAGTCATCTTTAGAATTGTTAATATTCTGAATTAAGTCTTTATGACGTATGCATCCTACAAATGCGACCTCCGTACAAGAGCTGACTGACACGCATCCATATCTACGCATGTGCAATGCTTTTCGACTTTCCCGCCCATATAGTCATCTTTATGGATTTGTCTGCACACAACGGAATATGTTCCAAGGTAAAGTATTACTTTATCAACTTGTGATTTACTTGTTAACTTGTATATTATCATAAACAACTTATATTTACTTTATATTAAACCGTTTGTGTGTGTGAACATTAATTTGCTGGAGCATTTGCACTGCACATTTCACTATTAAAGAGGAATATGAATATTTCTTATTTAACAAAAAATATCAACGTTAAGTAAATATCTTTTAACATAAAAACACGAAGTATAGATAAATTGTAGCATACGTGTAAGTTGATATTAAGGTAACTGTCTGTGTTTTTACCTCAGGTAAACTCAGCAAGCTTTCTAAGTTACTTCAGATGCTGGCGATAAGTCTTGAGGTCTGAACAATTTTACAGGTAAAACTGAGTTACATTTTAAAATATGCTTTAACTTTTAGTGAATTACAAGACTGCCATGGTAATGTTTATTTTGACCCTCAAATTCATAGGACACCACCATGGCTGAAAGCAAAGCGGCTCAATTCTTTAATGGAGGACAGCAGAGATGTAAGTTAACGTGTTCGTTTTCATTGTGCTAAATGTAATAATTTGGTAAAACAATGAGCAAGTTTTATCTTTTGTCAAGTTTAAAAGTGCAAGACAGACATTAGGGAGTGGGTCGGCCTGATTTGAATCTTTATACTCTGATGTATTTGTGTTTTATGTGTCATTTTTATTTCTGGTAAAAGCGAAGTTTGTTTACCTTTCACAGGTTGCACAGTAAGGGCAAGAACACAGTACAAAGACACAAGAAAGTATGTAAAACTAAAAAAAAAAACATTTATTTTTAAAACCGAGCTGACTTAAACCAATATAATTTATGACACTTGCATTACATGTCCCCTACGCTAATAGGATTCTATTTCTCTCTCCCTGTCTAGTCCTCGACCCTGAGGACAATGAGACAAACAGACCCAGTTCCTGCTGCTGTGAAGGTCATCACACCACTGATCTACTGACCGTCCTTCTACGAGATGCCCGGCCAATGCCTGACCAGCAACCACCGGCGGAACCAGTTTAATTCGCTTACCCATTCACATACCCCGATAGTATTTATATATATAAATAAATATGTATCTCTCTCAAGGGTTTTTCCCTGGACTAGCCAGGAGGGTTTTTCTCCTAGGGGTTTTTTCATCCCCTGGTGAGTCCACCACCTTTGGCTTAACCTACTACTTTACTGTATATGTTACATTATTACTATGCTCGCTTTTCTATGCTTTTTTTACATTTATTAATGTAAAGCTGCTTTGAAACAATTGGCAATTGTCAAAAGCGCTACATAAATAAAATTGAATTCAATATTTAATGTTATATTTAATTAGACTCAGTGTATATTTACAAACCAAAGTGACATTGAGATGATTTCATGGATTACATGTTGAATTGTTGTATTATTTATGTAAAATTTTATTCCAGTGGATACTGAATATTAAGAAATATTTTATTAAATTGTATGTTGATTTTATGTATTTTTCGAGTAAAGTGTATTATTAAGGTGTAAACTGAAGATTTAAAAGGAATATTTTATTGAATTGTATGTTTCCCACATGTTTATTGCTGAATTGTTGCAGATTTAATAAATTCAATTTGATGTTTGTAGTCACTGTTTATTTTTTGTATTTATTTTGAAAAATATATAGTATAAAACTTTTAGTTTTTATCTGCATTGGGATTTTAACATGAAAATGATTTACACCATAGAGTGTTGAAACGTTTACACTACTGAGTGTTTGTTAATCAACACAGAGAGTGTTAAAAATTGACACTTTAACAGTGTTTGTTTAAGCAACACTTTGGTAAGTGTTGACTGAACACTATCAAAGATGGACCTGTGTGTTCACCCGGGCAGTGTTAATTTTAACACCCATGGTGTAAAATCTTCCATCATATTTTTGCTGTGCATACAGCTGGGCATAGAGGCATTCTCCTTCTAACTTAAGTTAAAGTTAGAGGTTTCTCCAAACACATTGAAAATAAGAGGATCCATCTATGTTTTAGGTTGAGGTTACTCCATCTAACCTTAAAACGGGGAGGCAATTACTCCAGTAATATTTTCAATAGAGGCAATTCTCCTAATCTATGCCCCCTTCAATACATTTAACTTAAACCCTGAAAATATAATAAAGATTTGACAAGTTTTTAGAATGAATAAAGATTAACAATTTATTTTGCCAGGCAGGTTACACTTAAATCAATAATTTGGTTATTCAAATCCATCAAAAATATATCAAAACATTCACTTAAAGATCAGCATAGAAAAATGAACATTTCACAAAATACAAAGCATACCTGGCAATTAAAGACACACAAAGTGGTCTAGGAAGATTCTTGTTAAAGATTTCTTCCATTATGTTTTAATACACACACAAAGTGTGGAAACTCCTGGTTACAGGATCCTCCATAAGGTTTGAATACACACATAGTGTGGGAGCTTCTGAGTACAGAATGGCTCCCAGAACATCTAGCCAGGCCACCTTTTATACACAGCGTGAGACAAAGACATCGTAAAACTACAAAGTCCAGTTTGACCTGTGGCAAGTGATACTTAAGAACATCTGGTCAAACTAGCCAGAAGTACTCTGGCAAAACCCCACCTCTACAAGAAATGCATCTGTGTTAAGTGTATCTTAAACTTATAGAAATGAGACCTTTTTACTCATCGCACCATGACCTTTAACATAATATTACACATGAATATGTATGTAAAACACAATCTTAGAACCACATAATATGTATACATTACAGTATACATTTCAGCAGATACTCAGTGATGTGAGCCTAAAGGCTAACAGTTCAAAAACCTTTGTGATGAATAGATTAAGACAACAAAGAGTTGTATCTGAAGACCTCTTTCATCTATGGGTCAAATTTGGGTTAACAACACCACCTGAGGTTTAATTGTTTTACAGTGTCTCTTCCTGAATAAACTTAAAGTTGATGAATTATAATCCAGTTTTACAATGCTAAGCTATGCTAAAAGTGGTACAGCCTAACACAGTCTCACCCCATTTCGTCAATATTTGACGACACTTGACCATTCGTCATATGTTGACGTGAAGGGTATACCTTTCGCGTCATTTTTTGACGAACTGGGGACTTCAATACTATTACGTCCGTTGCATTCTCTTTCCTATTTTATTACCATTTGCGCGTCGGTTTAGGGTTAGATTACGCAAAATTAAACAGTGTACGCGAAATTAAACAGTGTACGCGAAATTAAACAGTTGTCACCTGGCGTTGGGGTTAGAAACAGTTGTCACCTGGCGTTGGGGTTAGAGTTAGGTTTGGGTAGGGATGTCATTATGTAAATCTAACCCTAAACCGACGTGCAAATGGTAATAAAATAGGAAAGAGAATGCAACGGACGTAATAGTATTGAAGTCCCCAGTTCGTCAAAAAATGACGCGAAAGGTATACCCTTCACGTCAACATATGACGAATGGTCAAGTGTCGTCAAATATTGACGAAATGGGGTGAGACTCAGAGATTGGCTGAATGGATTCCAAAAGGGTAAACATCAAATGTTTCACTTTAGAAGAGCTAGAAAATTAGCATTTAAAAAAGTGGAGTGTCCCTTCAAGTTAAAGTAACATAAAAATTGCTGATTCATGATTTGATATAACTTTTTACACTGTGTAATCACTTAATTGTCACCTGACTGGTCAATGCCATACAATACCATTTATTTGATATTCAAACTGGTCATTTGCCAATTTAAATTATGTTTTTGTTTGTATTTAAATTAACCTTTGTACACTTGAAATCTTGCAAATTGTTTACATGTAAAAAACACAGTTACACACTAAAGCAGAGGTGTCAAACTCAATTGCATCCTGGGCCACATCAGCGTTACGGCTGCTTTCAAAGGGGGGTTTGTATTTGTAAGACTATATGAATGTATCAACTCGTTTATTACATTGCATAATTACCTCTGCATTTGATTACTGCTGGTTTTATTATTAACCAAATTGATAATTAATAGCTTTAAAAATATAAGTGTAGGGCAAATAATGCCAAAGTTTATTTTAAGTGTGCAACTATCCTACAGATTATTTAAAAAAATAAATGAGTAACACTTTACAAAAAGGTTCATTAGTTTACATTAGTTAATGTATTAACTAACATGAACAAACCATGAGCAATACATTTGTTAAATTATTTATTAATCTTTGTTAGTGTTAGTTAATAGAAGTAATGTCATGATTCTGCCATCTTGTCCTTTGTTTAATCTAGTCTTGTGGTAGAATCATGACAGACCCATGTTTTGTGTGGGATCACGTGGTCTCAGTATTGGTTTTCCTAGACCACGTGTTCCCGGTGTCTTGTCACTTTTACCCCGCTCCCTTGTCATCTTCATCCTTATTGTTTAACCCTTGTCACCTGTTGTCCTCATTAGTTTTCCCCTATTTAAAGGAATACACTCTAAAAAAACAAACGGTGCTATATGTGACCAGTCACGGAAAGTAGGGACACAAGTCGGATCTGGGCATTTTGAGTTATTCACAGATTCTGAAAGTGCAGTTTCTAAGCTTTCCAACGATGTGTAACACATGGAAATCTGATAAGATTTGGAGAAGTTGTGGCCATTTGAATATAGGAACTCAGAAATACTCAAACCGAGAAAAACGAGACGAAAGGGACTCTTCTTTTCAGCTGGGGGAGACAATAGGGCTCATTTACATCTCATTTAGCTAAGCCATGCCCCCTGTAAAACCCTTTTTGAGATGTTCTAGCATCATATGTAGTATTTTATGACCAAATGACAACCCGCAAAAATAAACATGACTCTTTTACCTTTGTGGGGATCACAAGTCGAATCCAGTCTGTTTTAGATTATCCAATGACCATATTTGTCCACAAATGCGTATAATCCGTGAAATATAGATTGTTTACATCAGATTTCGCATGAATGTCTGGTAATACAATATAATATATAATCTGATGACTATTTAAATCGTAACATGTAAGGGTATATGAGCTTACACTCCGTTAAACACATGAACCCGCCTTCAAAGTTTGTATTAAAAATAGGGAAGTAGTATAATAGATCATCCAAACAGCGCCGTCGAAAACGTGACATCCTTTAGAGAGGTTACCAATGGCTCGCTCGTTCCTCCATCAGCCAATGACTTCATGGAAAATATTGATAGACAAAACATGTAGCCAATTATATGAAGAATACAACTATATCTGTGTAACTTCTGTGTGTTTGGACTCATGCTGCGCTGCAAGAACTGACATACAGATGACGTCAAAGTACCGTGAGAGCGAATCGAAATTAAACTACTCCGTAAGATTTCTTGAAGAGCTCTCGCGGTACTTTGACGTCATCCGACTGCGGCGCCACATAAAGTCAGTGACGCGGCTGACGTACGATGCGGCTGACTGTTATTTGTTCCGCCCCAGCTTTTTTTATTTTTCTTTTGTTTTGTGCGCCCGAGCTGTACAGTCTGGGGAGACGCAGTCTATAAGTTTGAAAAAAAAAAAAAACTTAGCAAACATGTCTGAGGAACAGGGCAGCGCGTCACTACAGTCACGTGACTTCACGCTCGAGCCGGAAGAGAAGACAATGCTGAATAAAGTCGTAATTCTGCTATTTTTGGACCAAACTGTATTTTCGATGCATCAACACAATCTTACTGACCCACTGATGTCACATGGACTACTTTGATGATGTTTTTATTAACTTTCTGGACATGGAAACCATACATAGATTTTCAATGAAGGGGAAAGCTCTCGGACTAAATCTAACGATAAAACATCTTAAACTGTGTTCCGAAGATGAACGGAGGTCTTCCGAGTTTAGAACGACATAAGGGTGAGTCATTAATTACATTATTTTCATTTTTGGGCGAACTATCCTTATTTAGTAGTCACGCTGTTCCCTTTGGGGGGGAGGCGAAAACACAAGCTTATACAGTATGTAAATATACACACAGACAATGACGCCCCCCGCTGCACGCTAGAATCTCCGGAAAAACAAGCCTATTTTAACCGCAAAATGTACGCTTTTAAATATACAAAAACTGCTATCTCAAACATGGAGAGGCTTCTTCGTGATCTCAACTAACAGATTCTGCAATAAAACGAAAATCACAAATTTCGAAAAAAAAACTTTGTTTCTCATTTTCTCGAAACTTGTGCTGCCGACTTGAGTCCCTGGTTTCCGTGACGGGTCACATATAGCACCAAAACTGTTGCTTTGGATCGTAACCATAGAAGAACCATTTTTAGTGCCATATAGCAGCGGTGAAGCACCTGTGTAGCACCTGTGTAGAACCATATAGGGGCCATATAGCACCACTATAGCACCACATATGGTTCTACAAAGCACTACTCAGGTGCTTCACTGGTGCTTCACCGGTGCTATATGGCACTAAAAATGGTTCTTCTATGATTACGAGCAAAGAACCACTTTTGGTGCTATATAGCACCGTTTGTTTTTAGAGTGCAGTCTACTCATTTTCAATATTAAAATATGGTATTACCTTAACTAAGAATAGTTGATACATCCCTCTATCATCTTAGTGCGTGCACGTAGGCGCTGGGGCGCGCTGCGACACTTCGATAGTATTTAGCTTAGCCCCATTCATTCAATGGTACCACTCAGAGATAAAGTTTTCTAAGCGGATTTAAAATAGGAACTATATTGTATGGCGGAACAGCACTTTTGGGAGTACTTCGACTCGGCGCAGTAACACTCTCCCTCTCCCATTATGAGAGAGAGAAGGGGAGCGGATTTTTCAGGCGAGTCGAAGTACTCCCAAAAGTGCTGTTCCGCCATACAATATAGTTCCTCTTTTAAATCCGCTTAGAAAAGCACTACGTTTTATATTGTACCACCAAACTTGCTCGTATAACTATTCGGACTTCATGCGAGCAGCGAGAGACACCAATTTCACAGAGGACAAGTTAAAGATCATTTTTAGTCGTTGCCTCAATGAGCCTCTCAACCCCGGCGAGATGAGGATGCTGAGGTACCTGGGCTTCGAGGACATGGTGCGTTATGTCAGTAACCGCCGGAGCCCAGGGCCTCAGCTAGGGATGCACTTCCACTTCCACTGCCTCCTATACCAGAGGGTCTCACCGTGGGAGTTCTGGCGCTGGAGGACCCAGCGTTCACCACTTCATCTCCTGCAGGCTCAGTCCAGCCCCCTGACCTTAGAGGTAAACGAGAGCGGAGAGTTTCGTGGGAGTTGCCGTCCGAGGGGTCCTCTTCGGAACCTGCTGCTCCCACCACAGTTCTCACCTCACCTGCCACGGCTTCTGCGCCACGGCCGAGGAAGAGGAGGGGGTTGATGCCACAGCCGGCGCAGCCGATGCCACAGCCAGCGCAATGGCAACTTCCATGTAAGGGGATTCACGGTGTACAGTATGCAGATAAAAACACTTGATTCTAAGGTAATAAAACAAAATTTATTTTTTAAGGTCTCTATACACCACTGATAATATAGCTATGTATATTATATTGTATTTCTGTCAAGATATCCTTCTAAAAGTTACACAATGCACCTTTAAATAGGGGCTTTCTGAACAAACATTTAAACTTCACATCAATTTACAGTTTGGTCTGTATTCTGACAAGAAAGAGGTTTACAGCAACATCGGTGTAACAGTTAAAAGGTTTTTTTTTTTAAAGCACACCACGTGATTGTATGACTTCATTTTGATGCTCATGTGATAGGCATGACTAACTATATAATCCAACACAATTTCATGAGAAGAGCAAAGGAAGTCCCAGAGTCTCTGTCATGCTAATGTTCGGGATAATGCTGCTTTGCAGCTTTGAAACAAAGGGGGAGACTAACTGTAACATGATAGGGAAACCAGAGTACCCCCTGCTGTCAAATGATGGAGATATTATTATTGGTGGAGCTTTTTCAATTCATAGTAAAATAAATTTGGAAATACCTTCATTTACTAAGAAACCTCAGCATCTAATGTGCACCAGGTTTGTTGCTTCTCTACTTATTTTCTAAGCAATTTACTCTGTTTTGTAAAATTGAACATTAATTACTTTTTCTAATATGTTTTTAAATTGTAAGAAGGAAACCAACCTAAAATTACCTTTTAAATAACCTTTCCACATCAAATTAGCCTTAATTTGCAAGAATTCCACTTTGCTCAGACAATGATCTTTGCCATCGAGGAAATCAACAACAAGAGCAGCTTACTCCCAAACATTTCAATTGGATATCAAATATTTGACAGCTGTGGCTCAACACTAGCCTCAATGAGGTCATCCATGTCTCTGATAAATGGCCAGGAGATGACAGCAGAACAAACCTGCTTTGGAAAAACCGCAGTGAAAGCCATTATTGGAGAATCAGAATCTTCCTCGACCATTGTACTGTCCAGAGCAACGGGGCCCTTCAAGATTCCTGTGGTAAATATATATATTAAATTGAATAATAATTATTTTATTCTTAATATTGAATAATGAATCAACATCATGTTTTTTGGTATCTCTTCTGTTTCCCAGATTAGTCATTTTGCTACCTGTGCTTGTCTAAGCAACAGAAAGCAATTTCCTTCTTTCTTCAGGACCATTCCCAGCGATTACTACCAGAGCAGAGCACTGGCACAGCTGGTCAAACACTTTGGCTGGACCTGGGTTGGAGCAGTGAGAAGTGATAATGACTATGGAAACAATGGTTTGGCTACCTTCGTTGATGTAGCTGAACGAGAGGGAGTATGCATAGAGTATTCAGAAGCCATACTGAGAACAAACACCAAAGAAAAGATCGCTAAAGTCGTTGAAGTGATTAAAAAGGGAAGTGCTAAGGTTCTTATGGCATTTCTGGCACAGGGTGAAATGGATGTGTTGCTGGAGGAGACTATCAGACAAAATGTAACTGGGCTACAGTGGGTGGGTAGCGAATCCTGGATTACAGCAAAATACTTGGCAACCGAAAGAGTTTCGAAAGTCCTTGCTGGTGCACTTGGCTTTACTATCAGTAAGTCAAAAATTCCAGGCCTAAAACAATTTCTCCTTAAGGTCAATCCATCTCAGAACCCTTCAAATTCTCTTTTGAGAGAATTCTGGGAGACGACATTTGGCTGCCACCTTTCTTTCACTATCAGTCCCAAAACTGAGTATGATAAATATTGTGATGGATCTGAAAATCTGAGTAATGTGAGTAATGCATACACAGATGTATCTGAGCTGAGGATTTCAAATAATGTATATAAGGCAGTCTATACTATAGCTCATGCACTGCATAACACACTGACTTGCAAATCATCAAACGGCATACTTAACAACAGCACATGTAGAGAAAAGGATCTAATGATCTCCAGCCAAGTAAGAAAATAATTATATTATATACAATAGTATGTTTTGTGAAATATTATAAACATGTTGTAAGTGATAGTTTTGAAAATTGTCACAGGTACTAAAATCCCTTCAAAATGTCAATTTCACAATGGCCTCAGGTGAGAGAGTATACTTTGACAGGAATGGAGACCCTACTGCGAGATATGAGCTGGTAAACTGGCAGAAAAATGAAGCAGGGGTGACAAATTTTATAACTGTGGGTCACTATGATGCTTCGCTACCCAGTGAACAGCAGTTTGTGATGAATTCTGCTAATATAGCCTGGGCAGGAGACAGCCACATGGTATGTATAAAATTACATAAAATTGATCAATGATGAAAGAAAGGCATTTCTAAAAGTGCAACAAAGTAAGTATTTGTGCACATGACAGAAACCAAGATCGGTGTGCAGTGAAAGCTGCCAACCAGGTTTCAGACAAGCTGTGATTAAAGGCAGACCGGTATGCTGCTTTGAATGTGTGAGGTGCCCTTCTGGAGAAATCAGCAATATGACCGGTGAGATGAACAGCACAACAAATTAAAGATACCTTATTTTAAAAACATACTTCATAATTCCACCACTATTTCCTTTCTCAAACTCTTAGATATCTGGTCTTAGTACCATCTATATATGTACCTATACTGAAATGTCACTTTACCTCACAGACCAGTTTCATATGAAGAGCCCCGATGCAAAACCCTCAAAGTGCTTTTGACATATTTTCTTGTAAATGCGAATTTTTTTAATCAGACTGTCTGCCGACAAATCATTATTTCTGAATGAAATAATAATTAAGCAAATTTTAAGCAAAAGTATTTGATGAACGTATATGCCAAGAGCATTTGGTTAATATCATCATCTCATTTTTGATGGAGGTGACGTTTTGCAGTTTTTGCATCTGAGCTTCTCATATACCAACTTGTTATAAAATGGGATAACATCACAATATGACCATTTTGTTTCATTTTAGATTCCGCTGAATGCATCAAATGTCCTTCAGAGTTCTGGTCAAATGAAAACCTAAGTATGTGTGTTCCCAAGAAAGTGGAGTTCCTTTCGTTTGAGGAAAACATGGGAATACTTTTGACTGCATTTTCATTATCTGGCGTATCTTTAACTATTGCAGTTGCACTCGTGTATTACCACTTCATGGATACACCTCTTGTTAAGGCCAGCAATACAGAGCTAAGCTTCCTGTTGCTCTTCTCATTGACTTTGTGTTTTCTATGTTCACTTACTTTCATTGGTCGCCCCACTGAGTGGTCCTGTATGTTGCGACACACAGCGTTTGGGATCACTTTTGCCCTTTGCATGTCGTGTGTTCTAGCAAGGACAATAGCAGTTGTGATGGCCTTTAAGGCCACGGTACCTGGTACAAGTGTCCCTCAATGTTCACTCCCCTTACAAAGAACTGGTGTTTTCTGTTGCACTCTTTTTCAAAGCATTATTTGTATCCTGTGGCTGTTGTTAGCCCCTCCAATGCCATATAAAAATATTTCCCATTCGGTTGATAAAATTATACTAGAATGTGATCTAGGTTCAGCTGTAGGTTTCTGGGCCGTGCTAGGCTATATTGGCATACTGGCTTTCCTGTGTTTCATTTTGGCTTTTTTGGCCCGAAAGCTGCCTGATAACTTCAATGAAGCTAAATTCATCACATTCAGTATGCTCATATTCTGTGCTGTGTGGATCACATTTATCCCAGCTTACGTCAGTTCACCTGGAAAATTTACTGTAGCTGTTGAGATATTTGCCATTTTAGCCTCTAGTTTTGGTTTGTTATTCTGTATTTTTACACCAAAATGCTATATTATTATATTTAAGCCAGAACAACCCTTACAGAAAAAGCACATGTATTTCACATGTGCAAAACACATGTGCTCACATGTGCAAAACACATCTGCTCACATGTGCAAAACACATCTGCTCACATGTGCAATACACATGCTCACATGTGCAATACACATGTGGCCACATGTGCAATACACATGCTCACATGTGCAATACACATGTGGCCACATGTGATCACATGTGTGTGATTTTGCACATGTGAAATTTAATGTGTGAACACATGTTAAAATCACATGTGACACATGAAAACATGTTAAAATCACATGTAGAACATGTGTTTTGCACATGTGAAATGTGTGCTTTTGGAACACTTTTGTGTGAATCACATGTGAATTCCCATGTGAAACACATGCAAAATCCCATGTGAAACACATGCAAATTCCCATGTGAAACACATGCAAATTCCCATGTGAAACACATGCAAATTCCCATGTGAAGCACATGCAAATTCACATGTGAAGCACATGCAAATTCACATGTGAAGCACATGCAAATTCACATGTGAAGCACATGCAAATTCACATGTGAAACACATGCAAATTCACATGTGAAACACATGCAAATTCACATGTGAAACACATGCAAATCACATGTGAAACACATGCAAATTCACATGTGAAACACATGGGCTCACATGTGAAGCACATGCAAATTCACATGTGAAACACATGCAAATTCCCTTTCAATTTCACATGTGAAACACATGCAAATCACATGTGAAACACATGCAAATTCACATGTGAAACACATGGGCTCACATGTGAAGCACATGCAAATTCACATGTGAAACACATGCAAATTCCCTTTCAATTTCACATGTGAAATGTGTGCTTTTGGAACATTTTTGTGTGAATCCCATGTGAAACACATGTGAAATTAGTGGATCACATGTGGCACATGTAAAAAAAATGGTCACCACATTATACACATGTGATCACATGTGTTTCACATGGGATTCACACAAAAATGTTCCAAAAGCACATATTTCACATGTGAAATTTATTGTGTGAAAACATGTTAAAATCACATGTGACACATGAAAACATGTTAGAATCACATGCAGAACATGTGTTTTGCACATGGGAAATGTGTGCTTTTGGAACACTTTTGTGTGAATCACATGTGAATTTCCATGTGAAGCACATGGGATCACATGTTAAACACATGCAAATTCCCATGTGAAACAAAAAATTGTCATCACATTATGCACATGTGAATTTCCATGTGAAGCACATGGGATCACATGTTAAACACATGCAAATTCCCATGTGAAACAAAAAATTGTCATCACATTATGCACATGTGAATTTCCATGTGAAGCACATGGGATCACATGTTAAACACATGCAAATTCCCATGTGAAACAAAAAATTGTCATCACATTATGCACATGTGATCACATGGGTCTCATGTGATCACGTATTTTTTCACATGTGAACTTGAGAGTTAAAGTATATAAAGTAGGCCATACATTTTCTTATCATAACCCAGGACTCAAACTCACCATTTGACCCCAAGGGTAAGCTATAATCTTGCTAAGATGTCGGTGATATAAAATAAAGGCACCATGATGTGACTTTGACATAAGACACATTTTACTGTAAGGAAAAACTGATTCAAATGGAGAATTTATTTGCAAACATACAGCAAATTTTAACAAGTATCCAAACATATTCATAAAAAAACAAGTATCAATAAAATGCTGTCCATACAACAACAACTGTATATCTGAGTGTGTGTGTGTGTGTGTGTGTGTGTGTGTGTGAGAGAGAGAGAGAGAGAGAGAGAGAGAGAGAGAGAGAGAGAGAGAGAGAGAGAGAGAGAGAGAGAGAGAGAGATGTGTCTTTATGCATGTCCATTGTTATATGTGCATCAGTCCTCAGATTCTCTTCCAGCAGGCTCCCTGTTTTAGGATAATAAAAAAAAGAAGATTAGAGCAGTACAAGCATCAGTCTCTCTTGATAGCATTTACTTTTTCTTTTTGAATTTCAGGATTAGCTGTTTTTAGTTGTATGGTCTTTGTAGGAATGGCCACTCGAATGTGGCATCGACGATCGATTATGAAACCATGATCGTGTGGGTTTATTTATTTTTTGTGGTTATGGCAGCATTTGGTTAGCATTACAACTTTTAAATATTGATTATGATGAACTATGCATGTGCATAATGAAACACCTGTTCTTGTCGCAGGTCCTGGCATATACAGGTAGATACAACAATAAAATGCTCACTACTGTTTCACCATGCGAGAATGCATGAGAAAAGTCAGGAATCGATCAAAAGAATCAAAATGCGTGCATCGTAACGAATCCCCGGTTCTTTAAAGTTTCAATCGGTTCTAAAATGAAACTGATTCTTGATACTCAACCCTAGTAAGTATTGTTATTTGTATTGGTGTATGATCTTACTCTGCACTTATGGCGCTTTTCCATTGCATATTACCCCACGGTTTAGTTTAGTTTGGGTCGGGTCAGCTCACCTTTGGTGTGGTTAGCTTTTCCATTGAGTTTAGTATCACTTCCTAGTGGGAGGGATTATAGGGGTGTCATTATATTTGCGCTGCATACTGCTGTGACATCATACAAGTGAGAGTGTCATTGTACATTTTCATACATTTATTATTTTCTCAGTCCGCCACAAAATTAAAATTGGCCACCACAAATAGATGTTTGCACATCGCGTTTATCACTAACGTTACATCTGTCTCACATGACAGTTTCTGTTCAAACACCGCGGCGTCAGTCGACGGCGCTCCGCTGAGCTTCAATGAAGTTGCATTTAAGCATATAATGCTGAAGTGCTCGATGTGAATGTTCTGCCAAAAACTGCAAGTTTGGAAAAAACTGTTATGGTGTTCCTGATTCTCAACTTGTGGATGTTTTTCATAGCTAAAAGGGAGTTTGGGAACTTATAGCAGAGCACAGATGACAACATGTTTGCTCGAGACAGCGCAAGCTAGCACAGGTAAAGCTAATCTACATTATAGGATGATGCGATTTTCTCAGACCAATCAGTGATCTACAGTGTTTTCGCGTCACGTTTGGTATCAGCTCGGGTCGCTTTGAACCCCAACTGAGGTAGTACGAAAAAAAGTATTGGGTACTATGTACTGCACCCAATGGAAAAGCTCCCAAAAGTAAGCTGACCCAACCCAAACTAAACCAAACCAAACCGTGGGGTACTATGCAATGGAAAAGCAACATTAGAATAGGAATGTAATAGTTAAAAGGAATAATATTTGTGTAAACAAGTTGGTAAACTATAATTTGCCCAAAACTCACAATATTGTAACATGCTTACCTATTACTAGCTTCACTTTCTCTGTCAGGACTCTGTCTTTGTTCACCAGTGGTCCCTTTTTCCCTGTGACGGAGCATGTTGTCATTTTTTCTAAGGTGGAAATGGAGTCCATCACAGTTCTGGTGCGTTTCTTGTAATTCTCACACTTTTGGGCATAATCCAAGGTGACTGGGTTCAATTTAATGACAGATGTGTTCTGTAAAGATAAAAAAAAACATAATCCTATATTAACAGGCCAGCCCACCTTGGAAAAATATTTTAAATACAATAGTGTAACAACTAAAGGGACAGATGACCCCAAAATAAACATTATTTACCAATTTACCATTATGTTAATCTTCAATATTGTGAGTAAAACCTTACATTCTGTTCATCTTTCAATCTGTTTATATTACTAGGTATTATAGAAATACCTTTCTTTGTGTTCCACAGAGTAACATAAGTGTATAGAATTGAAACGACACAAGGGTGAGTAAATGACAACAGAATTTTCTTGTAAGGGTGCACTTTGCCCTTAAAGGCCTGGAGAACTTTGTAGAATCTTTTGTTGCCCTGAAAGTAATAAGGCCAAAACCTATGCTTCTTTAATTTTGCTCAGGACAACTAAGAGACAAACAAAGAATTGTGTTTTGTTTTCTCTTAACTTTTACTGCCTGTCTAAAATATACTTTTTTGCACATTAAAGCAGGGGTGCCCAAACTTTTTTCTACCAAGGGCCAAAAATCCAACCTGACTAAGAGCGAGAATTTAAAGTAAATATTGCTGTGTTATATATTAAAATTGAAGTTGCCATGATTCTCCTAATTTATAAATTTCTAATATTTAAAAAATAAATAAGCAAACATTACTTTGATGCCAACAATTTCCCGATACGATACATATCCCAATACAAGGCCACGATACGATGCACATCACGATACAATAATATTTTGAATTACATTTTGTTCAGAATTTAGTGACATTATTATTATTATTATTATCTGTTTATTATACATTGAATAAGCAGTGTTGTAACTGTTGTGTTTTTGACATTCATTTATTACCTTTTGGGGTAATTCGTAGAAATACTTTAAGTAATACTTAAATAATGTTTTTTTAAAGCAGATTTACAAATATAGTGCCTTACTCTAAGCATTATATTTGTCTCTCATTTAATTATTCTATATCTATGAATATATGTATACACATGCAGTCAAACCTAATACTACTGTATTTAATAGAAGTTTGCAAGTTGTGCAGACGCGTGCGCCCTTTAACTTTAACTCTACATATTCCGCGAGTCATATGCGTATTTTCGATCAACAGCGATTCGTCATGCTACTTTCAAAAGTGCATCTGAATCGATACGGAAGGTGCTGTATATATGCGCGCATCGTCAGGCGTTCATGACGATGTATCTTCGTATCGATATTTTGAACACAGCACTACTGTTTATGCATAACTGATACAGTTTTATTTTCAAAGGTAACTGAGAAAATAATTTTGCCAATCATTTTTACATTTACATTTTCCTTTGTCTGTGTGCCACTGCCTCGACCTCCCCATTATTAGCCTATAGTGCAGGGTACCTGAGTTCGTTGAATTTCGTGATGCACACCTTCAAGTATCTATGTACATAAAAAATAAATGTATTTTATTTCATTTTAATTCCTAGCATTTAATTTCAATTTACATTTTTGTAATGCACAAATAAATAAAAAAATTACATTTTAAAAACTGTTTAATTAGAAATATGAACATCTGCGTCAATGATGTTTCCTTATCTCACGTGTCATGACTGGCCAAATTAAAGGTCATTGGCCCTAGTTTGGGCACCTCTAAATTAAAGGGATAGTTCCCCCCAAAATGGTCATAATCTACTCACTTTAATGTTGTTACAAACCTGGATACATTTCTTTGTTCTGATGAACACAAAGGAAGATATTTTGAGTAATGTTTGTAACCAAGCGTGCCGCACAAGCCCTGAAAAGTGAAGCCACAACGTCTCGATCGCCCCCCAGTGACTGGTCCCAGTATAGGTCATAAACCCCGCCTCCCCATGTTATTCAATGGGACTTGAGACCAACTAAAAAAATTAATTACACTTCAATTATCTTTTTTCCGAAGCTGGTTTCTGTCATTTACTGTAGTTTTTATCACACTGATGTAAATTCAAATGTTTGTTTTTAAAATAGGTTTGTGTTTAGTTAGTTATTTAATGATATAAAAACGGTGGTGTCACGTCATGATTGACAGCTGTGATATCGTGTGATATGCGCATTCTACGAGAGCGAGGGCGGGGTTTTGACTTCGCGGCTTCCCTTCCTGCTCACTACCGCGCATGACTGGTCCCGAAATCGCTATTGCGCAGACTCAAGACCCAAGATGTCAGCGCCATATCGAGACACTGGCGGCTTCACTTTTCACCAATGGAAGAGAGCTAACAGGCGTCGTCCATCTTTTTTTACAGTCTATGTGTGTAACCAAATCAATTAGAGGCCCCATTGACTTCTAGTATTCTTTTTCCTATTATGGAAGTCAATGGGGCCTCTGATCAGTTTGGTTACTCTGATCAGTTTGGTTACAAACATTGCTCAAAATATCTTCCTTTGTGTTCATCAGCACAAATAAATGATGCAAGTTTGTAACAACAGGAGAGTGGGTCAATTTCCCGAATTTTATTTTTGGGTGAACTATCCCTTTAAGCAAGTGAATGTAAACAAAACAGGTTCTGTTTTATTTGGCTTACCTTTCATTGCTTTGCAGTTGAGTGTGAATCATCCACTATCTGAAAAAGAAGTGTATGGAGTATTGAGGTCAGCAGTATTTTAAATAATGATTATGAAAAATTGCACATCTATCAGCTGTTTACAAACCCAGGTATTGCTAGTGCAGGAGTTTTTAAACGGTATGATAGCTAGTACCCCATATGATAAAGTTTTAGCGAGGGACCGCTTTTCTAAAGTGTTTATCCATATTTTGTAAAGAAACATTGTAATTATGTTTTCAGCAATTTTTTTACAAACTGAAATAATTTGCTACTACTGTGTATACGTTTACCATTTTTGATTTGTCTTTTTCCCTTGAAATTTGCTGGGGAATCTCTTACTGTACATTGACACAGCCGCCGACTTGAGCTTCCAAAGTTACCGGAAGTCATTCATTTACAATGAAAGCTGACTTCTATCAGCTGCAAGGAGCGTCAAATCCATCGGCGTCGCGTTTTGAGCGACCAGAGCATCAATCAAAAAGTTGAAAGAAGCTCAACTTTATGGTAATGAGGTATGACACGGTTCAGCGGCAAGCAGCAGCAAAACGCCAGCAACCAATCGGAATATAGCCTAGACATTCTTCGCTAGCTGATTCCGAAGAAACATTTCATGGTGACAAAGACTTCAGAGCGGCCAAAGCGTCAACAAGCTTCCGCATACTTATTGACAAATGTCCTTGACCAGGCGGCCTGAGCTTTTTTGGAAGCTCAAGTCGGCAGCAGTGTTAACGTACAGTTAGACCACAACCTGAGGGACCCCAGTTTGAAAAAACCCTGCTCTAGTGGACCAAACTGTCTATTACACAATGGCTCTGTTTACATGCACAAAATTTTGTCAATCTGACTGAATTTAATACGATTGAAAGTTACGACGATACAGTTTACATGCACCCTAAACATTGCAATCTGATTTAAATGTTCGTTTACATGTACATTATATAGAATCCGAACCGAAAGTCTGCACAAGCACACCGCAAGGATTGCCAGACTCGCATATCAAAACCATCCGAATGGATGTTCAAAACTAGCCCAAAAGCATCCCAATGACTATTCACAGCCCAAAACGAAATAATTTAATCTTTAAACCGCAGAAAAAACAACTGCTGGAGACAGTTTAAACAGTAGCCCAAATCTAAACTCGAAAAAAAAGCAGAGGACTTGGCAATCCTACGCTGCGGACAGCATCTCTCGTCGAGTTCACGCTTTATCTCTGGATAAAAGTTAAAACTGAGTTAGAAAGTTGTTCTTAAGAAGTTTTCAGATATAGGTAATGAAAACACACTTTTTAAAAGGCACAACGCTATATTAATTACTTTAAGTAGCCTAATGTTTTAAAAGTACACATAAACGCTGCAGAATTTAGTACATTGCGTGCACAGCGCGTGACCCCATTAACGTTATGTGATGCATTACCTTGTTGTTGCGTGTTTCTGTGACGAGAATCATGTGATATAAGAGGTAAATATAATACGTGAACTTGGAGCACAAATGTTCAGCGCATGTGCACAATGTATTTTTGCATCCGATTTAGAAAATACTATGATTCACCCGTTTACATGCATACTTTTCTCCTGTTGATCGGATCACAGATCGGAGTACACCACTTCAATACTATCGAAATTTGCATCCGATCGTCCTCAATCATGTTGATTAAGGTGTTTACATGACGACTTTTCAATACGATTGAGACATCAATATGATTACAAACGGATTATTTGGTTGCATGTAAACGTACCTAATTTGGGGTGATACCGGGTTGCATATTCACCTTATGGTTTGAAGGAGTCTCATCCTCTTCGTTATCATCTTCCTCATGAGCAAATGTAGCCTTACAAAACACCAAAGCACATTTAAAAGGACAGAGGACACATGAGAGTAATATATGAAAAGATATAAGAAAAGAGACAAAATGAGAGCATGACAACGGAAATGTATTAAATATTTAATTTGAAGGACAATATCTCTCAATTATAGCATAACATACCATTTGTTTTGACGTCCACATTTTGTGTGTCTTTAACCACTGGTACTCTGCCTTTTTTTACCCAAGGCTCTCTGTATTGAAGTAAAGCAAAAGTGATTATACAACAGTATCTTGCAGAGTATAAAATAACATAAATGAAAGCATAAAAATATTTTATAGACTTTCCATTTTAATAAATGAAATTTATTTGTTAAAAACAAGTTACCTGATTAACTTAAACCTATTTCTGTCAGAAATGGAATCACCTCAAAAATACATTGTTTTAGATATTGTTGCTATCAAACGACATTGTTTTTTTTTACAACTTTACTCACAAGTTGTGGTTTTACAACGTGTATCAATTCGGAGATCGGTCCTGTCAGACTGCTGTGCAAGCGCTGGTCTGAGTTCAGTTTAAGGTGGGAGGCGCGTGTTGTTATATTTCCCATTTATGTTAGCTCAACATTTAAAAATAGCAGCCTGCGTAGCATGTTTAACATGACTTATCAAATAAACATGTTTACCATGAGGCGACTTAAAACCTATAAAAGTTAAATAAACGAATTAAATGAAATTCACTTACCGTTCACGTTGAGTATTTGTGCTGGAAACGCTTTCCAACCGCCTTTAGGCGTTTTGTTCCTCGTTGTCCACAAGACCAACCGTCTTTGGGTCACTTAACATGTATTGTCCTTCGCATATTTATCCAAACCAACTCTTACATGGTTTTCTTTTATCCATTTAATGAGCAAGGTTCAACTTTCTCGTCTTACTTAGATTTACCTCAGCAAGTTGCAACGGATAAAGAGCGCGAATCACATTAACCAGATCAACTGACAGACGTACAACGTCAAAGTTCCGCGAGAGCGATTTGAAAGCAGACTCCTCGAATCGCTTTCGCGATACTTTGACGTCATCGGCCTGTCAGTTCTTTTGGCGCCGTATGAAGTCGAAAAAGCCTTTTGACTGGATGATCTGGATGAATGAATACGATAGACTGTAAATAAAGATGAATACACAGAACAGATTGGAACCGCCTAGAAAAAAAGAGGAGTGTGTGCGCGCGTGTGTGCCTGCGTGCGTGCGTGTGTGCTTGCGCATGCTCACTGGGATTGGTTAAATGCGGATCAATATACCCCTTATTTGCACAGGCACAGCAGAGCCATCAAATAATTCTGTGTTCCTTGGATATGCAAGATTGCAATTAATGCATATTTTTTCCATGATAATGCCCTGTAACTAAGCTTCCATTGCCTTTATTGCAATTGTAGGACTGACAATATTGTCTGCAAACCCTTCTCCAAATATTAAGTCTTATTCTATTACAACATGCCACCTGCCAGCAACCAAATATCTTTTTAAAAATATATTGTCAATTTTTGTAAATAGATAATTTTGTCAAAATAAAGATTAAAAAAAATCTGCTACCACATTTGTGTGTATATTGCCTTTATGCAGATTTCAAATGTATTTATACAATTTATCATTGGAACCAAAGTACACATTATCACACTTGTTGATGCACAGTAAAGCCGAAAGTTGATGTTTACGCAAACATTAGCCTACTTGTGGTTTGGTAACATGTGATCCACATGTTGAAAGTATTGCATTATATAAGACATTTCTCACATGTGCTTTGTTATAACATGTTCCACATGTGCACTATTATGTTGCAACATGTGGTGAGATGTTTTTCACACGTGGAAATATTGTCCATATGTGAGCACATATTTTCCACATGTGAGCATAAATTGTCCACATGTGAGCACATATTGTCCACATGTGAGCACATATTTTCCACATGTGAGCATAAATTGTCCACATGTGAGCACATGTTGTCCACATGTGAGCACATATTTTCCACATGTGACCATAAATTGTCCACATGTGAGCACATGTTGTCCACATGTGATAACATGTGATAACATGTGGTCACATGTGACCACATGTGAACAACATGTGAAAAACATGTGAAATGCATGTGCTTTTTCTGTAAGGGAAAACACCAAAAAACATATGTTAGGCAAAGGTCATGCCAAATCACTATAAACCTTATACTTACAGCTAAGAAAAAAATCAAATGTTTAATAAATGTGTGTTAAGCTAAAAAATAATATAAACATTTCAAGATGTACACAACAATGCATCCCACAGTATTATAAACTTAAATGATGATCTCCTACTTTAATGGGCAGTTTCCTGGACAGGGTGTAGATTAATCCAGTACTACGCCTTAGTCATATTATGACATTAAGTCATTTTCTTATGTCAGTAAAAGGTGTTTTTAAAAGGAAAACACCACCGCTTTTCAATATGTTACTATGTTCTTACCTCAACCTAAACGAATTAATACTTACATATATTTTTCAATGCATGGACTTCATCTCGTCATGAATGTGTTAGAATTAAGCCTAGCCAAGACAAAAAAAGAATCCGCAAACTGAACTCACCAAGTTCAGTGGTGAGTTCAGTGTGCGGATTCTTCTTTTGCCTTGTTAAAGCAACACTATGTAGTTTCCATGTAAAAATGACTTACAGCTCCCCCATGTGGTTGAAAAGCGCAACAGTGCCTGGTATCAGACACTCTTCTGCAGGCAGGGGGAGGGGCGTGGCTGTGTGCTCTACCCTCCACCGCCACTTTCAGAGTGTGCTTGTAGCAGCTAGGAGGTTGCTCAGGTTGCAGCAACAGTACAATTTGTCCAGTTAAAAGTTGTTCTATCACTGAAATAATTTTAGAGACATTATTTAAAGGTAAAAAAACTACATAGTGTTGCTTTAAGTTGTATTTTTGGATTCCGGCACCTGCTAGTGTTTGGATGTGCGTGTCTCCCTTTCTAGCATTTAGCCTAGCCCCATTCATTCCTTAGGATCCAAACAGGGATACATTTAGAAGCCACCAAACACTTCCATGTTTTACCTATTTAAAAAGTGTTACCTGAGTAGTTACATAAGTATGGTGGCACAAAATAAAACGTTTTGATTTTTTACACGGATAAGAAATGAGACTTCTATTATATGGCCGAAGAGCATTTAGTTTGCAGCACTTCAACCTCGGGCACAGTAACATCATCACTCCTGTGAACTCCCCCCTTTCGCTCAAACTTCCAAGTCAGGAATGATACTGTACATGTAACTACTCATGTTACTCATGTCTTTAAATAGGGAAAACATGGAAGTGTTTGGTGGCTTATAAATCCATCACTGTTTGGATCATAAGGAATTAATGGGGCTAGGCTAAATGCTAACACATTCACGATGCACTGTGCAAAGATGAAGTGCACGCATTGAAAAAAGATAGGTATGTTTTCATTTGTCTTAGTTGAGGTAAGAACACAGTAAAATATTAAAAAACAGTGGTGTTTTACCTTAAATTAAGGTAGCTCAAACATGCACTTTAGTCTGCGACTAGGATAAACCCTGTCTGGGAAAACGCCCCAAACTGTATTACTTACTTACTCATTTAGCTGACACTTTTTATCAAAAGCAACTTACAATTACTATATATGTCAGAGGTCGCACGCCTCTGGAGCAACTAGGGGTTAAGTGTCTTGCTCAGAGACACAATGGTGTTTCACAGTGGATTCAAACCCGGGTCTCTCACACCAAAGGTGTGTCTTATCCACTCCGCCATCACCACCCCCCTATTAATAATATATTTCTAAAACACATCTATAAAGATATTGGGGCAGTTTCCCAGACCGGATTTAGATTAATCCAGGACTAGGCATTAGTTATATTAGGACATTTAAGTCGTTTTTACAAACATACCTTACAAAAAACAATACTGGTGTGCATCTTGAGACACAACAATGGCACTGATATGTTCAGATATGTCAGTGCAAGAGCTTAAGCCCTGTCTGGGAAATCACCCCATTATGTTTAGCAAAGATACCAAGATAGATATATAATATACTTCCTTGATAACAGTCGCAAAAGCGACTATATCATTCCCATCCTGAGATCCCTGCATTGGTTACCTATCCAACTCAGAATTGATTTTAAAATCCTTTTACTGGTATACAAATCGTTATACAACCTTGCCCCCAGTTAGAGGCTGTTTACACTTGGCATTAACATGCGTTTTCATCGATCGGATCACAAGTGGATGACATTAATGCCAGGTGTAAACGGTGTTCAAAACGTTTTGAACGCGTCCACTTTCGACCACTTTCAACCACATCCAGAGGTAGTCGAAACCACTTTCGATCGGATCGCTTTGGAGTTGCGGAACGCAAATGTGGTTGAATGTGTTCGAACAGCCACACGCGTCCGCCTTCTCTCCGCCCATTTATCTAATCTGAGGTATTAAGCACAAGTTTATGTCTTTTTTTGACTTCTGGCGTGAACATAAGGTGAACAGCGCTATTTTTAGCCTTTCATTGATAAAACTACTGCAGGTGTTCTCCGTAGTTTCGTTTTGAAAGCGTGAAAGTTGCGCAATCCTATTTCATCAATTGCGCTGAAAATTCAGAGAAAGCTCCAACATATAAATGTACAAAACACTGTGCAGCATGTATACTTGCTAAACAAGCAGCGGACTCTGACATAATATTAGTTTGTGTCCATATAAACTCATAATTACTCCCGCTCGCGTTTAAATGACAGCAGAGAGACTCGCCCACCGTCTCAAGGACCGTCCCCTCACAGTATTCAGGACAGAAGCGGTCGAAAGTGGAAAAAAGAGACGGATTTAAATACCAGGTGTAAACGTAATGTGTCTCTCTCGTCCACTTGTGATCCGATCGATGAAAACACATCTTAATACCAAATGTAAACAGCACCTTATTTATCTGAGCTAGTTCATCTTTACATTCCCGCAGAAACCTCAGATCCAGTGATCAGCATCTCCTTTTAATTCCTCCCTCAAAATTAAAACGTAGAGGGGATCGAGCCTTTTCGGTGGTAGGGCCCCGTCTATGGAACAACTTGCCGCTCAAGATTAGAGAGGCACCTTCTATATCTACTTTTAAGTCTCTTTTAAAAATCTGTTTGAGATGGCATACTCATTTTTATTTGTATTTCACTGTAGTGTAAAACCTGTTTGGTTTTAAATTCAAATTTTTATGGATTTAAATGCATTTTGTTTTTATTTTTGGTTTATCTGTCTTTTCTATAATTTTAATGTACAGCACTTTGGTCAGTCTTGTGGCTGTTTTAAATGTGCTTATAAATAAATGAACTTGAACTTGAATATACAGTCTATCTATCTATCTATCTATCTATCTATCTATCTATCTATCTATCTATCTATCTATCTATCTATCTATCTATCTATCTTAATATATATCTATCTATCTGATCCTGCCTGTATAGCGTCAATTGCAATAAAATTCATTATAAAGAGCTTCTAAAGATCTTCTGTGTTTACTGAATAAGGAGGTCTAGACCTAAAGAGTCGTCTGATTGGACCCAATCCAAACATAGAAACAAAGACAATTGCACTGTTTATCTGTCACTCAGTTTAACTGCTTCCATTATTGGCTAAAGATTACAGTCATTACGCATTATGGCCTTATGCTGGCACACTCAGGCTACACATATAAACCAAGACAAAGCCTCAGCTTCAGCAAGAAGCTACATACTGCAGAGTCATGCCGATTCTTGAAACCATTTTGATGATTATCCCATTTACTGTAACTGCTGCACAACCTAAATGTACAGCTTATGGAACAGATGAACTTCTTCATTTCTCAAAAGAGGGTGATGCCTTTATCGGGGGCATTTTTTCCTTTCACCAAAATCCGGCTGATGTAAATCCAACACTCTTGAGCAATCCGGGAAACAGCAGGTGTTACGGGTAAGATGGTGATAACAAAACCCTATTTATATTATAAACTTATTTAAAAAAATATATATATATATATATATATATAAAGCGTCAAAAACATTACTGCAAAAAATCTCCCTGACACACTGATTTTCAGACTTGATCCTGGAGAGCTGCAGTATGCCATGACAATGATTTTTGCCATTGAGGAAATAAACAACAGCACACACCTTCTGCCTGGCTTTACACTTGGATACCGCATCTATGGCTCTTGCCCAAGCATCCCTCTCTCTGTTAGAGCATCACTAGCTCTAATGAATGGGCAAACAGAGTCAGAAAAGAGCTGTAAAAGTCCCGCTACTGTACAAGCTGTGATTGGGGATACTACATCCACATCTACTATAGACATTGCAAGGACCATGGGTCCATTTAAAATACCTGTGGTAAGTATACAGTCAAGACTGGGTGTAATATTTTTACATTGAAGAGTAAGTAAAAAAGCTAAATCTGAAGCCTTAGATTAAATGGTATAAATGGCTTGTTGTGTTAAGGTTTTGTGGTATTGATGTACAGTAGATGTGCATACAGATACAATTCATTATGGTTTTGTTCATTAAAGTATGCATGTGTTAATTGTACTGTATTATGTCTATACAGTCATCTAGCTGTACATCAATGCACATTTTGTGTCTCTCTTATCTGACACACTCACTTCAACTTTCTCTGCTTATGAGCCGATGTTTTACAAATGTGCAATGAACTTGTATTAGAGGCGTATAACATGTAAAAACTAAATGATTTTGTGTCTTTTGTTTCAGCTAAGCCATTCAGCAACCTGTGCATGTCTCAGTAATAGACAGCAGTATCCCTCCTTCTTCAGGACTATTCCTAGTGATCACTACCAGAGCAGAGCGCTTGCCAAACTAGTCAAGTATTTTGGTTGGACTTGGGTTGGGGCTGTGAGAAGCAGGGGAGACTACGGCAACAACGGTATGGCCACTTTTCTAGAAGCGGCTGAGAACGAGGGCGTATGCGTTGAATACTCAGTGGCTATTTACAGAACTGATCCAAGAGAAAAGTTTTTGGAAGTGGTAGATATAATCAAAAAGTCCACATCTAAAGTCATAGTAGCTTTTGCGGACGGCAACGATCTGGACATTCTGATAAAAGAGCTTTACTACCAAAATGTAACTGGCTTTCAGTGGGTTGGAAGTGAGGGCTGGATCACATATAGATATGTAGCAACCCAAATAAACTATGCTGTGCTCGAAGGGGCAGTTGGCTTTGCTGTGCCCAATGCACATATACCCGGATTGAGGGAGTTTATTGAAAGTAGCCGTCCCTCTTTGAGACCGGGTAATACAGGACTGGTTGAGCTATGGGAAAATGTGTTTCAGTGCACTTTAAACTCAACTGCACAAAATGTCTCCAAAATGTGCAATGAAGAGGAGTCCCTAGCGAATACATACACACGTTTTACAGATGTGTCAGATTCCAGCCTTCTCAACAACGTCTACAAAGCAGTATATGCAGTCGCTCATGCTATGAAAGAACTACTTGCGTGTAAGAAAGGAATGGGGCCATTTCCCAACAAAACATGTGCAGAGAAAGGAAAAATACAGCCTTGGCAGGTGTGAATGAACTTAGATCTGTAATCATCTGTAATTCTAAACTGCTGTGATGTGTGTGTATAACAAACACCACTGTTTATCCAGGTGCTGCATTACCTGACCCAGGTGAACTTTACAAGCAGAAATGGGGAAAATGTTAACTTTGATGCGAGTGGTGATCCAGCTGCACGTTATGCCCTGGTTAATTGGCAAATGAATGATGAGGGAATATTAACATTTAAAGCCATTGGACTATATGATGCATCTTGGCCCGATGGACAACAGATTAGAATGAAAGATGAGATCAGTGCAGTATGGTCAGGAAATCAGAAAAATGTAAGCTAATTCGAAAATAATGCATGATAAGCTACTGTAAACATACAATGCTTTCCTAACAGTGCTTGTGTATGTTTTACGTTTATATGTTTTAGGTCCCCCAGTCTGTGTGTAGTGAATCTTGCCCTCCAGGCACCAGCAGGGCTTTTGTTAAAGGAAAACCCATTTGCTGCTTTGACTGCATACCGTGTGCAGATGGAGAATTTAGCAACAACACAAGTGAGATGACAAGGCCTCTAATATTAACAGTGATACTCCTCATGTTTCTCTGTGGTCAGCTGAAAGTCTGCATGATGTTACATTGTTTTAAAATGATGCTATTCTCCCTTTGTAATTTGTTTATGCTTTCAGATGCAGTAACATGTCTCCCTTGCCCTCTTGAGTACAAATCAAATGGAAACAGAACTCGATGTGAACTTAAAAACATAGAATTCTTGTCTTTTAATGAAGTAATGGGTAATATACTAGTGACATTTTCTTTGTGTGGAGGATGTCTCACAATCACAACAGGGCTGATTTTCTTCTGCCACAGACATACTCCTATAGTAAAAGCCAATAACTCTGAGCTGAGCTTCCTGTTGCTCTTCTCATTGACTTTGTGTTTTCTCTGTTCACTTACTTTCATTGGTCGCCCCACTGAGTGGTCCTGTATGTTGCGTCACACAGCGTTTGGGATCACTTTTGTCCTCTGTATCTCCTGTGTTCTGGGGAAAACAATAGTGGTGTTAATGGCATTCAAGGCCACACTTCCAGGAAGTAATGTCATGAAATGGTTTGGGCCTCCTCAGCAAAGACTCAGTGTTCTTGCTTTTACTCTCATACAAGTGCTTATTTGTGTGCTTTGGTTAACAACATCACCCCCATTTCCCTACAAAAACATGAATCATTACAATGATAAAATAATTCTTGAGTGTAATTCAGGCTCATCCATAGGTTTCTGGGCTGTGCTGGGTTATATTGGCCTATTAGCCATATTGTGCTTCATTTTGGCTTTTTTGGCTCGGACGCTGCCTGATAACTTCAACGAAGCTAAATTCATCACATTCAGTATGCTCATATTCTGTGCTGTATGGATCACATTTATCCCAGCTTATGTCAGCTCACCTGGAAAATTTACTGTAGCTGTGGAGATTTTTGCTATTTTGGCCTCCAGTTATGGGATGTTATTTTGTATATTTATTCCCAAATGCTACATAATCTTATTCAAACCAGACATGAACTCTAAAAAACTTTTGATGGGTAAAGCGACTTCAAAAGTTCACTGAATAACATGTTGTGGTCTATGACACTACTGCTATTAACAGCCTGATCTCACAAAATACGTGAAATAGTCACGCATTATTTTGCTCAGTTTTGCGTGACATTGTCACGTATTTCCACCATATTACGTGCCCCTGAATTTCTTTTCCGTGACAGTTTCACGTATTGGTTACTCAACTGTTTTTCCTATTTTCTTACAATTGTCGCTTCGGTTTGGGGTTAGAACAACTTTCTGTTACATAAAATGACATCCTTACCCAAACCCAACTCTAACCCTAACGACGATCAGGCGACGATGGTTTAAAAAGCATACGAAAAAATTGTATAAACCAATAATTTAAGTGACATCCTAACGCAAACAGAAAATCTAACCCCAAACCGAAGCGACAATTGTTTAAAAATAGGAAAAACAGTTGAGTTACCAATACGTGAAACTTTCACGGAAAAGAAAGTCGTGGCAGGGGCACGTAATATGGTGGAAATACGAGACGATGTCACGCAAAACTGAGCAAAATAATGCGTGACTACTTCATGGAAATTTGTGAGATCAGGTTGGCTATTAAATCTCAACAATAAACATTTTAATTTGTGGGGGGGGGGTATTCATTTGGGCATTAGTTTTAAAGGCTGACATGTAACATTGCTTTGCTAATAATTTGTGCATAAATAATTTCTTTAAAAATGGACATACTGTATATTTGGATGTACAATGAATTCTGACCATACTCTCTTATTATCTTCATATAATTTATATATAGAGAGAAGTGCATTATTTGATGTGCTTTTAACACACCAAATAATAGTTGTTTTATTTACCCATGCCACTGACCACTCCTGAAGTTGAGATCACATGAACATGCAAACTTTTATTCGAGCTATAGGCACCAAATGTGTGTAAGCACTTATCTGCTTGCTTTCATTTCATGATTCCTTGTTTAGTTTTCACATTTTATTTGCTAAAGTTGTTTAGAAATAAGATGTTATATTCAATTAACTGATTACCTTTCTCATTGACTAGATTCATCATCATTGTCAGTTTTGTCTAAAAATATACTTTTTTAAACTCATTCTTATTTTGGATCACCCCCTAATGTTTGTCAAAAATATTAATAAATGATATTAAATGGTTCACTAAACTGTTTTATTAACAAATATGATGCTAAAGATGCAAATAAGAAGTGAGGCTGTAAATGTAAGGGAAAGATTAAACATAAAATATATCTTTGCCAGAATGATCTACAGGAACGGTTTGGTGACCGTTCACCATACTGGTGAAAAATATACAAATAAAAAAAATCGAAAAAATACTAAGGTGTTTAAAGGGACACAGCTTTGTATAGTTAGAACCCCAAACATGTTTTTGAATGGTCATGCATCATTTCCTCAGTTGCCGCTGAGACAGGAGAAATACAGATTTCAGTGTTGCACTTCCTTCTTTCAATGATGTAAAAATCATCATTTTGCATCATTGAAAGAAGGAAGTCCAATATCTTTGTTGAGGGAGTGAGACTACAAACACCCCTTTTCTCGGTCAAATAGGCACCAAATTCTAAATGTATGTTAAATTTCACCTACAAATATAACACACTTTCGATAAAGATTAATGTTTCTATGAGTGAAATGCTCCTTTAAATCAATGGTTAGGTAAACAACAAAAAACAAATCTGAGTTGAAACAAACCAGCATAAGGTATTTTAAACCCAGGGGTTAAGTATGTCCATTTATTAAAATATATAAAATATATAAACAAAAATAATTTTTGCCATGAAACAGAAGTAGCGATTGCCTTATATTCCACGAGGTGACATATATCCGGGTGTAACTGGCTGTCAGGACTCTGCCTTGAAGTCTTGTTATATTTGTATTTTGTCATGGTGGCAGAGTTCTGGCAGTCCCTGGCCTTGTGTGGAGGTTCATGCCTTGTTTTGTGTTTGGCATGTTTCTCTTATATAATGTTCTTCTGTCCTTGTTTCTGTGCAGGTAATTTCGTTATATAGTCACGTATTTTTTTGATTCTTTTTTCGTGCTATTATCACGAAATTTCGTGTTTTTTCGTGATCGTATAACGAATTCCTGTTTTCGTGTGATTAGTGTATCACGTATTGGTTACTCAACTGTTTTGTCCTATTTTCTTACCATTGTCGCTTCGGTTTAGGGTTAGATTTACATAAAATGACATCCCTAACCAAACCCAACTCTAACCCTAACGCCAGGCGACATATAAAAAAATAAATCAGAAAAAATAGTATAAACCAATATATAAAGTGACATTCTAATGCAAGCACCAAATCTAACCCTAAACCGAAGCGACAATGGTTTAAAAATAGGAAAAAGCAGTTGAGTAACCAATACGTGATAATCACACGAAAACAGGAATTCGTTATACGATCACGAAAAAACACGAAATTTCGTGATAATAGCACGAAAAAAGAATCAAAAAAATACGTGACTATATCACGAAACTTTGTGAGACTGGGTTAGTCTGTGTCATCCAGTATTGTGTATTCCAGTCAAGAAGTCTAGTCTAGTTAATCTGTCAAGTTGTGAGTCTAGTTTAGTGTTTAGTCGTGTCAATTTCATGTTTAATGTGTTACCCCCTCGTGGGCTTTTGTTTTGTCTTGTTTATTATTAAAATCCTTTGTTAACCCCTTCATCGTTCGCTATTGGGTTCATCTGTCCTGCTAATCCTAACACTGGCTTCTAAAATGAAATAAGGCAGGGCTGGATTTCAATTTGTCCATCAAGATCTGAATGGATCATTTGAAGTTGGGTCATGCTGCTAATTGCTAATCGCAGTGATTCTCTCACAGACCCCGTCCACCTGCCATACCATATGAACAGAAGTAAAGACAGATCATT
Organism: Paramisgurnus dabryanus; assembly: GCF_030506205.2. Taxonomy (NCBI): domain Eukaryota; kingdom Metazoa; phylum Chordata; class Actinopteri; order Cypriniformes; family Cobitidae; genus Paramisgurnus; species Paramisgurnus dabryanus. Next base: position 12,145,858 of record NC_133345.1, read on the forward strand.
TTGAGGAGGGGAGCACATTTGCATTTTTGATTAAAGATGATGAGGGCACATGAATTTAAAAAATTATATTGAAGCTCACAAACAAGTCATTTGTAAAAAAAAATTTTCATTTTATTTTCATGGCGACTTTAAAAATGTAAAGAAGACTATATCCACTATTTTCAGTTTTTGAAGGTTCTGTTTATGACTGTTGGACCATTAAAGGTGCAAAGTGTAAATTGGAGGAGAACCATTATGTTATGGGGTGTGAGCAGTGTATTGAGCTGTTGGTAGCAATTCGCAACCTCACCACTATGCCACTAAAATGTACAAATTTCACCTTTATTTCACGCAAAAAATGATCAAATCTTTCTCATATTTGACTTGGATCATTATCAAACAAAACCTAACCAATCATATTACCAAATTACATAATTGACACTCAAATTGTAGGTGCCAAACATTGTAATTATTTGTCTACATGCATAAAGATAGACATTTTGGCCTGTTGCTTCATGCTGTTTCTTTACAGTCTCGCTCAATCAACTCCTAGTTGTCAAGTCCCCATACTGTATTAATTTAAAAACAATGCAACTAAACTATTGTAAAACATGACTTCTGCATTCCGTTTATCTGACCTTTGTCTAGCAATTTATAAAAGAAATACATGTAAAAATAATACTATAACTCGTATCCAAATGTTGCACCTCCTTCAAACAAGGTCCACCTGTGTCGTTTCCCAAAAGATTATGGCCACTGTCACCTCTATAAATACAGCAACATTTTACTATTAAATGACACATCTCTTACATTGACAGTATATATGTTGAATGGGTAAATGGAGCCACTAGTTGCACTCCTGCATATGGTAATGGCCATCATGACTTTCTCTAAAGCCAATGAGACTGTATGTCATCTGCGTGGAGAGCCTACATACCCTAAGTTAGGGAAAGATGGGGACATCATAATTGGAGGGGTATTTTCCTTCCATAGCAGCTGGGAGGTCAGACAGCTGGCGTATACAGTTTCTCCACCTCCACTGAAGTGCATCAAGTGAGTAAAACTTAGTTTTAAGACTATACTCAAGTACTATAATGGACTTTTTTATATTATTTTTAAGTTTCATCTGATTATTGCTTAGGATTTTGTTAATGTTTTCTGTTTGTTTAACCAGTCTTAATTTCAGGGACTTCCAGTATGCACAGTCAATGCTCTTCGCAATAGAGGAGATTAACAACAGCACCACTTTGCTTCCGGGGGTCTCGTTGGGCTACAAGATCTACGACACATGCGGCTCTTTGGCTGTGGGTGTTCAAGCAGCTATGGCGCTTGCAAATGGGTTTGAGAAAACATCAGTTGAAGGACCCTGCACAAAGCAATCTGAGGTGCAAGCCATCATAGGAGACACAAGCTCGTCAGCTTGCATAGTAATAACAAAGAGTATTGGACCACTTAAGATTCCCTTGGTATGTTTAATATGCCAAATTTTAACAGTCTGTCATAACATATGCATGGCATTATATGCGTGTTCTTAAATACAATACAGTTACCTATAATAAATGTATTAAGACCAAATGCATCCTAATATTAATTACAAATAACATCTATATTTTCTTCTAGATCAGTCATTATGCCACTTGTGAGTGTCTAAGTGACAAAATTAAATATCCTTCATTTTTTCGAACTATTGCAAGTGATTATTATCAAAGCAGAGCACTGGCAGAGCTTGTAAGACACTTTGGTTGGACTTGGGTGGGAGCCATCAGATCAGACGATGATTATGGTAACAGTGGAATGGCCACTTTCACTAAAGTCGCTGAGCAGATGGGCATCTGTCTGGAATATTCTCTCCCGTTTTTCAGAACGTATCCAGAAGACAAAATAATGCGAATAATTGAGCAGATTAAAAGCTCTACTTCTCGAGTAATTGTGGGATTTCTTGCTCACTGGGATTTGGAATTTCTGCTGCATAAATTTCTTGAACACAACATCACAGGATTTCAGTGGGTGGGCACAGAAAGCTGGATCTCAGATTCAGTCATTGCCAGTATGGATAAGCACCATATTCTACAAGGGGCCATTGGATTGGCTATTCCCAAAAATCAAGTAACAGGTCTAAAGGAATTTATTCTAGATATAAAGCCATTGAAATCATCAGGTAGTGCCATTTTCAGTGAGCTTTGGGAATCTTTGTTTGAGTGTAAATACTCCACTAAAAATGATTCAACATTCACAACTGAATGTACAGGAAATGAATCACTGTCAGACATGCAAAATACATTCACAGACATGTCACTCATGCCCATCTTCAGTAATGTCTATAAAGGAGTCTATGCTGCTGCTCATACACTTCATGACCTTCTGGGCTGCAAGGACAAATGTGCCACAAAGAAACAGCCTGACCCCTCAACAGTGTGTTAACACTACATTCATATTCTGACTTAATTTTGCTAAATATATTTTCTTTAAAGCTTTTGTAGAATATGATTTTTTTTTAATATAAAATAGTATCTGACACAATTAGTGGTGTTTATTGATGTATAGACTAAGAGTGAGTATGATTTGTTTATTCATCATTAGATATTAGAATAAAATGTTATTAACTCTTTCAGTTTTTAAGGTACCTGAAGAAAGTACGATTTAAGACCAAAGATGGTGAGGAGGTTTACTTTGATGAAAATGGAGATCCAATTGCAAAATATGAGATAATAAATTGGCAACCAAGTAAAATAAAACATGATGAATTTGTCCCTGTTGGACTTTATGATTCATCTTTTCCTGTGAAAGATCGTTTGATAGTGAATATGCCTGCAATTGTATGGGCAAATAATAAAACAAAGGTGAGATTATGATGCATTTTATTTACTGTTAGTGTATTGTGTGCGTGCATGCAAGCGTGTGAACAGTGTATCTGAATAAAACAATGCAATAATACATGTAACCGGTTTTTTATATATATATTTAAATCTGTGGGTTGCAGGTGCCTGTGTCTGTGTGCAGTGAGAGTTGTCCTCCTGGCACTAGAAAGGCTGTGCAAAAAGGAAAACCTATATGTTGTTATGACTGCATACCATGCACAGAAGGTGAAATCAGCAATACTACAGGTAAAATACATGAATTTATACCAGGGGGCTGTTATTCTGCTTGGTTGCAAAATGTTCCACGAGTATGCATTATTTTTTCGATAAATTCACACCTTACTTTTCAAATTTCGTACAATAATCACCAGAGCACTGTCTATGGTAACTGTGGTATAAGTGAAATAATTGACTCCGGTCCTTCGTGTAGTGCCGCATAAACACATAGGATGTGCATTATTTTCTAATAATTCAACGGCCAGTTGTTAATTAATATTTACTTAAAACAGCTTGCGATTAATATAGCTATATCTACAGTATGTATAGTTACATATAAGTGTAATGTGAAGCAATCATAAACATATTAATTCTTTTTCATATTTAATAGTTGTTACAATTTTTTAATTTGTTATTATACTTTATAACAGATTCTATCACATGTCTGCGGTGCAATGAAGACTTCTGGTCAAATCTACAAAAGGATGGATGTGTTGAGAAGGAGACTGAATATTTGTCTTATGAGGAGATCATGGGAATTTTGCTCACAACTATTTCAGTTATTGGTGCATTTACAACATTGATAATCGCAGTCATATTTTTCAGATATAAAAACACTCCTATCGTAAAAGCCAACAACTCAGAGCTGAGCTTCTTGCTTCTGTTCTCATTGACTTTGTGTTTTCTCTGTTCACTTACTTTCATTGGTCGCCCCAGTGAGTGGTCCTGTATGTTGCGCCACACAGCGTTTGGGATCACTTTTGTCCTCTGTATCTCCTGTGTTCTGGGGAAAACAATAGTGGTGTTAATGGCATTCAGGGCCACACTTCCAGGAAGTAATGTCATGAAATGGTTTGGGCCTGCACAACAGAGACTCAGTGTTTTTGCCTTTACACTCATACAAGTTCTTATCTCTGTTCTTTGGCTAACAATATCTCCACCTTTTCCCTTTAAAAATGTAGATTACTTCAAAGAAAAGATCATATTAGAGTGTAATGTGGGCTCAGCTGTAGGTTTCTGGGCTGTGTTGGGTTATATAGGATTTCTTGCCCTGTTGTGCTTTATTTTGGCTTTCCTGGCTCGGAAACTACCTGATAACTTCAATGAAGCTAAATTCATCACATTCAGTATGCTCATTTTCTGTGCTGTATGGATCACATTTATTCCAGCTTATGTCAGTTCACCTGGAAAATTTACTGTAGCCGTTGAGATATTTGCTATTTTAGCATCTAGTTTTGGTTTGCTGTTCTGCATCTTTCTCCCAAAATGCTATGTGATTTTACTCAAACCAGAGAAGAATTCTAGGAAGCACATGATGGGAAAGTAAAAATCTGTAAATTTCTTAAAAATAGTACTATTTATAAAAATTGTGTAAATATGGTAAGATACTGTATGAATAAAATAAAAAATAAACTCAAATGTCAAATAAACTGGCAATTGCAAATGTGTTGAAAAAATACACCTTTAAATAAAAGAGATAATATTGACAAATGTTCTAGGCTTAAGTAGATGCCCACTCATTGCCAGATGCAGTGGCAGCCAGTGACTTCTTTTTTTGAGGGCGCAAGATGTGAAGTTCGTCATCTGTGTGGTTCGTAATTTGTTCGCAATTTGAATTTGCACCCCTCGGAAGAGCAGTCACAAGCCGCCACCGGCCAGATGCTAGAAGACAGCTGACTTGTAGTAACTGCAGTTGTAGCGAGTAACCTTTTGGTAACATTTTATAAAAAACTAATCAGTTAGGGCGGGGTGTTGACATATTTAAAGGGATAGTTCACCCAAAAATGAAAAATCTGTAATCATTGTCTCACTCTCATGTTGCTACAAACCTGTATAAATGTAGGAACAAGGAACACACGTATTGATAAAATGTATAGCTTGAATGCACCGCAAGTTGCTTTGGATGTGTGTCTTAGAGATTTTTAATCAGCGTGGGGAATATCTTTTGTTTTAATTATCTTGCAAACTTAGTTAAAATATTGTTTATCCATCAAACATAAAATACTTTGATCATGTTAGAGGGCGGCACCTCCTTCAGGTAAGGTCCACCTGTGTCATTTCCCAATAGATCACTCACACTTTCATACCCATAAATATCTTAAACTCTTACTATTATCTATAATTTTGCAGCAGAGACACCTCTAATATATGATAGTATCAATTCAATGGGTGAATGGAGCCACTTGTTGCACTCCTGCATATGGTAATGGCCATCATGACTTTCTCTAAAGCCAATGAGACTGTATGTCATCTGAGTGGAGAGCCTGCATATCCTCAGCTGTGGAAAGATGGAGACATTGTACTTGGAGGGGTTTTTTCCTTCCATAGCAGCTGGGAGGTCAGACAGCTGGCGTATACAGTTACTCCACCTCCACTGGAGTGCATCAAGTGAGTAAAACCTGAAAAATATATAATACTGAAAAATGTAAAGCTTTTTTATTTAAGTCCTTTTCAAATGATTTCTTCTGGTTCTTTTAACCAGTCTTAATTTCAGGGACTTCCAGTATGCCCAGTCAATGCTCTTCGCAATAGAGGAGATTAACAACAGCACCACTTTGCTGCCAGGGGTCTCATTGGGCTACAAGATCTACGACACATGCGGCTCTGTGGCTGTGGGGGTTAAGGCAGCTATGGCCCTTGCTAATGGGTTTGAGAAAACATCAGTTGAAGGACCCTGCACAAAGCAATCTGAGGTGCAAGCCATCATAGGAGACACAACCTCATCAGCTTGCATAGTAATAACAAAGAGTATTGGACCACTTAAGATTCCAATGGTTTGTTTAATATGCCAAATTTTAATAGTCTGTCATAACATATGCATGTCATTATATGTGTGTTCTTGAATCCAATACAGGTAACTATAATAAATGCATTAGGACTAAATGCAACCTAATCTTTATCACAAATAATCTTTAAATTGTCTCCTAGATCAGTCATTATGCCACTTGTGAGTGTCTCAGTGACAAAATTAAATATCCTTCATTTCTTCGAACTATTGCAAGTGATTATTATCAAAGCAGAGCACTAGCAGAGCTTGTAAGACACTTTGGTTGGACTTGGGTGGGAGCCATCAGGTCAGACGATGATTATGGTAACAGTGGAATGGCCACTTTCACTAAAGTCGCTGAGCAGATGGGCATCTGTCTGGAATATTCCCTCCCAATTTACAGAACCTACGCTGAAGATAAAGTACTGAGAATTATTGACAAAATTAAAAGCTCTACTTCTCGAATAATTGTGGGATTTATGGTGCACTGGGAGATGGAGTTTCTGTTGCATAAACTTATTGAACACAACATCACAGGATTTCAGTGGGTGGGCACAGAAAGCTGGATCTCAGATTCAGTCATTGCCAGTATGGATAAGCACCATATTCTACAAGGGGCCATTGGATTGGCTATTCCCAAAAATCAAGTAACAGGTCTAAAGGAATTTATTCTAGATATAAAGCCATTGAAATCATCAGGTAGTGCCATTTTCAGTGAGCTTTGGGAAGCTTTGTTTGAGTGTAAATACTCCACTAAAAATGATTCAACATTCACAACTGAATGTACAGGAAATGAATCACTGTCAGACATGCAAAATACATTCACAGACATGTCACTCATGCCCATCTTCAGTAATGTGTATAAAGGAGTCTATGCTGTTGCTCATACACTTCATGATCTTCTGGGCTGCAAGGACAAATGTGCCACAAAGAAACAGCCTGACCCCTCAACAGTGTGTTAACACTACATTCATATTCTGACTTAATTTGCTAAATATATTTTCTTTAAAGTTTTTGTAGAATATAATTTTTTTTATATAAAATAGTATGTGACACAATTAGTGGTGTTTATTGATGTATAGAGTAAGAGTGAGTATGATTTGTTTATTCATCATTAGATATTATAAAACAATTTTATTAACTCTTTCAGTTTTTAAAGTACCTGAAGAAAGTACAATTTAAGACCAAAGATGGTGAGGAGGTTTACTTTGATGAAAATGGAGATCCAATTGCAAAATATGAGATAATAAATTGGCAACCAAGTAAAATAAAACATGATGAATTTGTCCCTGTTGGACTTTATGATTCATCTTTTCCTGTGAAAGATCGTTTGATAGTGAATATGCCTGCAATTGTATGGGCAAATAATAAAACAAAGGTGAGATTATGATGCATGTTATTTACTGTTAGTGTATTGTGTGCGTGCATGCAAGCGTGTGAACAGTGTATCTGAATAAAACAATGCAATAATACATTTAACAGTTGTTTTTTTTTTTTTAAATCTGTGGGTTGCAGATGCCTGTGTCTGTGTGCAGTGAGAGTTGTCCTCCTGGCACTAGAAAGGCTGTGCAAAAAGGAAAACCTATATGTTGTTTTGACTGCATACCATGCACAGAAGGTGAAATCAGCAATACTACAGGTAAAATACATGAATTTATACCAGGGGGCTGTTATTCTGCTTGGTTGCAAAATGTTCCACGAGTATGCATTATTTTTTCGATAAATTCACACCTTACTTTTCAAATTTCGTACCATAACCACCAGAGCACTGTCTATGGTAACTGTGGTATAAGTGAAATAATTGACTCCGGTCCTTTGAATTATTTGAAAATAATGCACACCCACAATGTAACAACACTCTGTTTCGTGTAGTGCTGCATAAACACATCCACAGCAAAATCTGGAACCTCAGAATAACTCTATAAGAGTTAATTTCAACACTTTAAAAGTGTCTCATGGGGTCCACTCCCAATAGAGTTATTTTAACACTTTTGAAAGTGTTAGCACATTGACTCTTTTAAAGTGTTAGCAATTGACACTATACAGATTTAAAAATCTAACTATAAATTTACACTGATAAGTGTTAAATATTTTTTATTTGTTAAAAATTAACTCCCTCTGTGTAATTTGTTAACTCCAATGTAGTGTTATATTTTTTTAATACTATGGTGTTAATATGGTAAATGTAAAGACAGAAACATATTACAGTACTTTTGGGACAAAAAAACTTTATTTTTAAACAGTTTTTTTAATGTAACAATACAGCAGTATAATCTATCATTATCATTATAAAACTGTTAAAGATTTTTTTTTAAATGTCATCTGATCAACATTTATTTATGACAGAAAAATTGTTCTCAATGTATCATGCATTTAAGTGTTCATTAAATTAACATATATTAACATCCGAGACAACTAAAAAGCACATTCCCAATGTATAACAACAGTACAGATATTTATAAACACAGTTTATGGGATGCTTCAGTTCATACAAACAAGTTTGACTTCATTTCAATCCAAAATCCATGTTGGTCTTCACATAATAACAGCAGAATATGATGAACCAGTAGCTGTAAGGAGGTGATATGATCCTCGGTCAGATCTTCGGACTAGATATTGAACTTTTCTGTTAATAAAACAAAAATAAAAGGGAAACATTCATTATTAAAAAACAATAAACATTCATTATTAAAAAACAATACAAAATGCATTACAGAATTCACAAACAGAACACATACCAAAATACTTTGAAAATAGTTATACATTTATGTTTTGCACAAAAATACTCACTTTGTTATAAAATTGCTCTTCAAAATTTTCATGTAGTCCTATTTCTGTGCTCCTCCAAAGTCCCCAAGGCAAATCTCCTGCACACATTAATGGATTTAAAAATATATATTTTAATCTTAAACAGCAAATAAAGCAAAAAAAAAAAAAAAAAAAACTTCCAAAAACATTATACGAGTATGAATTGCTCCATCTGAGGCTAAGACCTAAACTCAACTGCTGCTAATGACAATAACACATGACTCTTGATACTCTTGAATGTTAAACTTGATACTAACAGCAATATAAAACATATCACCACACAACTCTCAAATGTTATTGATCAAAATTTTATTTATTGAACATTTACTTACCATTTACAGTGAAAGAGATGACCTTCTGCTTGAACTGCATCATCCAAAAACACGGATCAGTGTGTACTGTAAAAAGGGGGAGGTCTTCTCTATTTAACACCCTAGGAGTTAACAAACTCCACTAACAAAACACTGTAGGAGTTAATTTAAAAAAAAAGTGGTAACACTCTGTTTTGACACCAACTCTTTATTTTTATAGAGTTAAATAAAATAGTTTTAACTCAATCCAGTGTTAAATTAACTCCGAACTCTTTATATTTCCATTAACACCGTAATTTTAACTCTGCTAAATTTGCTGTGTAGGATGTGCATTATTTTCTAATAATTCAACGGCCAGTTGTTAATTAATATTTACTTAAAACAGCTTGCGATTAATATAGCTATATCTACAGTATGTGTAGTTACATATAAATGTAATGTGAAGCAATCATAAACATGTTGATTCTTTTTTCATATTTAATAGTTGTTACAATTTTTTAATTTGTTATTATACTTTATAACAGATTCTATCAAATGTCTGCGGTGCAATGAAGACTTCTGGTCAAATCTACAAAAGGATGGATGTGTTGAGAAGGAGACTGAATATTTGTCTCATGAGGAGATCATGGGAATTTTGCTCACAACTATTTCAGTTATTGGTGCATTTACAACATTGATAATCGCAGTCATATTTTTCAGATATAAAAACACTCCTATCGTAAAAGCAAACAACTCAGAGCTGAGCTTCCTGCTTCTGTTCTCATTGACTTTGTGTTTTCTCTGTTCACTTACTTTCATTGGTCGACCCTCTGAGTGGTCCTGTATGTTGCGTCACACAGCGTTTGGGATCACTTTTGTCCTCTGTATCTCTTGTGTTCTGGGGAAAACAATAGTGGTGTTAATGGCATTCAGGGCCACACTTCCAGGAAGTAATGTCATGAAATGGTTTGGGCCTGCACAACAGAGACTCAGCGTTTTTGCCTTTACACTCATACAAGTTCTTATCTGTGTGCTTTGGCTAATAATATCTCCTCCTTTTCCCTTTAAAAATGTAGATTACTTCAAAGAAAAGATCATATTAGAGTGTAACGTGGGCTCAGCTGTAGGTTTTTGGGCTGTTTTAGGTTATATAGGATTTCTTGCCCTGTTGTGCTTTATTCTGGCTTTCCTGGCTCGGAAACTACCTGATAACTTCAATGAAGCTAAATTCATCACATTCAGTATGCTCATTTTCTGTGCTGTATGGATCACATTTATTCCAGCTTATGTCAGTTCACCTGGAAAATTTACTGTAGCCGTTGAGATATTTGCTATTTTAGCATCTAGTTTTGGTTTGCTGTTCTGCATCTTTCTCCCAAAATGCTATGTGATTTTACTCAAACCAGAGAAGAATTCTAGGAAGCACATGATGGGAAAGTAAAAATCTGTGAATTTCTTAAAAATAGTACTATTTATAAAAATTGTGTAAATATGGTAAGATACTGTATGAATAAAATAAAAAATAAACTCAAATGTCAAATAAAATGGCAATTGCAAATGTGTTGAAAAATACACCGTTAAATAAAAGAGATAATATTGACAAATTTTCTAGGCTTAAGTAGATGCCCACTCATTGCCAGATGCAGTGGCAGCCAGTGACTTCTTTTTTTTTTTGAGGGCGCAAGATGTGAAGTTCGTCATCTGTGTGGTTCGTAATTTATTCGCAATTTGAATTTGCACCCCTCGGAAGAGCAGTCACAAGCCGCCACCGGCCAGATGCTAGAAGACAGCTGACTTGTAGTAACTGCAGTTGTAGCGAGTAACCTTTTGGTAACATTTTATAAAAAACTAATCAGTTAGGGCAGGGTGTTGACATATTTAAAGGGAAAGTTCACCCAAAAATGAAAAATCTGTAATCATTGTATCACTCTCATGTTGCTACAAACCTGTATAAATGTAGGAACAAGGAACACACGTATTGATAAAATGTATAGCTTGAATGCACCGCAAGTTGCTTTGGATGTGTGTCTTAGAGATTTTTAATCAGTGTGGGGACTCTCCTTTGTCTTTAATTGTCTTACAAACTTAGTTAAAATATTCTTTATCCATCAAACATAAAATACTTTGATCATGTTAGAGGGCGGCACCTCCTTCAGGTAAGGTCCACCTGTGTCATTTCCCAATAGATCACTCACACTTTCATACCCATAAATATCTTAAACTCTTACTATTAGCTATAATTTTGCAGCAGAGACACCTCTTACATATGATAGTATCAATTCAATGGGTGAATGGAGCCACTTGTTGCACTCCTGCATATGGTAATGGCCATCATGACTTTCTCTAAAGCCAATGAGACTGTATGTCATCTGCGTGGAGAGCCTGCATATCCTCAGCTGTGGAAAGATGGAGACATTGTACTTGGAGGGGTTTTTTCCTTCCATAGCAGCTGGGAGGTCAGACAGCTGGCGTATACAGTTACTCCACCTCCACTGGAGTGCATCAAGTGAGTAAAACCTGAAAAATATATAATACTGAAAAATGTAAAGCTTTTTTATTTAAGGCCTTTTTTAAATGATTTCTTCTGGTTCTTTAACCAGTCTTAATTTCAGGGACTTCCAGTATGCGCAGTCAATGCTCTTCGCTATAGAGGAGATTAACAACAGCACCACTTTGCTGCCAGGGGTCTCGTTGGGCTACAAGATCTACGACACATGTGGCTCTGTGGCTGTGGGGGTTAAGGCAGCTATGGCCCTTGCTAATGGGTTTGAGAAAACATCAGTTGAAGGACCCTGCACAAAGCAATCTGAGGTGCAAGCCATCATAGGAGACACAACCTCATCAGCTTGCATGGCAATAACAAAGAGTATCGGACCTTTTAAACTTCCATTGGTATGTTTATCACTATAAATATTTCTAAGTAAAAAAAAATACTTGTTTTATGTAAAATTATGCTAAATAAAAAAAAACAGAGGCATACAATTAATGTAAATTATGCACCTTCATTGTTTATTAAATTAAACATCTTAATTGTCTCCTATAGATCAGTCATTATGCCACTTGTGAGTGTCTCAGTGACAAAATTAAATATCCTTCATTTCTTCGAACTATTGCAAGTGATTACGTTCAGAGCAGAGCACTGGCAGAGCTTGTAAGACACTTTGGTTGGACCTGGGTGGGAGCCTTAAGAACAGATGATGATTATGGTAACAGTGGAATGGCCACTTTCACTAAAGTCGCTGAGCAGATGGGCATCTGTCTGGAATATTCTCTCCCGTTTTTCAGAACGTATCCAGAAGACAAAGTAATGCGAATAATTGAGCAGATTAAAAGCTCTACTTCTCGAGTAATTGTGGGATTTCTTGCTCACTGGGATTTGGAAGTTCTGCTGCATAAATTTGTTGAACACAACATCACAGGATTTCAGTGGGTGGGCACAGAGGCCTGGATCTCAGATTCAGTCATTGCCAGTATGGATAAGCATCATATTTTACAAGGGGCCATTGGGTTGGCTATTCCCAAAACACAGGTGACAGGTCTAAAAGAATTTATTCTAGATATAAAGCCATTGAAATCATCAGGTAGTGCCATTTTCAGTGAGCTTTGGGAAGCTTTGTTTGAGTGTAAATACTCCAGTAAAAATGATTCAACATTCACAACTGAATGTACAGGAAATGAAGAACTTTCTCAGGTGCAAAACCTATTCACAGACATGTCACTCATGCCCATCTTCAGTAATGTGTATAAAGGAGTCTATGCTGCTGCTCATACACTTCATGACCTTCTGGGCTGCAAGGACAAATGCGCCACAAAGAAACAGCCTGACCCTTCAACAGTATGTTAACACTAACTTAACATTATAACAGAGTAAAAGATAGTTTCTTTTAAGGCCATATGTGGAAATGGAAAAATATTATAAATATACAATAAGCTACACTGAACTATTAATTTACAATACATCATTTACAACATTCATTTAAATGAAAACTAATAGAATGTTATTAGACAAATATAAAGATATATATGTATGTATATATCACAGATAAAGATGTGTTACATATGTTACATATTTGACTGTTTTTTATATTTTGTCACCTCAATCAGTTTCTGAAGCACCTGAGAAAAGTGCGTTTCAAAACCAAAGATGGTGAGCAAGTTTACTTTGATGAAAACGGAGATCCAGTTGCAAAATATGAGATAATAAACTGGCAACCAAGTAAAAAACAACACTACGATTTTGTTACTGTTGGACTTTATGATGCCTCTTTCCACGGGTTGGAACGTTTAGCTGTGAATATGACTTCAATTTTATGGACAAAAAATTCTGCACAGGTAAAAAATGTGGACGACTTTAATAAGAGAAAACTGTTATGTTCTTTATAATTTATATGTATACATGTATGTACAAATAAACAGGCAATGGTAAACTTAGCAAGCTGCAATAATTGTTGCAGGTGCCTGTGTCTGTGTGCAGTGAGAGTTGTGCTCCTGGCACTAGAAAGGCTGTGCAGAAAGGAAGACCTATATGTTGTTATGACTGCATACCATGCACAGAAGGTGAAATCAGCAACACTACAGGTAAAACATCTTAATGACTATATTTATAAAAGTGGATAAATAAATGCTATGGCTGTAATTTATTAAATTTATCTATTACCAGATTCTGTAACATGTCTGCGATGCAATGAAGACTTTTGGTCAAATCTACAAAACAATGGATGTGTTCAGAAGGAGACTGAATATTTGTCTTATGAGGAGATCATGGGAATTTTGCTCACAACTATTTCTATTTTTGGTGCATTTACAACAATGATAACCGCAGTCATATTCTTCAGATATAAAAACACTCCTATCGTAAAAGCCAACAATTCTGAATTAAGCTTCCTACTTTTATTTTCCTTAATGCTGTGTTTTCTCTGTTCACTTACTTTTATTGGTCGCCCCAGTGAGTGGTCCTGTATGTTGCGTCACACAGCGTTTGGGATCACTTTTGTCCTCTGTATCTCCTGTGTTCTGGGAAAAACAATAGTGGTATTAATGGCATTCAGGGCCACACTTCCAGGAAGTAATGTCATGAAATGGTTTGGGCCTCCTCAACAACGACTAAGTGTCCTTGGATTCACATTTATACAAGTTCTTATCTGTGTGCTTTGGCTAACAATATCTCCTCCTTTTCCCTTTAAAAATTTAAAATACTTTAAAGAAAAGATCATATTAGAATGTAACGTGGGATCAGCTGTAGGTTTCTGGGCTGTGTTGGGTTATATTGGACTCCTTGCTATTTTGTGTTTCTTTTTAGCTTTCCTGGCTCGGAAACTACCTGATAACTTCAATGAAGCTAAATTCATCACATTCAGTATGCTCATATTCTGTGCTGTATGGATCGCTTTTATTCCAGCTTATGTTAGTTCACCAGGAAAATTCACTGTGGCTGTGGAGATTTTTGCTATATTGGCATCCACATATGGATTGTTATTTTGCATCTTTATTCCTAAATGCTATATAATATTATTGAAACCTGACAAAAATTCAAAAAAACATTTAATGGGCAAAGTGCCCTCATAAGCCTACTGATTTATTAAAAGATGATACAAAATACAAATGTATAGATATAATAGTGATAACACAGTTAAGGAGAGATTTTACCTTAGCTCATCTATATTAAGTTATGCAAATTATTATCATTGGGATGCCACTTTTATTAACGAACAGCTTGATTTACATCTAATAAAAATTGCACTCATTATTGAAATGTATTTTGAATGTTTCACATCATGAACAAACAAAAGTCTCAAATCAGTGGATAACATTAAAGTAATGAAAGTTTCCTTTCCTATATTTATTTGAACCCTACAATGGAATTTTTCATAATGTTGCACATCCTGAAAAGATCAGACTTAGAAATATTATTTGTTGACAAACTATTTCATAAAAGACAAGAAGAGATAAGAAAGGGTACAGCAATGAGGTACAACAACACTTATTACACGGCTCTCTGGAATGCTTGATTCTGATTGGTTCGTTCTTTTCAAATAATAACCGCTCCAAAATAATAACGCATAGCCGGACTACTTGCACGAGTAAAATCGCTCCCCGCCATTAAAGATCAATAAAGATTACTGTCTGTTTGGCGCCATCTTGTGACAAACACTCGACAACCACGACAAGACACAGACAGCTTACTGAGACTGAACTTGACAAAATAGAGCATGACAGCTACGAAGCCAACATACAGAATGGGCATTAAATCTTCTCAAAGACTGGTTAAAGAGAAAAAAATGGAGACAGACAAGTATGAAGCAGAGGATCTTAATAAGGTATTACGATCATTTTATGCATCTGTGCAAAGTTTCGCGGAAGGATAAAAATGTTAATTTAAAACAAATATGCCAATAAAATGTTTTAAATTCATATTCATGTCCAGTTTTTTTTCTTATGTGGCAAGTAGCCGTGTAATAAGCGGGATAATGTAGAGGCAGCCGGTAGTTATTGGGAAATAAGCCCCTTCAGTGTGATACAAGACCCTCCGCTTCGCGTCGGGTCCTGATCACACTGTCGGGGCTTATTTCCCAATAACTACCGGCTGCCTCTACATTATCCCTTACATAACAAACCTTGATAATCATTTTAACTAAACTCAGAAAAGTCATTATTTTGTAGTTCAGCTTCAATTGGTCTTTAGATGGTTCAAGATTTTCTATAAAACAATAAAAAACAATGAAAAAATACTTTAATTTCTCAATGCACTTCTGTTTCTTGCATAATGCAGTATGAGTGCAAAAACAAACTAGCGCTAATGACGCTGATCCCAAATGGATTTTTATAAATGTGATAAAAGGCAAATCATTTCCTGTTCTGCCACAAAGTCTCCTGCTCTGCCTTCACATGGGCATGGCAAAGAAGACAGTGTCACTCCTTCTACTGCTGCTATATGTTGCTTGCATTCCAGCTACAGCACAATTCTGCAAAATGCTCAGCCAGCCATTCCCCCCACAACTTTCTGCAGAAAGAGAAATCAACATTGGGGGGATTTTCTCAATTCATAGAAATATTGTGCCAAAGACACATCTTTTCACTACCATACCAGAACCAGTCACATGTGTCAGGTCTGTATGAGAATAACACCATGCATTATGAATACTATATACTGTAGTATTGAATACTTTTAAAGGGACAGTTCACACAAAAATTATTTTATCATTTACTCACCATCAAGTTGTTCCATACCTGCAAAAATGTATTTGTTCTGCTAAACACAAATGAAGATGAAGCAGACCTGGGGCACCATTGACTTCTATAGTAGGAATAATGCCATGGAAGTTAATGGTGCCCCAGATGGTGCCAACTAATCTTAATTTGTGATTTGTGCAACCTAGAGGCAAATAATTTGTTACTTTAAGACTTTATGACCTTTCTTTTCAGTGGGATGGAAAGTTTAGCTGTGAATATGACTTCAATTTTGTGGGCAAGAAATACAAAAAAATTGTGGATGACTTTAAAAAGAGAAAATTGCTACTGTATGTTCTGGATAATTTTGCATGTAAAATGTCTTCAAAAATAAGCTGCAATATTTGTTGCAACTGCCTGTGTCTGTGTGCAGTGCAAGTTGTCCTCCTGGCACTAGAAAGGCCGTGCAGAAAGAAAAACCTATATGTTGTTATGACTGTATACCATGTACAGAAGATGAAATAAGTAAAACTACTGTTAAAAATGAAGAGTTTTGTTGCAAAACGAGATAAATCCGTTTTTAACATTTTTGTCAAAACATGTTTTGTTATCATGTTATTATTTGTTTTATGGTGCTACTTAGCTGTATTTTTTAAGTTATTAATAGGGGTGTAACGATTCATTCGTTTTCTCGATGCATCGATTATAAATTCTACCGATGCATATGCATCGATCTTGAAACCTGGATTTTTGAATCGTGAATCGTTTGTTTCGATTTTATATTTAAAAATCTAATGAATCGTGATTATAAAATGAATTCGATGGATAATAAAAAAGATATGAATACATTTTTAATTTGTTACATCTGCGACGTAAAATGAGCAGTGGACTACGTCACTAATCTTCAATTTGCGGCGCGCCTGTTTGCTGTCATTTGAATAAACGCAGCAGACAGTGCACAAATGGAGGGACACGAAGGAGAACAATGCACCAGCCAACATGAGATCAAAGGTTTGGGATTACTTCAGTTTCACGAAGGAAATTGAAAGATTGTCCGAAGTCCGTTGCAGTTTGCAGACATTATAAATCTGAGTTAAAATACATTGGAAATACAACGAACCTTAGCAACCATCTCCGCAGATGCCATGCCATTAAGATAGAGATACCTGCACTTAAAGGCGGAGTCCACGATGTTTGAAAAACGGTTTGGAAAAGGAGACGGGCCGACTACCAAAACACACTTATAGCCAATCAAATCAAATCAAATGCCGGGTTGCGTATGTGTGGGGCGGGTCTATCAACAGAAGGTCCAGATTCTATTGGGGTAGGGGCGTGTTTGTTTAGGCGATTTCAAATATCAACACTGGCTTTCAAACATCATGGACTCCGCCTTTAAAGCAGCTAGTATTTTAGGGTCAGACGTGAGAAGTGCTACTCCTTTACACATTTTGCTGTATTTACACACTTTGCCGTATTTCCTAAATGTTCAGGAAATGTTTACAATAAAAGCTTATGGTGCATTGAATGTGTAGAAGTAGTATTATTTTTCTTAGTTTACTTGCTTTAATGTATTTTGAGTCCTAAGAAGTTAAGCTATTAAACTGAAGTCCTGAATCTAGTTATTGAAAATCTATTAAATGGTCATGAATTTCCCAAATATTTCTTTTATTTGCTCAGATGCAGATGTATACTAAAATTTATAGAACAGAATCGTTAATATTCGAATCAAATCAAAATTTATTGTTAATCGAATCGAATTGAATCGGTCTGATTAGCAAAAATCGTTTTTGAATTGAATCGGAAACCTTTGAATCGTGAATCGAATCGATTCGCTATCTACCCAAAGATTCACAGCCCTAGTTATTAAGGTTTTAAATTAAAACAAACCAACTGCAGTTGAACTGATATTAATTGGAATGCACAACCAAAGAACGGGATTTCTGAAAAATTAAAAAAACTGAGTTATTTTGCAACAAAACTCTTAATTTCTAAAGGTGGATAAATTATTGCTAGAACAAAGCAAAACAAATAAATTTATAGAGGTTAAGAACAACTTGAGGGTCAGTAAATGATGACAGATTTTTCACTTTTGGGTAAACTATCCCTTTAAAAGATGTACTATAATAATATTATAATGATTATTTGCTGAATGTACTGTAACCCTTAACTGATGTTTATTGTCACAACTTAAACTTGCGTGAGTTTAAATTAGCTCAGACTATGATTTTTGCCATAGAGGAGATAAACAACAGCACACAGCTGTTACCTGGTGTAACTTTGGGCTATAAAATATATGATGCATGTGGCTCAATCAGTCAGGCCATCCTGTCGAGCATGGCTTTGATAAATGGCTTTGAAGAAACTTTACAAAATAAGTCCTGTTCTAGACCACCATTTGTTCAAGCCATTGTTGGAGAGTCAAGCTCCACTCCCACGCTTGCCATCGCCTCCATACTAGGCCCTCTGAGTCTCCCTGTGGTAAGAAATCTTTATTTATCTGCCATATGTTAAATCTCATGATAAATCAATGCATAATGAACCACTGCAAGATGCTCAAAAGGTACAGAAATGTAACTATGAAAACAATTGGTGTAAATATAACAATACTGTTGAACTTGGAGTGGTGTCAGGGTTTAGGGTCAATTATAAGGAGAAAGTAAAGTTTATTTTAATACTTTTCTTTTTCTTTTGTTTTTGTAGATCAGTCATTTTGCCTCATGTGCATGCTTGAGTGACAAAAAAAGTTTTCATCCTTCTTCAGAACGATAGCCAGTGATTATTATCAAAGCAGAGCACTGGCTCACCTTGTCAAGCACTTTGGCTGGACTTGGGTTGGAGCGGTCAGCAGTCGCAATGATTATGGTAACTATGGAATGGGGATATTTGTAAAGACAGCACAACAATTGGGGATTTGTGTTGAATACTCAGAGACTGTATTAAGAACCGATACACAAGAGCAGCTCCTAAAGACACTGGAAGTGGTTAAAAAAGCCACCGCCAAGGTTGTGGTGACTTTTATAGCATTCGGAGATTTCATCCCGTACAAGAAATTGATTGCGCAACAGAACATTACCGGGATCCAGTGGCTTAGTACTGAATCCTGGATCAATTCTCAAACTATTGCAGATACAGAGGAGAACCGCTTCCTCACCGGAGCCGTGGGCTTTGCCTTACAGAACATGAAGCTCGTTGGCCTGCGAGACTTTCTTTTGACTGTGCACCCTGATCAAGAACCAGAAAATAAACTTTTGAAAGATTTCTGGGAAACAGCTTTTCAGTGCTCTTTCAGAAACACAGGAGGCAGGACAGGTGGCTGTACTGGCTCAGAACGCTTAACAGAAGTGAAAAATGAATATACTGATGCATTAGAGATGCGCATGGCAAATAAAGTTTACACGGCAACTTAAGCTGTCGCACATGCACTGCATAATTTGATAAAAGATGTGAAATCCTCCACCAACAGCAGCAAAGTAGAGGTGCCCACACCAAGAAAGGTAATAAGGAAGAGATAGAATTATAAACAGAAAAGTCAAACTGAAACCAATTATGTTTGTGTTTATTCTCAGGTGCTGGAGTATATGAAAGATGTCAATTTGGTAACACTTTATTTTACGACCCGCAAAGTACCGCGTAATTAAACCGAATTTACAGCGTACCTATTTGTAACAACAGGGTAGGTAACCTTTAGGTATAAGGGAATAATATTTTAAGTTTGGGGTAATAAGGGGGTAAGAATATGAAGAATTATAAATTATTTATACTCTAAGTATTTTATAACAACAGGGTACCTATTGTAATATTACGTGGTATGTATGACTTAGTCAAGTCTATGGGGAAATTATGTTTTATTTATTTTTTATTGTGAATTTTTCATATTGACTACTGAATGTTGTATACAGTCAATGTCTACGAGCCACATCGGCAAATAAATATAACAGCATATCACTTTTATTTTAGTAGCCTATATTACTTGCTTTTAATAACAAAAGTCCAGCTGATTTAATGTGGTTATCTTTTTTTTAAGGTAAGTACAATACAAATAGCAACTTATTCCCTATTTACCAGGAAACTCCTACATTTGCGGACATAGTTGAAGTGGTGCTTTGCAATTTATTTACTGTAAACACAAGTATTTTAGCCAAATATAATTTATGAAATGGCAAACCAGAATGAAACAACAGCAGATATCAGCTCCCGCTAAAGCAAAAGACGACTACATGCGTAGGCTACTGCGCAGGTGTAGAGCGCGCGGCCGTCTGCTGGAGGTTTGCTGGAACGCGATCCTGAGGTGAAATTTCTTCAAGCGGTTTTAAAAACGTTCTACACTGTGGAGTACGGCTGCGAGTGATGTTAGCAGGTTCCGCATGCTGGATAAGGTGACTGGTTTTGTTAATACATGACTCACGCATTTCAAACAATGTTTTTCAAGAAAGTTGCTAGCTAACGGTAGCCGGTTAGCTAGCACATAAGTAAGCCTAAAATTTATAAACGTAACTGGCTAAGAAAACTCTGTTTCTGTCAAGGCACAGTGAAGAAACATTTACTGAAGGCTTTCATTTATGTTTTTTATATGTAATGCAGAACAGCATTTGTGAGACGACATCAACTCATCATCCGAGTGGACAAGAACACCAACAGAGGAAGCCAAGCCGCAAAAACAATGAAAAATTGTCATGACTTTTTATTTTAAATAAAAGTTATGTGATAATAAACATTAAGTGTTGGCTTAATTATAGTGTTTTAAAGATGTTTTGAAATAAGTTGTTTTAAAATAAAAATAACAATATTCTGTATGTTTATGGTATTTACCCTATAACAAGAGGTGAACAAAGCACCACTTTAGTTTACAGCCCGCAAATATGAGAGTTACCTGGTACATACACCGAACAATCGGGGAATAAGCCCCACTTCAATTTACAGCCCGCAAATATAAGAGTTACCTGGTAACTCCTGTATACATATACAGATCAAAGAGGTACAAGTTGCTATTATTTTTATTGTGTGTTATATTTTATTTGCCGACGTGGCTTGTAGACATCAACTGTAGGCTATACAAAACACTTCATCAGGTAAGTAGCAAATATGAAAAAAAAACATATTACACATAGACCATATTACCCATAGACGTAAGTCATACATACCACGTAATATTACAATATGTACCCTGTAGTTATGAAATACTTAGAGAATAATTTTCCATATATTCTTACCCCCTTATTACCCCAAACTTAAAATATTATTCCCTTATAACCAGTGTTGGGTGTAACTAGTTACAAAGTAACTAGTTACTGTAATAATATTACTTTTTTCAGTAACTAGTAGTGTAAGGCATTACCCGTCTGAAAATGGTAATATTATTACAGTTTTCCTGAGCTAGTTACTTGAGTTACATTCGCCAGTAGCACCTTCATCACACAAGGCACAAAACACAGAGAACAAAAGGGAAGGGGAGGTGGGCGTGAATGGAACAATGATTGGTCTAAGTTTGGCACGAGGTATCATTTACCATCACTGATTGGTCGACACCCGGCAGCCAGCAGCACAGAGCGGCAGCGGCACACTCAAAGACAGATCGGGAAAATGAAAGCGTCAACAACGGCAAGCTCTTTTTCAGAGGAAGGTTCCCAGCAACAGAAAGCTAGTTTCGACGGGTGGAGATTCAGTCATATTTTATTATGTTCAACGGAAGGAAAATAACTTGACGGTGAAGTGCACACTCTTTAATGTTTCTCCGAACGCTGTGCCCCACGTCCGGTAGTGGGTAAGGAAGCCAGCATTTTCTTGGCCGTGGCTTGCCCAAATAAACATTCTTGTCCAGAAAAAAAATGTAACTAGTAATATAACTAGTAATATAACTAGTTACTTTCTTCAGGGAGTAATAAAGTAAAGTAAGGCATTACTATTTTTGAGAGTAATATGTAATACGTAATATATTACTTTTTTGAGTAACTAGCCCCAACACTGCTTATAACTACAAGTACGTACTGTAGGTACTCTGTTGTTACAAATAGGTACGCTGTAAATTTGGTTTAATTACGCGGTACTTTGCGGGTCGTAAAATAAAGTGTTACCGTCAATTTTACTGCCAAAACAGGTGAGAAAATATTTTTTTCGAATGGTGATCCTGTGGCGAAATATGATCTGCTCAACTGGCAGCCAACTGAAGATGGAGGCATGCAGTATAAAGTGGTTGGTGTGTATGACATCTCACTGCCTCCAGAGCAACGTCTTAAAATTTATCAGGAACAAATCGTATGGGTTGAGAACAGCAGAAAGGTACGTCAAAAATAAATTATGAAATGCCTGTTCCAATAGTGGAAATGACAATACATTTAATATGACAAAGGGCAATATGACAAAAATATATAAAAACTCAATGGTGTAAACACAGAAAAAATAATGCAATCAATAATAAAAATATTTTTTTTTACATTTACATGCATTAGGCTACACATTTTTTAGTCGGTATGTGTGCTCCCTGGGATTCAAACCTATGATCTTTGCACTGCTAACAAAATTGAAATCATTGTTTGGGCCTAACATGGCAGGTTTCTTTTCGCAGCTGCCTGTGTCTGTGTGCAGTGAGAGTTGTCCTCCAGGCACAAGGAAGGCTGCACAGAGAGGAAGACCTGTCTGCTGTTATGACTGTATTACATGTGCAGATGGAGAAATCAGTAACACTACAGGTAATATGTACTACAGTGGTCAGAGACCTTGAAATGTGCTTTGTATTCAAAAAAATACATATTTGTTTAATTCCTTCACAGATTCTAGTGACTGCTTTCCTTGTGATTTGGAGTATTGGTCGAATGAAAGCAAAGACAGATGTGTTTTAAAAGCGATTGAGTTCCTTTCCTATACAGAAATCATGGGGATTGTGCTTTCTCTTTCCGCTCTCACGGGAGCATTAGTTACATCAATTGTATCTCTTGTCTTTTATCTTCATAAAGAAACACCTATCGTAAGAGCCAACAACTCAGAGCTGAGCTTCCTGTTGCTCTTCTCATTGACTTTGTGTTTTCTCTGTTCACTTACTTTTATTGGTCGCCCCACTGAGTGGTCCTGTATGTTGCGTCACACAGCGTTTGGGATCACTTTTGTCCTCTGTATCTCCTGTATTCTAGGAAAAACAATAGTGGTGTTAATGGCATTCAAGGCCACACTTCCAGGAAGTAATGTCATGAAATGGTTTGGGCCTGCTCAACAAAGACTAAGTGTTGTTACCCTAACTTTAATACAGGTCATAATTTGTGTGCTTTGGTCAATAATATCACCTCCATTCCCATATAAGAACATGCATTATTACCAAGATAAGATCATTCTAGAATGTAATTTAGGTTCTGCTGTTGGTTTCTGGGCTGTTCTTGCTTATATTGGCTTGCTTTCAGTTTTGTGTTTTGTTTTAGCTTTTCTGGCTCGTAAGCTCCCTGATAACTTCAATGAAGCGAAATTCATCACATTCAGTATGCTCATATTTTGTGCCGTATGGATCACATTTTTCCTAGCTTATGTCAGTACACCTGGAAAATTTACTGTAGCCTTGGAGATATTTGCTATTTTAGCTTCAAGCTTTAGTTTACTATTTTGCATATTTGCCCCAAAATGCTACATAATTTTGTTAAAACCAGAGAAAAATACAAAGAAACATATGATTGGGAAATAGTGATTCTAAGAAACTCAAGGATGAACATCTAATTGGACAACAATATGATGTAGTAAGTAACTAAGTAAACAACAATTGACAACCAAACTAAAAAAAGCATTGCCATTAAATAAAAAAGCATGCAAGCACAAATATATATCCTTTTGGCTTGTTAGAGTGACGTAATGACTGGAAGAGGTTCAACTAGGGTTGCAGCGATTATAGATTTTGATGGTACGGTTATAGTCTGATAAATAATCACGGTTGTACGGTTATTATGGACTCATTTATTTTACACCATTAATGTAAAATATCACATGGATAAATTTTTGAACAATTGCTAAATTCTTTTGTATTTTCAGTTTGTGTATTTTTTGTCCAATTTTTGGACAAATGATAATAATAATAACCTAGCAGGCTTTGACTTAAACAGCCTTTTGAAACCTGTAGGCCAGGGGTTCTCAAAGTTTACATTGAAAGGTCCAAATCTGAATTCTCATCATTTTCATAGGTCCGGAAAAACTTTATGTAATTAATTTGTTTATATAACAAATCAACACAAATAGTTTGGGAAAAAAATAAGTGTTTTTTGCATTTACAGTTATTTTTTTTTTAAACAAACACAAAAAATATGCCAAAAGTAACAAGGTGCAAAATACAGAGCAACCTATTTAGAGAAATGGCACAGTTTGTTCTCCTTCAGATGCATAAACCATGGCAAAAAAGTGTGGTTGGTAGGCAGAGACACTGACCAAAATTAGGGGTGCACCTATGGCTGATGATGCTTGCTTTGTTTCTCAATGAATTACGGTGAACTGCCGCTACATCCAAAAGCCAGGGGGCGCTCTCGGGCAGAAACCTAATATGTGCTGCAGACGAAGAACTAGACACACGCATCTCCAGGAAATGTCTTAAGGATATATTTATATTGCTGTTCTTCAAACCTTTTCAGGTATTTCATGATAATAAAGAATATGTATAAAGATTATGTATGCCGAGTGTTGCTTTTTCAAATGTATGTTTTAAACAACTCAAACCAACAGTGATTTCAGATTGATAAGGACTTACTGATCAAAAGCCATAGTACATGAATTAGCTGTGCATAATATCTGGGTATGATGGCTTCAGCGTTTTATTTTCGGACCAGAAATACTCTTAAATCTAAAAAGAAAAAGAAAAAACTAAACGAATGGTTAACAAGTTTAATATGCATTTGTAAAGTAGCAAATGCACACATTTAATCAATCACATAGAAATTAATGCACTTGTAATATGAATTTCCGGAGTCCGGACTTTGAGAACCCCTGCTGTAGGCTATTCATTTTAATGATCTTTGGAATAAATGTAATTTTATATTTGGACTGAATAAATGTTTTTATTTTGATTTGTTTGAAGTATTAGTAAAATCATAGAGCCGCTCAAAACGAATAATAACACAGGGTCATCCTGGACTGGGTACTGCTAGTCATTTTGGACTGACAGCATTGTGTTAACTCATGCTATTAATTCATAAATCATTAACGCGTTAAAATAATTCAACGTTATTAAATGCAGTCAGACCACCAGGAGCCCCGCCCGGATTTGATCCCTGAGGAGGAGGTTTTTAATGCTGCACAGACTGATTGGAGTGTGGATCTTTCACGCACCCGTGCAGGCACGCACGCACACAAACACACACACACACACACACACACACACACACACACACACACACACCAATGCACGAACAACCAAGAGACGTGTCACGTGCACATATTCTTTTGAACGCGGAGCTTTGTCATACAGTGCGCTAACAAGCATGTCGCACGCCGCATTTTAAAGCGCGGTTAATAGTGAAACCGGTTAATCGCTGCATCCCTAGGTTCAACATTACTGCCAGGTCAAACAATAAAATCACATGGTATACACTAGGGGTGTCCAGAATTTTTTGTGTGGTGATCTACTTTTAAAATTATAAATCCGACCAGATCAACAGTACCTGCTAAAAAACACATTTTAGATTTTTTTAATAACACTTCAAATGTGTGTTAGGACTATACTGCATATATATCTATATCTACATTGAATTTAGGGCTTTCACCATTACTCCATTCTTTTTGAGGAGTTAAAATAGCGGAGATGCGGTTTAGTAAAACAAACTAGAAAACGACAAACAGAACTGTATCAGAAGCATATTGTTCTCTCTCTCTCGTTTGTTTGCTCGCTCACTCGCGCACACACACACCATGCGCGTGGATCCGCCCCTGCATGAAGGCAAGAATGCCTTTGGAAGTTAGACGACTGAGCTGCAGTGGGCAGGCATAAGATTTATTAAACACATTTGAGAAGAAAGGTGTAGCAAGTCAAAAAGACTTGCGTGTTTCACAAATACTCCAAGACCACAATGCCAATTTCGCCCTCTGTTTTCCGAAGCTAGTGGAGCAGCATACACAGTTAACTTATGTGCGATCTACCGGCATTGCCTTTTTGATCGACTGGCCGTTCACGATCGACGTATTGGACACCCCTGGTATACACTGTCTATATACTGCTTAATTAATAAACAGATCACATAATGTAATTAATAATGGCTATACAATAGCATCACTTCTTTTAGGGCTGTCTGACCAATGAGTTCTGCTCTCCACAGGCTGTGGCAGGCTCTGCAGTGCAGGCTGAGTCAGCACTAGGCACAATCGACTCTCACTGACCATTTTCATCACAGCTTTATTCTGGACCTACATTGTGTACTGCCTAATACAAATGACATTGAATTTATTAAGTGCAAAAAGTCAATGTAAATTCAATTTAATTTTTAAATAAATAAATAAATAAGCCCTTCATTTGGATTATTATTTAAATTTAAGCACACATCTTTTAAAATGTTAAGTTTCTTACATGTACCAGGGGAGTATAAATAGGCTGCAGGTGCGCTGCATATTCAGGTTTTCCCAGAGGAGCCGAGCCAGAGAGGACCGGCGCTCAACAGTGGTACAGTAACCATAGTATGGACTGATGACCAATGAATTGGGAATCCCTACCAAAGTGCCACGAGTGCTGCACCATCCAGTGCCCTACGTAAGTCTCCCGACCTCTGAGAAGCCATAACAGGGCTTTACACAGGAAGGCCAGTCACTGCTGTTACTGCCAAACCCAATCAGTGACACTAAGATAACACTGGGATGCGTCCCCTTTCTGATGGTAAGGGGAACGCTGCAGAATCCAAGTCCTCTCCAAGAAGGTTTATCAGTGGGATGTACAATATGGAATAACTCATGGGGTTTTGCTGCATATCAAAGTCTCTGGGGTGGCTTCAATGAGACTACACCACACAGAGATGGGAAAACCTGGGCCTGGGAAAATTCAGCCGACATGTAAAAATTTTCATTTGTGACGCGCCTTGCACCAGCGACCAGGAGGGATGGAGACTTCTGGTAGAGTGCGCTCGCAATCTGAGTAGGCACACATGCCCGGAGCTTGGTAAGCCAGGCCTATAGCGTCCACTATCCAATGAGACATCCTCTACTTGGAGACAGCTTTCCCCTTCTGCTGGCCACCGTAACGGACAAAGCTTTTCTGAGGTCCTGAAGCTTTGTGTGTGGTGCACATATATCTTTAAAAAGTGCAGATGGAACAGAGCAAAGCCTGGGTCTGCCTCCTCCAGGGGCTGCGTTTGCAGATTCACTGGCTGATCCTTTAAGGGAGTGGAAGGTCTCAGGATTCTGTAAGAGTCTGCAGGCCCGAACTCAAGGCACGAATCGCCAACCAAAAACACATAGAGGTCCCCTACCTTCTTTATAGAGGCCAATGCAGTCAGGAGCAAAGTTTTCATCGAAAGAAACTTGAGCTGCACTGACTGCAAAGGCTCGAAGGATGGTTCCTGGAGTGCTTTCAGCACCATGGACAGGTCCCAAGAGGGTATAAAGGGTGGAAAAAGTGGATTTAATCTCCTCGTCCCCCAAAGGAACCTGACGACCAGGTTGTGCATACCTACCGACTTACCTGCTATGGGATCGTGGTGGGCAGAGATCGCAGACACATAAACTTTGAGGATGAAGGGAGACAGTCTTTGCTCTAGAGCATGCTGTTAAACAGAAAACATGATACTGATTGAGCATTTTCGAGGGTCTTCTCGAGGAGAACACCAATCGACGAACAGGTTCTACTTCAAAGCATAAGCATATCTCGTAGGTCCTTTCTCAGAGGAATGTGCCAGGGAGGGGTTGTCACGAGAAGTATAAGTTCTAGGACGTGAATGACTCGAAACGACCTCAGATGCTTCTGACTCCATAGGACGAGATGGCAGACGAGCTGCATCATGTGACCGGAGCATAAACCACCTTGACAGTTGATATATGCAACAGTCTCAGGATTGTCTGTGCTACCAACGAACTACCAACAACTCGAGGTAACTGATATGTCAGTGCAGCTGGGGACCCTTCCAAACCCCTGACCATTTCACGTGGCCCCCTATCCCATGGCCCAGGCATCACAACAGTATGCCTCGACACCTGTTCTAAGGATACTGCAGCCTGAAGAAACAAGGAGCCGGACCACAACGTGAAGGTTCGGTGGCAGAATTCAGCTAGTTCAACATGGACTGAACACACTCCTCTGTTTTTCAGGGTCTTGACTACTAGAGGCAGAGACAAGGGATCATCTAACCTGAGGTAGCTGGCAGCTGGAGATCCTGAAGAACCCCTGACCCAATGGCAATGCCGTGCTGAGGGTGAGCTGAGGGATCTCCTAGTGACAGTGATGATGCTGTGGCTAGCATAGACAGAGGACAAGAGAGAGGGAAGTTGGGTGGGGCCAGTGGAGACGAGGGTGAGGTGGACGGGACCAACAGAGACAATGGAGAGCTGGATGAGACGAGCAGAGACAATGGAGAGCTGGATGAACCAGCGGGGACAATAGCGAGCTGGACGGGACCAGCAGAGATGAGGGTGTACTGGACGTGACCAGCGGAGACAACAACCGACATAAATCATCAAAGTTTATCAAGTCTATATTCCCAGTATCACTCACTCTCAGCAGTGGTGGTGTGGGCAGGGCTTCCCTTTAAGCCCTCAAACTCAAGTTTTCTCTCAAGTACTCCCATATTTTCTCACAATGTTGTCAGCTCACGACCCTGGTCAGAAGTAATAGGCTTGAGCTCCAGGGCAATGTTGAGCTCTCTTCAGCGCTGGCTTCTCAGTCATGGCAGGCTCTGGCCTCACCTCTGAACTGCCAACTTTTGAAACTGTACTAACACCATACAGTTGTGTATGTGGACCCCTGAAGGTTGAATCGATACATTTTGTAAATGTGTGAGGAGAAAGAGCTATGCTGACAAGAAGCACCCAATATTGGTACGCTTTTGCCCCAAAAAATTAACCTGGAAGTACAGATCTAAAAACCTCGTCTGTAAAGCCTGGACAGAATCTTGAGGGGGAAAACATACCCTATGGCCCCTTTAACCAAGATTTTAAACTTCTAACACCTGAGCTTTCACGGGGTCCACCTCTGTGGAAAAGCCCCTATGCAGTGTTGGGAAAGTTCACTTTCCACATGAAAACGTTCAGTTCACAGTTCACAAATTTTAAAATGAACTAGTTCAGTTCATATTTCAAAATTTTGAACTATTTCACAGTTCCAAAAATGAACTAATCTATAGTTCTTTTACCCATATTTTTTTTATTATTGCCATATAGCCCATATAGAACCACAGACTGCAATTATTTTATCAGTTTTAACACTGAAGCTAAATGCGTCAGATTTCATCTTCATATCCCACTTTAAATCCTTATCCAACCAGGGTTTACATTAGCATTGACTGTCTTTTAAAGGTAGGGTAACAGATTTGATCCTGAAACATTTTTAGTTATGCTGGTTAAAAGTCTCCTCACATCCTGATAGCAATCACTGTGTTAAGTTGTTTAAATGTATTTGTAGAAATTTATGTCATCTGTGAAAGGCGTAGGACCAAAAAATTTTCAACAAATCATAGATTTCGGTCCGAACGGACGTTTCCTTTTTTTGTCCCTCATACGTAAGCGTAATTTGAATGCCCACCGCGCAGCTTGTTCACCCAGACACCATACGTCATCAGTGCGTTCACGTGCGCTCATCTCCTGTCTGTAAACAGTGAGAATGGCAAACTTTTCAGCTGAATTGACAACCTACACAGGAGCCACAAAACTAAAGGTATCTTTTATAACAACAACAGCAAAAACTGTCTGGATCAGCAAGAGCAAAAACTCAAATTAACATCGGTAAATTTACTGCTTTACTACGAGATGAAAACAGCTGCAGGAGGCAAAGGGTCTGAAATGGTCATTGCACTGTTTATTTTGGTAAGGTAGGTACGCAATATGTTTGTATTGAGATGGATTCAGATATTCTACTTTGATGAAACATTGTGTTGCTTATGAAATTTGTGTTCGTTTACGGATTAGCATAACGATATAGTTACTACGTCTACACAACCGAACGTGCGCTTAAACTAATTCTGATGTAAACCAGTTGTTTATGTTGGTTATTTTGGAAGTGTTATTCACTTTGGGGCGGCAGTGGCCTAGTGGTTCATGTAGGTTGTCTACAAACCGGAAGGTTGGTGGTTCAATCCCCGGCTCCACCGGACCAAGTGTCGAGGTGTCCTTGAGCAAGACACCTAACCCCAGCTGCTCCCGACGAGCTGGCTGGCGCCTTGCATGGCTGATACCGCCGTCGGTGTATGAATGTGAGAGTGAATGGGTGAATGTGAGGCTAATTGTAAAGCGCTTTGGATGGCCATAGGTCTGTTAAAAGCGCTATATAAATGCAGTCCATATATCATTTGTACTGCAAAGTTTTCTTACTGCTGAATGAGACATGAGACGTGACCATCTGATCTGTGCGTGTTCATGTGTTATGAAAGAGGCGTGACTTTGGATGGCGATTTGACTTGAGGGTGGGATCGGGATTTCATTGCTAGGCGGCTACCGTTAGCATTTTTCAAAATGTGCTACCCTACCTTTAATTTTTGTATTTGCTTGCACATACCTTGAAAGGCTAGCCGGGTGCTTCAAGGGGGTTTTCCGGGCGAGAAGTGCTGCGCCGCATCGTGTGTAGGACAACTCGCAGGTATTGCACACCGCACGTGCACATTAAATAGCATGAGGATAGTCAGAGTCTATTTCAAGATCCAGAATATGCGTTAGCAGCCTATGTTAATCGTTAACCGCTTAGGACAAATATGATGTTGTTTAATGTTAAACTATGTGAGTGGCGCGGCAGGGATTTCAGCAGCGTCCAGTGCGTCACCTCCATGCTGCTCTTTGTTTTGATGACACATGCAGCTGTGAAACGCGGGTGTTGCCAGATTGGGTGTTTTTTTTCCGCTACACATTAAGGCCTGTTTACAGTGTGTTTTAGCCCGCTTTACACCTGGAAGACTCTATAGAAATCTGGCACCCTATTGAAAGACGTTAAACTGAGAGAGTGTGCCGTTCACAAGCCCCAGAATGAACAAATTCACAGTAACGTTCATCAGGCAGTAATACAGTAAGTTCAGTTCAAGTTCGCCCAAAATATGAACGAGTTCATGAACTTTCGTTCAATGAACTCGTTCAGGCACAACACTGACCCTATGAACCTGGGGAGATGAACAGTGAACTGCATCATGTACCTTTTTTTCTAAAGTGAGAAGAAGCCAATTTAATAAATGTGACAGTTTCCTCCACTTGTTGAAGAAGCGCGTTAGAAAAACTAACCTCTCAAGGTTGAAGCGACAGACTGGGAGGGCATTGATTCACTTTTGCTACAGTATTTTATAATTGATTTATAGTTCTAAAAACTTCTATGGGTAGAGACCTGTATACTGTTAGCCAACATGCCCTGAAGCATCATAAACAGCGGGGTTAATGCACAGATTTTCTGCGGGCTCTTCAGAATAGCAGACTTCATCTGGGGAAGGCGCCATTTGGAGCCCTGACTTACCAGTAAGGCTTCTTAGTGGCAGCCTTATAGTTAGTAATAACGACAGTTCTGACCGCTCAGTTTTGCCACAGTAATATTTGGCTGCTGTTTCAATACCCGAATAGCAAATCAGGGGATAGGGAGCTATTGCGTAAATACTGGTGGCCTTGCCCAAGTGTCATTACATGATGCAGCATTGAGTTCCCTCAAAGGGAACTGTTATGTCCAGGAGTAGCCAATACGCAGACTCCCAAATCCCTCCTTGCAGCAGTCACACAAAAAGACGCGCACTGCGTTTCAAACTGAATTTGCAAAACAATGGATGTTGAAATTAGGGATGCACCGAATATTCAGCCACCAAAATTTTTCTGCCGAAAATGGCCCAAAATCGCATTTTCGGTTTTCGAGCGAAAGACTTTCACCAAAACAATACGCCTGAAATGTTGTGATGACGCAAACAGAAACCGCGACCTACACGTGCTTGTATGAGGCAACATGTCTGCGGTGTGGACATATTTCAGTATATCTGAGAAAGACCCACGGACAGCGATTTGCAAAACATGTAATGCTGAAATTTCAAGAGGGGGTGCATCTGCAAAGACTTTCTTCACATCAAATTTAATTTATCACCTTAAATCCAAAAATTCCGATCGCTACGCTGAATATGAGAGGAACGCGGCACAGAAAAGGAAAACGCCTCCGAGTATGCCCACTCCGTCTGTGGCAGACGTTTTTGAAAAGGGAAGAAAGTTTCCCAGTGATGATGTCAAGGCAAAGGGCATTAAACAGAAGATTGTGGAATTTATTGCCTTAGACAATCAACCATTCTCTGTCATAGAAGATGTGGGATTCCGTAGGCTGATTGAGCACATTGAGCCCCGTTATGTCATGCCAAGCAGACAACATTTCTCAGAGGTGTGTTTACCTGAGCTGTTTAGGTATGAGGTACAACACACAACCAAACGCTGATACTAATTTTACTAAACTAATGTTCCCAAAAAAATGAACAGCAGCATTGCTGCAGTAAGATTGTGCAGAAAAGTCACTATTTTCTAGTTCTGCTTCACTTGGTCTTTAGGTGGTTCAAGATTTTCTATGAAACAATGAAAAAAAAAATACTATAATTGCTCAGTGCACTGGTGTTTCTTGCATAATGCAGCATGAGTGCAAAAAGCAAACTAATGCTAATGACGCTGATCCCAGATGGATTATCAAAATGCGATAAAAGGTAGATCATTTCCTGTTCTGCCACAAAGTCTCCTGCTCTGTCTTCACATGGGCATGGCAAAGAGGACAGTGACACTCCTGCTACTGCTGCTATATGGTGCTTGCATCCCACCCACAGCACAATTCTGCAAAATGCTCAGCCAGCCATTCCCCCCACTACTTTCTGCAGAAAGAGAAATCAACATTGGGGCGATTTTCTCAATTCATAGAAATATCGTGCCAAAGACGCATCTTTTCACTACCATACCAGAACCAACTACATGTGTCAGGTCTGTATGAGAATAACTTTTGACACCATGCATTATTAATACTATACTATTATAAATACTATTAAAGGCACAGTTCACCCAAAAAGGAAAATGCTGTCTTTATTTACTTATCATCAAGTTGTTTTAAACCTGCATACATTTCTTTGTTCTGCTAAACACAAAAGAAGATATTCTGTAAAATGTGTGTAACCAAGCAGACCTGGGGCACCACTGACTTCTATAGTAGGAAAAAATTATGCTTTAAATATTGCAAAATATCTTAATTTGTGACTTGTGCAACCTAGAAACAAACCACACAAATATGTTACTTTTGGACTGTATGATGATTCTTTTAAACAGGATGAAACATGAATATGACTTCAATTTGTGGGCAACAAATTCTAAACAGGTAAAAAACTGTGGATGACTTTAAAAAATAAAACTTGAACTTTATAAATAATCATGTAATTGTAAAATTAGCAAGCTGCAATATGAAGCTGCAACTGCCTGTGTCTGTGTGCAGTGAGAGTTGTCCTCCAAGCACTAGAACAGCTGTGCAGAAAGAAAACCTATATGTTGTTATGACTGTACATACATGTACAGAAGGTGAAATCAGTAAAACTACTGTTAAAAAAATCTGAACAACTATACTTATAAAGGTGGATAAATTATTGCTAGAACAAAGCAAAACAAAGAAATGTATAAAGGTTATAAACAACTTGAGGGTCAGTAAATAATGACAACATTTTAATTTTTGGGTGAGCCATCCCTTAAAAAAATGTACTATAATAATACTATAATAGTTATTTGCAGAATGTACTGTAACCCTTAACTGATGTTTATTGTCACAGCTTAAACTTGCGTGAGTTTAAATTTGCTCAGACGCTGATTTTTGCCATAAAGGAGATAAACAACAGCACACAGTTGTTACCTGGTGTCACTTTGGGCTATAAAATATATGATGCATGTGGCTCAATAAGTCAGGCCATCCTGTCGAGCATGGCTTTGATAAATGGCTTTAAAGAGACTTTGCGTGATGAGTCCTGTTCTAGACCACCATTTGTTCAAGCCATTGTTGGAGAGTCAAGCTCCACTCCCACCCTTGCCATCGCCTCCATACTAGGCCCTTTCAATCTCCCTGTGGTAAGAACTCTCATTTATTTGCCACATGTTGCATGATAAATCAATGCATAATGAACCACTGCAAAATGCTCAAAATGTGCTTTACAAAAGGGGTCAATTATAAGGAAAAAGTAATCTTTTTCCAAATACTATGCTGCTTCTTTTGTGTTTGTAGATCAGTCATTTTGCCACATGTGCATGCTTGAGTGACAGAAAAAGGTTTCCATCCTTCTTCAGAACGATAGCCAGTGATTATTATCAAAGCAGAGCACTGGCTCAGCTTATCAAGCACTTTGGCTGGACTTGGGTTGGAACGGTCAGCAGTCGCAATGATTATGGTAACAATGGAATCTCAACATTTGAAAAGAAAGCACAACAATTGGGGATTTGTGTTGAATACTCAGAGACTGTATTAAGAACCGATCCACAAGAGCAGCTTCTAAAAACACTGGAAGTGATTAAAAGGGCAACGGCCAAGGTGGTGGTAACTTTTATATCATTTGGAGATTTTATCCCACTACTGCAATTAATTGTGCAACAAAATGTCACTGGGCTTCAGTGGGTCGGTAGCGAATCCTGGATCACTTCTCGAATTATTGCAGAAACAAAAGAATACAGTTTCCTCACAGGAGCCGTAGGCTTTGCTGTAGCGAACGTCAAGCTTGAAGGCCTGCGAGAGTTTCTTGTGACTGTGCACCCTAATCAAGAACCAGAAAATGATCTTTTGAAAGATTTTTGGGAAACAGCTTTTCAGTGCTCTTTCAGAAACACCGGAGGCAGCACAGGTGGCTGTACTGGCTCAGAACGCTTAACAGAAGTGAAAAATGAATATACTGATTTATCAGAGCTGCGCATAGCAAATAAAGTGTACACTGCAACTTATGCTATCGCACATGCACTGCATAATTTAATAAAAGATGTGAAATCCTCCACCAACAGCAGCAAAGTAGAGGTGCCCACACCAAGAAAGGTAATAAGGAAGAGATAGAATTATAAACAGAAAAGTCAAACTGAAACCAATTATGTTTGTGTTTATTCGCAGGTGCTGGAGTATATGAAAGATGTCAATTTCACTGCCAAAACAGGTGAGAAAATATTTTTTGATGCAAGTGGGGATCCTGTGGCGAAATATGATCTGGTCAACTGGCAGCCTGCTAAAGATGGAAGTATGCAGTATAAACTGGTTGGTGTGTATGATAGCTCACTGCCTCCAGAGCAATTCCTTCAAATTAATCAGGATCAAATGGTATGGGCTGAGAATAGCAGACAGGTACGTCAAAAATAAATTTAAGAGACCAAACTATCGCTTTAAGGACAAGCAATTGACATGACTTGAAATCATTATTTGGGCCTTACATGGCACTTCACTTTTCACAGCTGCCTGTGTCTGTGTGCAGTGAGAGTTGTCCTCCAGGCACTAGGAAAGCTGCACAGAAAAAAAGACCTGTCTGCTGTTATGACTGTATTACATGTGCAGATGGAGAGATCAGTAACAGTACAGGTAATATGTATTACAGTAGCTCATGCTGTAATGCTGTACAATGGCCAGAGACCTTGAAATGTGCTTTATATTCAAAAAATACATATTTGTTTAATTCCTTCACAGATTCTAGTGACTGCTTTCCTTGTGATTTGGAGTATTGGTCGAATGAAAGCAAAGACAGATGTGTTTTAAAAACGATTGAATTCCTTTCTTATACAGAAATCATGGGGATTGTGCTTTCTCTTTGTGCTCTCATGGGAGCATTAGTTACATCAATTGTATCTTTTGTCTTTTATCTTCATAAAGAAACACCTATCGTAAGAGCCAACAATTCAGAGCTGAGCTTCCTGTTGCTCTTCTCATTGACTTTGTGTTTTCTCTGTTCACTTACTTTTATTGGTCGCCCCAGTGAGTGGTCCTGTATGTTGCGTCACACAGCGTTTGGGATCACTTTTGTCCTCTGTATCTCCTGTATTCTAGGAAAAACAATAGTGGTGTTAATGGCATTCAAGGCCACACTTCCAGGAAGTAATGTCATGAAATGGTTTGGGCCTGCTCAACAAAGACTAAGTGTTGTTACCCTAACTTTAATACAGGTCATAATTTGTGTGCTTTGGTCAATAATATCGCCTCCATTCCCATATAAGAACATGCATTATTACAAAGATAAGATCATTCTAGAATGTAATTTAGGTTCAGCTGTTGGTTTCTGGGCTGTTCTTGCTTATATTGGCTTGCTTTCAGTTTTGTGTTTTGTTTTAGCTTTTCTAGCTCGTAAGCTCCCTGATAACTTCAATGAAGCGAAATTCATCACATTCAGTATGCTCATATTTTGTGCCGTATGGATCACATTTTTCCTAGCTTACGTCAGTACACCTGGAAAATTTACTGTAGCCTTGGAGATATTTGCTATTTTAGCTTCAAGTTTTGGTTTACTATTTTGCATATTTGCCCCAAAATGCTACATAATTTTGTTAAAACCAGAGCAAAATACAAAGAAACATATGATTGGGAAATAGTGATTCTAAACAAAACTCAAGGATGAACATCTAATTGGACAACAATGTGATGTAGTAAGTAACTAAGTTGACAATAATTGACAACCCCCAAAAAATGCCAACAAATAAAAAAATTTTAAACCAAAAAATATATGCTTGTTAGAGAGACATAATGACTGGAAGAGGTTGAACATTACTGCCAGGACAAACATTACAATCACATGGTATACACTGTCTTTATACGGTTTAACTAATTGATAAGCAGGTCACATAATGTAATTAATGATGGCTACACAACAGCAACACTTTTAGGACTCTCTGACCCATGAGTTCTGCTCTCCACAGGCCGTGGCAGGGTCTGCAGTGCAGGCAGAGTCAGCACTAGACACAATGGACTCTCACTGACCATCTTCATCACTGCCATATTCTGGACCTACGTTGTGTACTGCCTAATAAGAAATGACATTGACTTGTTGCACTTAATAAATAATGTGAATTCAATTTAACAGCCTGTATTACTTACATTCAATTAAAAAATGTCATCCTTTCATTTGGGTTATTATTTAAATGTATGTACTGTACACATCTTTGTATTAATTATCTTCTGCCATAATGAATACTAGCCAAATATGGTTCATTTGGATTCCAGTAACACCAAGTTATATTGCAAAAACACACAAAACAAAAACAGATTTTGGAAAAAATCACTAAAACCTCTTAAACAAACATGTAAAGATTACATGTTACTAAACCCATGAACTTCCCTTTCAGGGGATACTTGACGCTGTGTCATGTTAATGACATTTGGGGAACGCTGTGCAGCGTGACGCGCGTGAATACTGTGTCAACTAGGTCTATATATAGACGCCGGCGGATGACGTCAAGTGTGACGTGGCAACGCGAGGCTATAAATAGGCGGAGATAATATAGGTCAAACAGCTTCTGCTATTTCAGCAAACGCTTACGAACAGAAAGTGAAAGCAACCAGTAAACTTGATGAGAGGTTTTTAAAAAAACGTGCACAACCTCAGCGTCGGGGTTTACCTTTCTTTCCCGATTTACATCAGGAGGTTATTAAATCGTGGAATAAACCTTACTCATCTCATCTTTTGTTTAATACATCAGCGAGTTTCTCTTCTATTTTGGGCTTAAGGAATCTGGCTACGGCAAAATGCCCAGTATTGAGAGCAACCTTGCCTCTTATTTATTACCCGAGTCAGCAACATTATTAAAAACACTGACGCTTCCCACAAAGCCGTGTCGCGTTACCTCAGGCTTAATAAATAAAGCATATATGACTGCAGGTCGCGCTGGAGCTTGTTTGCATACAATGGGCATTCTCCAAGCATACCAGGCAGATTTATTGGGGGAAATTAAAAAGGGTGAACCAATTAATCCTGAATTATTAGATGAGCTTAGGAGAGCAACGGACCTTTCTCTCCGTGCTACAAAAGAGACGGCTCAATTAGTGGGTCGTTCAATGGCAGTTATGACCACAACAGAGAGGCATTTGTGGCTTAACTTATCTGGTATGAAGGAGAAAGATAAAAGTGTTCTTCTAGACGCACCGCTCGCCAATACAGGATTGTTTGGCGAAGCAGTTGATATAGTTGTGGACCATTTTCAGGAAGAAAAAAGACAGGCAGAAGCATTTAAAAAGTTTTTGCCCCGTCGCATTTTTCCCATCAGATCTGCATCCAATACTGCGGTTCATTTGGGTGTTATCCACGGAGGTGGGCCCAGAAAAGGCTATCATTACGGCTCAACACCAAAAAGAGCAATTTAATCCCCCAGCAGAAAGTACTATTTCTCGGGGTGACTTGGGACTCAGTGAAGATGCAGGCACATCTGTCTCCTGCATGCACAGAGTCGATCCTGGCATCTGTTTCCAGGGTCAAGTTAGGCCAGCTTTACACCGTAAAGCACTTTCAAAGAGTGTTAGGTCGGATGGCGGCAGCATCCAGTATTATTCCCTCCAGTCTGTTGTACATCAGACCACTACAATGGTGGCTAAAGAGCAAAGGGTTTTCCCAGAGGGGCAACCCGTTCCGTACAATCAGGGTAACGCACAGATGCCTTCATTACCTGTCAATTTGGAAGAAACCCTGCTTTGTGAATCAGGGTCTGAAGCTAGGGGTTCAGTGTCACAGGAAAATAGTGACAACAGATGCATCTCTCACAGGCTGGGGGGCGGTCATGGAAGGCCACACTGCCAGGGGGTTATGGGAAGATCGCCATCTCCATTGGCACATAAATTGTCTGGAAATGTTAGCAGTTTTTCGAGCAATCAAACACTTTCTCCCAGCCCTCAGAGGCCATCACATCCTTGTGAGGATGAACAATACGTCGGTGGTCTCGTGCATCAATCATCAGGGAGGCCTGACGTCACGCCCTCTATACAAATTGGTGCACCAGGTCCTCCTTTGGTCTCACGGGAAATTTTTGTCACTCAGAGCAATGTACATCCCCGGAGTACAGAATGTGGGGACAGACATCCTGTCGAGGCAGGGACTGAGACCAGGGGAATGGAGACTCCACCCAGAAGTGGTGGTGGAAGTCTGGAAAAGATTTGGTCGAGCGGAAGTCAACCTGTTTGCGTCTCAAGAGACGACTCATTGCCCATTGTGGTATTCCCTTACACATCCAGCCCCATTGGGTCTAGACGCTATGGTACAGACGTGGCCGAGGCGACGTCTGTATGCTTTTCTTCCGATCGCTCTGCTCCCAGGAGTGCTAGCAAGAGTTCGCCAGGAACAAATCAGTCTCATTTTGATAGCCCCGTACTGGCCGGCCAGGATATGGTTCTCGGACCTCCAGCTCTCCTAGCGGGTCAACCATGGCAGATTCCCCTCAGGAGGGACCTTCTAACTCAGGGAGGGGGTGCAATATTTCACCCCCACCCAGAACTTTGGAAACTATGGGTCTGGCCACTGAGGGGGACCATTTCGTAACTGAGGTTGTAGAGACCATACTTAATTCTAGAGCCCCTTCTACCAGGAGATGTTATAGAGTTAAATGGCAATTATTCACTACTTGGTGTAGTAACAAACATTTAGATCCAGTTAACTGCCCAGTGGCTTCAGTTCTGGAGTTTCTACAAGACCGGTTTTCGCACGGTCTACATTCATCTACTATCAGAGTATATGCTTCGGCTATCCCTGCTTTTCATGCTCCTACTCCTGAGGGCTCTATCGGGAAAGCATCCCTTAGTAATTAGCTTTCTGTGTGGTACACTGAGGATGAGACCTCCTACTAGAGTCAGAGTTCCGGCATGGGACCTGGCAGTTGTTCTCGAAGGGCTTTCTGTAGCCCCTTTTGAACCCATTGATTCATGTACAGTTAAGAATCTGTCAATTAAATTTGCCTTTTTATTAGCCATCACCTCTCTGAGGAGAGTGGGCGATATTCAAGCTTTATCGGCTTCCACTTCATGTCTGGAGATCACTCCGGGACAAAAATTAAGGCTATATTACACCTGAGACCGGGATATGTTCCTAAGGTTCCTAACAACGTGGCTAGGACATTGGTTCTACAGGCTTTTCATCCTCCTCCTCATGAGTCTGCGGATCAACAGAGGCTAAATCTTCTATGCCCTGTTAGGGTTTTAGATGAATATATTAACAGATCTTCCACCTGGAGGAAATCTGACCAACTTTTGGTATGTTTTGGTTCTTCGAGCAGAGGACGTGCAGCCTCTAAACAAACAATCAGTAGGTGGATTGTAGAGGCTATTTCTATATCGTATGAGGTGCACAATATGCCTTCACCTCTACGAATAAGGGCACACTCCACTAGGGGTATCGCATCTTCTCTGGCCCTTTTGTCAGGGGCTTCTTTGCAAGATATTTGCAATGCTGCGGGATGGTCATCTCTGCACTCATTTACGAGGTATTATAGTGTAGACCTACCTTCTTTTCCTATTTCTCAGGTCCTTGCGTCTTAAGTAGTGCGTAGACACCTTCACACTTACAGACAGCCACAATTAATTATGGCATTGTGGGTATCTCGTTCCCTAAATGTCATTAACATGACACAGCATCAAGTATCCCTTGAAAGGGAATGTCAGGTTACGACTATAACCATGGTTCCCTGAGATAGGGAACGAGACGCTGTGTCCCTTTGCCATAACTCCTTGTGCCTGTAGCATTCGCTTCATTTTAACAGAAGCTGTTTGACCTATATTATCTCCACCTATTTATAGCCTCGCGTTGCCACGTCACACTTGACGTCATCCGGCGGCGTCTATATATAGACCTAGTTGACACAATATTCACGCGCGTCACCCTGCATAGCGTTCCCCAAATGTCATTAACATGACACAGCGTCTCGTTCCCTATCTCAGGAACCATGGTTACAGTCGTAACCTGACGTTCACATACATCTTTAGTAAAGGGCCGTTCACATTGTAATGATAGCTATAACTATAAAAAATATAGTTTTAGAGAATAACCAAGTTTACACCACAACTATAATGATAAAGATTAAATGA
Organism: Paramisgurnus dabryanus; assembly: GCF_030506205.2. Lineage (NCBI taxonomy): Eukaryota > Metazoa > Chordata > Actinopteri > Cypriniformes > Cobitidae > Paramisgurnus > Paramisgurnus dabryanus. The sequence goes on from NC_133345.1 coordinate 12,187,069, forward strand.
ACGGTATTGTTCGGATCACTTTCTGGACAATTTTATTTTTCAACTAATAAGAGATAAACCAGCCAATAGAAATCTATTTGGACTTCAAGTGCACGCACACTGGAAATAACCAACATGATCTCACAAAGTTCCGTGGGATAGTCACGGAATTTTGTGCTCATTTTTCCGTGGCATTCTCACGGATCTCCGCATTTTTCCGTGGCCCTGCTACGGACTGTCTTTTTCCGTGGCATTCTCACGGATTGGTTACTCAACTGCTTTTTCCTATTTTCAAACCATTTTCGCTTCGGTTTAGGGTTAGATTTGGTGTTTGCATTAGTATGTCACTTTAACTATTGGTTTATATAATTTTTTCTGATTTATTCTTTTATATTTTCTAAACTTTAAACAATTGTCGCCTGGCGTTGGGGTTAGAGTTGGGTTTGGGTAGGGATGTCATTTCATGTAAATCTAACCCTAAACCGAAGCGAAAATGGTAAGAAAATAGGACAAAACAGTTGAGTAACCAATCCGTGAGAATGCCACGGAAAAAGACAGTCCGTAGCAGGGCCACGGAAAAATGCGGAGATCCGTGAGAATGCCACGGAAAAATGAGCACAAAATTCCGTGACTATGCCACGGAAATTCGTGAGATCAGGTTGGAAATAACAGATGACATGGTGGAGAAGCTCATTGCTGAGGTCTATCACAAAATAACATAAAATTACCTCATGTATTCATCGCTGATGCAGTGCTGTGAAATTTATTACGTAATGCTTTTTACGCTACTACACTGACTACGCCAAAAGGTAAGATATTAGATCACACAAACTACTAGATTCACTGTTTAGAGTTACGCGAAATGCAGTGTGTTGAGGACAAGTGCTGCTTATACCCGATGTGTAAATGCAACAAAAACAGCATATTACATATTCAGTGACATGTAACAATTGCAAAAGTTTTTATAACATGACTATGCAGTGTTAGTTAATGCCATTGAAGGTAAGTGATTTGCGCGAGTGAATTAGCATAAAGCTCTTGTTAACGTTATAGTTATCATTATAATGTGAATGGCCCTTGACCATGGGCGGAAATCCCGGGGGGGTCGGGGGGGACAGGACCCCCCCTATCTGAGGGTTGTCCCCCCTAAATTATCATTAGAATATGTGTATTGAAAATAATTTAATGATTTATAATACTTAAACTAGTTGTGTAAGAAGTGAAACAATACAAATGCAAACGGAGCAACAACAAAAAAACGTTTTAAATATTTGGATTCCCCCTCCCTTGCCTCACAGTGGTTTGGTCCACTGCCCACGCCCCTTTTACCTCACCACCACACATTCCGGTGGTAGAGAAGTGTACGGAGCCGACGCGTTAATAAGCTATATACAATACAACGTTTCCCATCACTTATCAGTTTATCCTCATATGTTTTAAAACTGGACTATTTTGACATATAAACATGAACATATTTCGTTTTCTGAGAACAGAAGCAGATAAACGATCAAGAAAACATTTTTATGCATTCATGCAGAGGTGAGGCAGAGCTGAAAGTAACAAATTACATTTACTCACCTTGCTGTAACTGAGTTTTTTGTGTACTTTTACTTTGAGTAGTTTTTAAAATCTGTACTTTACTTTTACTTAAGTATGTTTAAAGTATTGTTGGTTACTTCGCTACATGTTAAATCATATCCGTTACTGAGTAAAAATAAATAAAAAAGTAAGGTGATAAAGACGCGCCACGGTCGGATGATTGATTGATGGGCGGGGGAACGCGCAAAAAGAACCATGGAGAGGGACGAGACAGGCGCAGGCTAATGCAGACCCTCAATTCAATTCTTACGAAAGAAACCCCTGGCCATTGACGCAAAGCGATTGTTTCATTCAGGTAGGGTTCATGCTCTTGAGTACGGAGTTTGAGAATTGCCGACCGTGTTTAACCGCTAATTTGCACGATGCATTTTTAATACATGCGCATTATCTTCCGAGGTCTAGCAGCTTCGCGTCAAGTCAAACAACTTGAGAACGTCCTCGAGAATGCGCAGATCATTAGACATTGCAGAGAGAGAGAGAGCGCGAGAGAGATAGATTGAAAGACATCAGGTACACAGGTCTGGGAGCTAATAAACGTGTAAAGGATGTATAGTGTATAGCCATGGCACTCATCTCATTATATGTTCATTTATGTATATAGTTTAATAACAATGTATGTTACCAGCAATACATCAATTACAACCTTCATATAATGATTGTATTTACTAGCTGCTGACCTCATATTATTTTTGCTTCAAAAGTGCATAACTCACCTGTAAAAATCATTAAATAATTCCATAAATGTTTCTTAGTTATAAAAAGCTTTTTATTTTATTAACATTTGTTATTGCACTTTAATTGTAGAGATGTTTACAATTAAAAACATAGTTTGAGATGTATATATCCTTCCTTTGTGAACTATACTAGAAACCTCTCCCCGCTGTAAAAAAGTAACTCTTAAAATTAAAATGACTTTTTACTTGAGTAGATTTTTAGACCAGTAACTTTACTTTTACTTAAGTAAAATATTATTAAAGTAACTTTACTATTACTTAAGTAGAAAATTGTATTACTCTTTTCACCTCTGCATTCATATGTATTAAAATTAAATTTGCGTCCGTTCATAGAGAAAGAGAAACGTTTTCTATCTGTACCCATTTCCTTGCAAGTACAATTTTGCCTGTATTATTGGTGTCCCCTTCAAAAATTGTTCTTGAAAAATTTTATGTTTATTGTCCCCCCCAACATTTAGATGAGATTTTCGCCCCTGCCCTTGACTAACAAAAAATAGCAACCAGAGCAGGCTTTCAATCTAAGGCATTTCACACAGGACGTCACAAGTTTTGGAATTATTGTGCGGTTGTCGCTTTTCTCATATAGTGGAAGCTTTTGGTGCAGTCTTGGCAGTGCTGTCATCGCAGTGGACAATGCCATTGTTAAAGTCAGCAATAACACATGGTTAATTACTGCTTTTTATTTTATAATAATATTACACCTTACAAGATGAACTGTATTGTTTTTATTACCTTAGAATGATACATTTTTATCTACATACACCACAGGTCTCATTACATGGAAGTTGCCAGTTCGCACCGCCATGTTTTTACAGTAGCCCTAATCTGACAAACTGCTCTATAGATCGCGTTTTGTGACTACATTGTCTCAGACGATGACATGTTTGTCCTGTAGTGGCTATCATAGATTCTCTATCAGGGCTCCAGACTGCCACCAAAATTTGAGAGTGTGTCACTGAATTTTACATCCAGTCGCACATGTGCGACCAGTAAATTTGACTTTTTTTGTGATGTGACACTGAATTTGAAACAGCACATTGTATTTCTGCATTTAGCATTAAAGTATTTATTATTAATACAGTGGAAATTAGTAGAAACGTAAATATTTGGTTAGCATGTTGATTTACGGCGTGTGCCCCCAAATGTTCTGGTTGCGCCCCTAAAATTTTCAGTTCGGGGCCACTGTGCTCCTAGTGAAAAAAGTTAGTCTGGAGCCCGTTCTATGCGCTTTGAAAGGGAGGGATGTGCTGTGGACTTGCTGGTTGCAATTCACAATCTCACCGCTATGCAGCTAAAACACCTTTGATTAAAAAGCTTTACAGGTAGCAATCTTTTGCTTCATACTTTTTGCTGATTATGTCAGAATGAAGCACCTCCTTCAAAAAAAAGTCCAGTTGTGCAGTTTTTCCACAGAGGATTAGTAGCCTGTCTTTCTTCTATAAATATCACAAAACAATACCTGTTCAACCTATTGCAACTTCAAACCTAGCACATCTCTGAAATATACAGTTAAATAGCATTAAATAGATGAATGGAGCCATTCTTTGCACTTGTGCATGTAGTAATGACCATTGTTACTTTTACCAGAGCTAATGAAACCACCTGTACACTGCAAGGACAGCCTGTATACCCTCAGCTATGGAAAGATGGAGACATAATACTTGGAGGAGTTTTTTCCTTCCATAGTAGCTGGGAAGTCAGACAACTTACATATTCAATTACACCACCTCCACTACAGTGCATCAGGTAGGAAACACCAGACAATCAGCACATCAAAGGTTCTTTAAGTGTAAAATATCCATTTACAGTTTTTTTATTCATTACCTTTGTTTCATTACTGTTAATGACATACATTTTACTCACTACTGCAATACAATTATGAAACTTAGATTTACCTAAATTTAATGAATGTCTATTTAAAAAAGTCTTAATTACAGAGATTTCCAGTATGTACAGTCAATGCTCTTCGCAATAGAGGAAATCAATAACAGCTCCACTTTGCTGCCAGGGGTCTCATTGGGCTATAAGATCTATGATACATGCGGCTCAATGGCAATGGCTGTTAGAGTGACTATGGCTCTGGCTAATGGGCATGAGAACAGAACTTCTGATGGGGCTTGCACAAAGCATGGCAATGTCCAAGCCTTACTTGGAGACACAACATCATCAGCATGCATGGCAATGGCAAAAAGTATTGGACCGTTTAACCTTCCAATGGTATTAATTGCTTTTTCTGACTAGCACCTTGCATGTTTCTGTTACTGTGGTCCGTTGTCAATTTCTCAACATATATTTCCTTAATCTAAATTTTACACAGTAAGTTGTTTTTTAAATGTTGTTGTTGTAGTAGAAAAACATTACAAAAATAGAAATAATACATTAAATCAAAGATACTAATTTGTCTCCTAGATCAGTCATTATGCCACCTGTGAGTGTCTTAGTGATAAAACCAAATATCCTTCATTTCTTCGAACTATTACAAGTGATTATTATCAAAGCAGAGCACTGGCAGAGCTTGTAAGACACTTTGGTTGGACTTGGGTGGGAGCCATAAGAACAGATGATGATTATGGTAACAGTGGAATGGCCACTTTCACTAAAGTCGCTGAGCAGATGGGCATCTGTCTGGAATATTCCCTCCCATTTTTCAGAACGTATCCAGAAGACAAAATAATGCGAATAATTGAGGAGATTAAAAGCTCTACTTCTCGAGTAATTGTGGGGTTTCTTGTGCACTGGGATTTGGAATTTCTGCTGCATAAATTTGTTGAACACAACATCACAGGATTTCAGTGGGTGGGCACAGAAGGATGGATATCAGATTCAGTCATTGCCAGTTTGGATAAGCACCATATTTTACAAGGTTCCATTGGTCTGGCTATTCCCAAAAATCAAGTAACAGGTCTAAAAGAATTTATTTTAGATATAAAGCCATTGAAATCATCAGGTAGTGCCCTTTTCAGTGAGCTTTGGGAAGCTTTGTTTGAGTGTAAATACTCCACTAAAAATGATTCAACATTCACAACTGAATGTACAGGAAATGAGGAACTGTCAGACATGCAAAATACATTCACAGACATGTCACTCATGCCCATCTTCAGTAATGTGTATAAAGGAGTCTATGCTGTTGCTCATACACTTCATGACCTTCTGGGCTGCAAGGACAAATGTGCCACAAAGAAACAGCTTGACCCCTCAACAGTGCGTTAACACTATATTCATATTGTATCTTCATTTTATTATCTCTTTTAAAATTATTTTGGACAAAAAAATAGCAACAGTAAGCTATAGCAAATAGAACTGTTTGTGTAGCATTTTATAAAAGTTAACATACAACCGCATTTTAATGTGCAGATTATGAATGAGCCTGTATGATTTGTTTTAATGACTGATTTATATATACAAATTCTGCCATTTTTTAAAGTTTCTGAAGCACCTGAGAAAGGTACGATTCAAAACAAAAGATGGTGAGGTGGTTTACTTTGATGAGAATGGAGAGGCTGTGGCAAAATATGAAATAATAAATTGGCAACCAAGTAAAATAAAACATGATGAATTTGTCCCTGTTGGACTTTATGATGCATCTCTTCATGTGAAAGACCGTTTGTCAGTGAATTTGGCTGCAATTGTATGGGCAAATAATAAAACAAAGGTGAGATTCTGAAACATTTAGGTGTATTGTGTGACCATAGTGTAATGCAATGATACATGTAACATCATTATAAAAAATGTAAATCTATGGGTTGCAGGTGCCTGTGTCTGTGTGCAGTGAGAGTTGTCCTCCTGGCACTAGAAAGGCTGTGCAGAAAGGAAGACCTATATGTTGTTATGACTGCATACCATGCACAGAAGGTGAAATCAGTAACACTACAGGTACAATACAAAAATATAAACATGGCATAATTAAAGCAATAACTGCATGCGTTATAACTGTATGTTTAATGCTATACTATTATTATTACACATTATAACAGATTCTATAACATGTCTGTGGTGCAATGAAGACTTCTGGTCAAATCTACAAAAGGATGGATGTGTTGAGAAGGAGACCGAATATTTGTCTTATAAGGAAATCATGGGAATTTTGCTCACAACTATTTCTATTGTTGGTGCATTTATAACACTGATAATTGCAGTCATATTCTTGAGATATAAAAACACTCCAATAGTAAAAGCCAATAATTCAGAACTAAGTTTCCTCCTTCTGTTTTCATTAATGTTGTGTTTTCTCTGTTCACTTACTTTTATTGGTCGCCCCAGTGAGTGGTCCTGTATGTTGCGCCACACAGCGTTTGGGATCACTTTTGTCCTCTGTATCTCCTGTGTTCTGGGGAAAACAATAGTGGTGTTAATGGCATTCAAAGCCACACTTCCAGGAAGTAATGTCATGAAATGGTTTGGGCCTCCTCAACAAAGACTCAGCGTTCTTGGTTTCACACTTATACAAGTTATTATCTGTGTGCTTTGGCTAACAATATCTCCTCCTTTTCCCTTTAAAAATGTAAAATACTTTAAAGAAAAGATCATATTAGAGTGTAACGTGGGCTCAGCTGTAGGTTTCTGGGCTGTGTTGGGTTATATTGGACTCCTTGCTATTTTGTGTTTCTTTTTAGCTTTCCTGGCTCGGAAACTGCCTGATAACTTCAATGAAGCTAAATTCATCACATTCAGTATGCTCATATTCTGTGCTGTATGGATCGCTTTTATCCCAGCTTATGTCAGTTCACCTGGAAAATTTACTGTAGCTGTTGAGATATTTGCTATTTTAGCTTCAAGTTTTGCTTTGCTGTTCTGCATCTTTCTCCCAAAATGCTATGTGATTTTACTCAAACCAGAGAAAAATTCTAAGAAGCGCATGATGGGCAAGTAATGTTTTATGAATTCCATTAAAAAAATACAGTTTATGACAAATGTGTGAACAAAGGTTAATAAAATGCAACAATATGACAATTAAAATGTATAAGAAGTGCAAACACATTTCAATAAATCTTTATTAATGTATAATAAACTAATGACCCACCCTTAAGATTTTTCGATAAAATCTTCAAATCCACCTGCAGAAGCACATACTGTACACTCTCAAAAAAACTAAATGCTGTTGTCACTGGTTCGAAACCTTTTCAAAAAGTACACGGTACCTCAAATGTACCTTTCTCTTCCAAAAATTGTACATATTAGGACTTTTTAAAAAGGTATTGTCTTTTTTACCAGAAGTGTCAGGCACTGCAAAACATAAAATAGGTGAGAGGTTATAAGCCCTATTATAACACTGCTCGTCATTATTGATATTTGTATATAAATAACCATAAATCACAACAATTTCACAAAAAACTAATAACATTTTCAGAAGGAAACACTAGTGGTTGGAAGGGGTAAAATAAAATGTTTCCTTGAGAAGAATTATGATTGGTACTTTCAGTCTGCTGGGAGTTCTGATGCCATGAATGGCTTCAGTTGTTTGGGATCTTAAGACTATATAAATGTGGTGGCCGTCTACGTGCAGGTACAATAGCTGTCATGCAGATACTTCCACTGCTTTTTATGATCCTGTTAACCCAGGCAGAACAGCCTGATTGCAGGCCACAGGGGCATCGCCTGCAGCCTGAACTGGAGAAAGATGGAGACGTGATCATCGGGGGTATCTTTTCCTTCCGCACCATACAAGACGGCTACATAGATTCCTTTACAAAAATGCCCATGATACGTCCATGCAAAGAGTATGTATATCTTAGGAATTGTTTAAATCGTAAAACGTGTGACTGTAAAATGTTGTTTTTTAGGTATCTTACAGTAAGTAAATACATTTTTATGTAACAAAAGTGAATAAGCAAAACATAACTGACATAAAACTCCTTTAAGTTTCAGTTTCAGAGAATTCAAGTTTGCACACACAATGATGTTTGCAATAGAAGAGATAAACAAAGACACAGATATTCTTCCTGGAGTAACACTGGGTTACAAGATTTACAATAACTGTGGATCCACAGACATACTAAGAGCAGCAATGGCATTGGTAAGTGGTGTGGAGCAGTCACAAACAGATGCATATTGCACTAAGCCAGTTCGAGCAATCATTGGACACTCCGGATCAACACCAACTATGAGCTTTGCAAAAATTGTTGGAAGATTTAACATACCGGTGGTAAGATATACATCTTATTTTCTTTATAAACTTTAGTCTTTATAAAGTAAGTTTTGACAATTGTAACTAAAGGTTAAGCAATATTAATTTGATAAACCTTATCTTATCGGACAAAACGGTTTAAATAGATGTTTCTGTATATCAAAATCATTTGTTTTATGTCTGCTCAGATAAGTCATTTTGCTACATGTGCTTGCTTAAGCAATAGAAAGGAGTATCCCTCCTTCTTCAGAACCATTCCCAGTGATTTCCACCAAAGCAGAGCGCTGGCCCAGCTGGTAAAACACTTCGGCTGGATGTGGGTTGGAGCATTAAGCAACAAAAATGATTATGGAATAAACGGGATAACTACTTTCATTACAGCCGCTCATGAGGAGGGGGTGTGCATTGAGTACTCAGAAGCTTTTGAAAGTACCAGTCCCTACAGCGAAATACTGAGAATTGTAAATATCATCAGAGGGTCCACATCAAAGGTAATAATGGCCTTCATGTCACACAGAGAGATTAAGATGCTGGTGGGGGAGTTATACAAGCAGAACATCACAGGACTGCAGTGGATTGGAAGTGATGCTTGGATCACAGACGACTCGCTTACTGATAGCCCAGGACACACGCTGCTGATTGGATCTATAGGATTCACTGTCCGCAACGCACAGATCACTGGACTAGGACCTTTTCTTCAGGAGGTCAACCCTTCTCAATTTCCCGATAGCATGTTTCTCAAAGAATTCTGGGAAAATGTATTTAACTGTTCTTTAAGTCAGAGTGAGGCTAGAAAGAGCTGTAACGGCTCAGAGCACCTGCGAGATGTGCCAAACTCCTTTACTGATATGACTGATTTAAGGTTTACTAATAATATATATCAAGCTGTTTATGCAGTGGCCCATGCTATTCATAATTTCATGCTTTCATGTGAGAAAAACAAAAGCTCCATTCCTACTGACATCTGTCCAAAGCTTAATCAAATAACACCATGGCAGGTAAAAAATGTAAAGAAATAATGAAATATTATTATACTACAAAATTCAATTGGTACTGCAGACACTAATGTTTAACTTCAATGTGTGTGTTCAAGGTTTTAAACTTCTTGCAATCTGTAAATTTCACCACACCTGGGGGTGAAAATTTTGTCTTTTTTGACAACAATGGAGATTCCCCAGCTAGGTATGAGCTGATAAATCTGCAAAGTGTTAATAAAGGAAAAATGGAGGTATATACAATTGGCTACTATGATGCTTCTTTGCCTAAAGGTCAGCGGTTCTCTATGAACGATGTTCAGATAGTCTGGCGAAAAGGAAGCAATATGGTAAAGTGTTTGTGTCTATAAATAAAATAAAGTTTGGATTTACAGAGGAGTAAGCAGATATTATATGTTTGTGTATGCATATGACAGGTGCCTGTGTCTGTGTGCAGTGAGAGTTGTCCTCCAGGCACTAGAAAGGCTGCACAGATAGGAAGACCTGTCTGCTGTTATGACTGCATACAATGTCCACCAGGAGAGATCAGTAATGAGACAGGTAATAATCTCAATAATTTAATAACCACTCATACACTTACATACAGCAATAGTGTTCACTATAAATATTTTATTTTATTTTTGCTTAGATTCCATTGGTTGCCTCAAATGCCCTGTTGCACAGTGGTCAAATACAAGAGGAGATGCCTGCATCCCTAAAGAAGTGGAATTCTTGTCATATGAAGAAATAATGGGAATAACTCTGGCATTGTTTGCTTTAATTGGGGTCTTTCTCACAATGGTAGCCATGCTTATTTTCTATATCTACAGAAGCACACCTATTGTCAGAGCAAACAACTCAGAGCTAAGTTTCCTGTTGCTCTTTTCATTGACTTTGTGTTTTCTCTGTTCACTTACTTTCATTGGTCGCCCCACCGAGTGGTCCTGTATGTTGCGTCATACCGCGTTTGGGATCACTTTTGTCCTCTGTATCTCCTGTGTTCTGGGGAAAACAATAGTGGTGTTAATGGCATTCAAGGCCACACTTCCAGGAAGTAATGTCATGAAATGGTTTGGGCCTGCACAACAGAGACTCAGCGTACTTGGCATCACACTCATTCAGGTTCTTATCTGTTTGTTTTGGTTAACATTATCTCCTCCTCTTCCAAATATGAACTTAAATCATTACCAAGACAAAATCATTTTAGAATGTAATGTAGGTTCAGCTGTTGGTTTCTGGGCTGTGTTGGGTTATATTAGTCTCCTGGCTTTTATTTGCTTTGTTTTAGCCTTTCTGGCACGGAAACTGCCGGATAATTTTAATGAAGCTAAATTCATCACATTCAGTATGCTCATATTCTGTGCTGTATGGATCACATTTATCCCAGCTTATGTCAGTTCACCTGGAAAGTTTATTGTAGCTGTGGAGATATTTGCAATTTTGGGATCTAGCTTTGGTTTACTGTTCTGCATTTTTTTGCCAAAATGCTATATAATTTTGATGAGACCTGAAATGAACACCAAAAAGCTTGTCATGGTAAAGACATCTCAGGTTGTTCATCATTAGATATTAGACTGTAAGATTAAACACTAAGAAAATATGTGAGATTAAAAAACATTGCCAAGAACTCTTACATTAGCCTACAGCATTATACCATTTTTACAAATAAAATACAATTTCTACAAATAGAAATGTATTTTAAAATGTATTTGTTATGAGATAAACATTTTCTTAAGCTGAGAATCATTTTAAATTAAACATGCAGTACATAATTTTCTCACGCATTAGAAAAATTTCACAAATTGGCAGTGTACTGTACAAAAAATGTAAGATTGTGAAGACACAAGGCACAACAGTGGCCTAGAAAAGTTGTTGTATTTGATAATGAAGATATTGTCCCCATATGAGAGATGCCATCTTAAGGTAATGAATAAGATCACAAACACAGCTGTGTCTTGCATTTTGACTGCAGTTACTACTACCATAATAATTAATAATGCTTACCTAATATAGCTCTTTAAACATGTACATAAAAGTACATTTAAACAAAACACAAATGAAGTGAAGTAAAAGTGACATGTTTGTCAAGTATGAAACACATACGAATTGTGACCTCTGAATTTTACCCATCCCAGTGAGTAGTGAACACACACACCCGGAGCAGTGGGCAGCTATCCCTACAGCACCCGGGGAGCAATTGGGGTTAAGGTGCCTTGCTCAAGGGCACCTCAGTCACATCCTGTCAGCCGTGAGATTCGAACCGGCATCTTTTGGGTTACAAGCCGAGTATGGTTATGGTTCATCAAACAGAATAAGTATGAGTATAAAAATACAATTTCCAAAATACAGCAAGTTGTGGCTGCTTTGTTGATTGATCAATAAAACAAACATGGCCATAATGAAGACAAAGGCTAAGGTCTCAATTGCTGAGTGATCACACACATGCACAGCGCCACAAAAAGCTTTTTTTCAAAATATAGCTGTGCACTAGCAGTACCCATATCAACAATAACATGGTATGTTTGTTGTATAAAGTTGTATAAACTTCCAAAATTAATAAAAAACACTAAAACTGTTTTTTTTTAAGTTCAGAATAGAATGCAATTGTTATTATTATTATTATTAGTATGATTTAATATAGATGTGCGTATACATAATGCAATAATAATGAATGTTAATTAAACATTACAATGATTATTTATTTCCATTTTGATTTATAAAATTAAAAAATATTGTTTTGTGAATAATCTGGTATTTAATGGTATTCAAAATATTCCATATTTAACTTTAACATTTCACATTAATAATATTAAAGAGCTCCTTTTCATGATTCTACATTTCTTTTGGTGTGTAAGTGTTAGTACATGTAAACAGTATGCAAAGTGTCATGATCCTGCCAGCCTGTCACAGTAATTTATAGTTCATGTAGCAGGATCGTGGCGGTACCCATGTTTTGTGTGGTAGCGCATGGCCTTTTGTTTGGGCTGTGTGCTTCCGTGCCTTGTCTTTGCCCCGCCCCCTTGTTTCCCCGTTAATTATTCATTATTGGTTAACTCCCATCACCTGACCTTTCCTCGTTATCTTGTTTAGTTTTCCTATTTAAGGCCCCAGTGTGTTCTGTCCTTTGCTGTATCGTTTTGGTTTGTTTGGTCTGTTGGTTTGTTTGACAATTCTGTCATTGATTCAGATTCAGGTCAAGCTGTCTCGTCATAATCTTGTCAGTTATTTGTCATCTTTTTTATGCCATTTTCCCCCACATGGGGTTATGTTTTACTTTGTGTTAAATAAACCCTTTTTGAGTTAAACATTTACCTGCACTTGAGTCCCGTTCCTTGTGAATCATGAATTCCAAAGTAAATGATGAGAAGAGTTATTGTCTCTAACCGAAATCATTTTCATTTGAATGCGCAAGGATTGTAATCACCAATTTACCGTAACGAGTCCATGTGGACTTTTCAATCACATTTTTATAATTCCGTCCGCTCTATGCTTTGGTACGCCCTCAAAAATGAACTCTGGTCTAAACGGAAAGGAAGTGGCTATGGGAGCTGATATTCCAAATATGGTAAGGCGCTTAACATTTCCGTCACACGCTTGAGGTATTCAGCCAATCACAATGCACTGGATAACTGGATAACATTGCATTACACCAAATACACACAATAATGTTATTTTGCAACATCATATGGGGCTCTTTAATATAGATTTATATTCTAATATTAGCTTGATGAAAGACTTAAAATTTACTATTAATATTAGTTTAAAAACACAATTTTTTATTTAATATGTGAGCATGGCGCCCCCATGTTGACAACATGATGTCACACAATTGAGTTGCTAAAAAAATAACAACAGTAGTGACAAAGTGATGAAGACAAAACTGTCCATTACAAATGTGGGCAGAAAAACAAAGACAAAAAATTTAGATAAACTGTAAAGCACATTTGGTATTAGAAAATCCAACTGAGTGCTCCCTATAAGAAAAATAAAAAATAACTTCTTTTACTTGTTTCTTACACACTTTCTATTGTCTGTTAAACTGTTGTATAAAAGCAAATATTACATTTGCAGTTACACTGTTATGGCCATATACAGTATCAGCTGGCTGGCCTGGGATTACTTGTGGCCTTGGGCTTCATCAAAATCGTAGCCATAATGACATACAGCCATACTTCATTCATGCTGTAGATATTTTACTAGAGGCTGAATTTTAACTATGTAAAATGTACTTTTTCATTATCTCTGTCTTCTCTGTGCACACTCTTGTGATGCTATTAGCCAATCAGCCATCTCATGGCCTATTTGTCCTGTCTTATCTAGTGCCTGTGTGACTGTAAATGCTGCAACCTTTTTTATTTTCTATTTAGTTATATAATTTACAGAAGTACAATACAAGGTTATTAATATGTGTGACTCTTTCTCATTGGCTACTATAAGTTCAAAGCAGAAAACATGCAAAGCAACACCCACAACATGGAATTTAACCGCTCTTATATAAGACCGCATCGGAGGTTACGCTGCATAAAAGATGGGGTTCCTACACACATGGCTTCTGTTCACACTGGTGCGCGCAGCTGACCCTCCATGCAAGTTATGGGGGCCTCCTGACACCCCTCAGCTCAGAAGAGATGGGGATGTGACAATTGGTGGCATCTTCTCCTTCCACAACAGCTGGGAGGAGATGATACCCACATTCACATCAAGACCAAAGCGGCCAAAATGCAAAAGGTGAGCGCGTAGAGAAATTATTATATTACATAAACAATTAATAATAAATGCTGTCATTTTCCAGCAGGTCATAATAACCTGTATATGTTGTAAATGCATGTAAATGTTTTACTATGCATTATTTCATGCCAAAACTAAATAATGACTTCATGACTATATTTTATAGTTTGAGCCTCAGAGAGTTTCAAAATGCACAGACAATGGTGTTTGCCATTGAAGAAATCAACAACAGAACTGATATTCTTCCAGGTGTCAGTTTAGGTTACAAAATTTATGATTCATGTGGATCCATTGAAGAGGCTCTCAGAGCATCTCTGTCATTAGTTAATGAGGGAAATGAAACTCGATTGTCCTGTCAAAGACCTAACACAGTTCAAGCTATCATTGCAGAAACCTCCTCCATGCCAACTATTGCTATTTCTTCAACTGTTGGACCTTTGCACATACCGGTGGTAAGTAAATTTTTCCTGTTCAAATTATTCTCTTCGTCAAAAGCCTTTTTGTTTGAGAATAATTATTAAAAATACTCCATGCATGTAAAAATTTCACTCACAAATTTTATTTAATGGGGATCCTGCAGATAAGTCATTTTGCAACCTGTGCCTGCCTCAGTGACAGAAAAAAGCACCCTTCCTTCTTCAGAACCATTCCCAGTGACTACTACCAGAGCAGAGCACTGGCCAAACTGGTCAAGTATTTTGGCTGGACGTGGGTGGGGGCTCTCTGCAGTGATAATGACTATGGAAATAATGGAATGAATACGTTTATCAAAGCAGCCACAGAATTCGGCGTGTGTGTCGAATTTTCAGAGGCATTCTTTAGGACCGATCCCAGGGAGGAAATTTTGAGAATTGTGAACATTGTTAAAAGTTCAAGCTCTAAAGTGATTGTGGCATTTGTATCTTACTCAGACATGGAGGTACTTCTAGGTGAATTAGGCCAGCAGAATATCACTGGACTGCAGTGGATAGGTAGTGAGTCTTGGATCTCTGATATGAACATTGCTACTGGTAAATGGCAACACATTCTTAGAGGGTCTATGGGCTTTGCCATCCCAACAGCTGAAATAACAGGCCTTGGGGAATTTCTTACAAAACTTAACCCATCATCTGGTATCGACCTTTATAAAGAATTATGGGAAACTATATTTCAATGTAAAGAAACTGCAGGAGGTGAGAATATATGCAAAGGCAATGAAAGCCTGATCAATGTGCAGAACCAGTACACAGATGTTACAGAATTACAGATTGCTAACAATGTT
This sequence comes from Paramisgurnus dabryanus, assembly GCF_030506205.2. NCBI lineage: Eukaryota > Metazoa > Chordata > Actinopteri > Cypriniformes > Cobitidae > Paramisgurnus > Paramisgurnus dabryanus. Next base: position 12,202,468 of record NC_133345.1, read on the forward strand.
TACAAGGCAGTATATGCTGTCGCTCATGCTCTAAACAGCACAATGAGCTGTTCAAAATGGGACACAAATCAAGGCAATGCAAGCAAATGCATGGAAACACTCAACAATACATGGCAGGTAGCTTGAGCTCCACAGATAAGCTTAATTTTCTCCATTAAAATTGCATTTGTTCATGTTACTAAATGAAGGCTTTCTTGTTCAGGTAGTTAATGCAGTAGGGGAAGTAAGTTTCTTCACGGGAACTGGGGAAAAAGTGTACTTTGATGAAAATGGAGATCCGGCAGCAAGGTATGACCTATTAAACTGGCAGCGAGGGAAGGATGGGACAACCAAGTTTGTTAAAGTGGGTTTTTATGATGCCTCTTTACAACCAGACTGTCAGCTTTCATTTAACAACATCAGCATAGTATGGGCCCAGAGCCAACACAGGGTAATGAAAGTGATTCACGAAGCAGGCATATAGCCTTATGTATTTTCTATAAACCTAAAACTGGTGCATAATGTCACATTTTACAGGTGCCTGTGTCTGTGTGCAGTGAGAGTTGTCCCCCAGGCACCAGAAAGGCTGTGCAGAAAGGAAGACCTGTCTGCTGTTATGACTGTATTACATGTGCAGATGGAGAAATCAGTAATGAGACAGGTACAGTTAATGAGCCACAAACTCAACACTATACACAGGGTTAATAAGCAGTAGCATAGAGTGTAATAAATTGTTGAATATCATTTTATCCTCAGATTCTGTGACTTGCCTCAAGTGCCCCCCAACATTTTGGTCAAACCAATGGAAAAATGCATGTGTCCTTAAATTTGTAGAATTCCTTTCATTTGTAGATGTGATGGGAATTGTTCTGGTTGCCTTTTCTTTGCTAGGTGTGTCTTTTACATTAGGCATCGCTGTAATTTTCTTTGTACATAAGGATACCCCTATAGTAAAAGCCAACAATTCAGAATTGAGCTTCCTGTTGCTCTTCTCATTGACTTTGTGTTTTCTCTGTTCACTTACTTTCATTGGTCGCCCCACTGAGTGGTCCTGTATGTTGCGTCACACAGCGTTTGGCATCACTTTTGTCCTCTGTATCTCCTGTGTTCTGGGGAAAACAATAGTTGTGTTAATGGCATTCAGGGCCACACTTCCAGGAAGTAATGTCATGAAATGGTTTGGGCCTGTACAACAGAGACTCAGTGTCATTACATTTACTTTATTACAAGTCATAATTTGTGTGCTTTGGTTAACTATATCACCTCCTTTCCCTTATATGAACATGAATCATTACCAGGAGAAAATCATTCTGGAATGCCATTTAGGTTCACCATTTGGTTTCTGGGCTGTGTTAGGTTATATTGGTCTTCTGGCTGTTTTGTGCTTCATTCTGGCCTTTCTGGCTCGGACGTTGCCAGATAACTTCAATGAAGCTAAATTCATCACATTCAGTATGCTCATATTCTGTGCTGTGTGGATCACATTTATCCCAGCTTATGTCAGTTCACCTGGAAAATACACAGTAGCTGTGGAGATATTTGCTATTTTAGCATCTAGTTTTGGACTATTATTTTGCATATTTGCCCCAAAATGTTACATCATTTTACTGAGGCCAGAGCAAAACACAAAGAAACACATGATGGGAAAGTAATAAAAACACGAAGATTCTGTAGATCTATATTAAATCTAAATTTAAAATGTCTTATATCTTTATTATATGAACATATATGTGATTTTAGTTTCTATTTTGTTGTTATTTTACCAAATAAATATTCTAATAAATTAAAAAATCCAGAATAGGTCTCTCTCACACACGTTGTTTTGCTGTGTGTGACATCACCAAAGTGCCATTTTGGAGGTATCGCCACTAACTGTGAGCAATAGAAAAGATTAAAAGCGGAGATATTCTTTGTAAATAAATCACCAAACTTATGTAACTCAATAAAACCTTATTAAGAAAAGATCAACAAAGATACCAGGCACTGTTATTTGGATAAACTATCATCCATTCAGAAAAACGAGCTGACTACATTAAGTCGGACTGCTGCCCCAACCTCATATTTAAATATAGTAAGCCATCTTGTTTATGGTTGAGAACAATGTAAACACTATAAACCTGCTGTACCCCATGAAAATAATGGAATGCTTATGAACATACCAATGCCAGATACAGGATTTATATAAAATTCCAATTAAACTGTTAAGGGGGTCGCACACTGGACGTGCAGCTCAGCGCCATGTCGCGTCTAGGCAACTTGGAGGTATCATACACCGGAACTGCACATTAAGTAGCGCGAGCTTAGTCAGATAGCATCTACTTCAAAATGCAAAATATACGTTAGCAGCCAATGTTAATCGTTAATGATTTGGGACAAATATGATGTTATTTAATGTTAAACTATGTGAGTGGCGCTCTGTGGCACGACAGGGATTTGAGCAACTTCCTGAGTCGTAGCTGGGTGCCAGGGACAGGTGCCAACTGTCGGCGCCGGTGTGCATATACTCATAGAAAACAATGTGTTCGTTTTTTTAGAATGGCGCGGTGCTGAGCTGCGCGTCTGGTGTGCGACCCCCTTTACTTTCTGTACGTGTTTGTTCTAGCATGCAATGTTAGAAAGGTGCAGAGGCTAAAACTTATTCTCTCTTAAATAAAAGTGTTTATTTACATGCACAAGTACAGTATATAAAATGTACTGTCAGCTACTTATAGTGCTTAAATACATATAGTGTTTATTCATTATTGTAGATCATTTTGCACTTTTGTAATTGGTTATCACCATATGAGTTAAACACCTTAAGCATTAAATCTTACCCTGCCCTGTGTTTGGTTTCCATAGTGAACTGAAGACAATTAACAAGATAACAATAAATAACATCAAATTTGTTATAAAGACTTCGGAAAATTGTGTATTATTGTGTATGTAAGGTTGGTCAAGCATTAAAAAGTATTAGAATAAGACACATTCTACATCAAATTAAATGTAAATAATAATAATAAATGTATCAAATAAATATAAAATGTAACTACGTCACTGTATCCAGTCCTGCTCCTGGGGGTATGGGTCATGAGGTCAGCTCCAATCCCAGTCATATCCAATTCAATACACCCCAAGCACTAAACCTAAAATAATCATTCCCTATTGCAAGGTTTTTAACCTCTTCAACTTTGATACCTTACAAATGGCGGGGATGCCCATAATGCACTTTGGTTTTTGCAGGACTGACATCACATGACATAGATCGATAGGCAAAATACAATGAAGAATAGTGTCCTGAAAACATATTAGGGGCCTATGTTCAGTAAATTAATATTAAGTTTAGAATTATTATTTTTGTTAATTTATCTTGACTTTTATGCATATTTGTTTGAATAAACATGTATGGTACACAGCCTTACTGACACCAAAGCAGTCATCTAAAAGTGGATTATTGCTATTATTGCTAATGATAAACCAGCTTTGAGACTGGAACGGCCTGTACAATGCAGTCTATGTACTGATGCTGTACTATACTATATACAGCAAATGTTTTTAGATGTCGTTATAATTTTGTCTAATATACTGAACAATAAACCTAATTTTATGGAATCCTTTGACCTGTATATAAAGACATCTAATACTGTATATAGTGTAGGCCAGCATATGTATTCTATACTGTATATATACATTATCAACACCTTAGCACTGAACAACTGTCCAAAATATAAAAGTCTAATTAAACTCAAAACTTTGAGACATGTAATTTTAACTAACTGCTTAATTTTTGCCAGTGGTTCTAAATGGGGGGTTATTTTTTATTTAAAAGAAATTGATGTATTACAATAAGTACTGTAGATCATCTGTTTAGGGTGTCAACCTAAATGTTAGGCTATATAAAGGGGCATGTGTTTGGTTTCAAAGCATTTAAGAAGTTCTGACCCACAATGCTGATTCTGGAGCTGTTATTGCTTATGTCAGTGCTGATCAGGGCAGAACAGCCAGTTTGTAGGCGACAGGGCAACGCACAGCTGCCAGAGTTTTTTAAAGATGGAGACCTAAAAATAGGAGGCATCTTCACATTTTACACTGGATATAACGGTGTAATTCCAAAGTTTGACCGCTTACCTCCTCAACCAAAGTGCAAAGAGTAAGTATGCTTTATCAAATGCATTTATCTTTAGTTTTGATGTATTGTAATTTACTAAATTATATAATATATATATATATATATATATATATATATATATATATATATATATATATATATATATATATATATATATATATATATATATATATATATATATATATATATATATATTATGCTTAAACTCAACCACACAGTACAAATCAAACATTTTATATTTAAAGAAGTGTTTTCTTGTGCAATGTTGTGTCTCTTTTAATTTTCTCTAACTTTCCTTATAAAGTATCAATTACAGGGAATTTAAATTTGCATACACCATGATCTTTGCAATAGAGGAAATAAATAAAAACCCAAGCATCCTCCCAAACTACACGGTGGGATATGAAATCTTTAATGCCTGTGGATTCTCTAATATCCTTCAGTCTGCGATCACACTGTCCAATGGACAAGAAAGCATCATCAATCCAGGAAACTGCACCAAGACTAATACAGTACAGGCTATCATAGGTCATTCAGGATCCACTCCAACCATTGGTTTTGCAAGAATAATGGGCAGATTTCAAATACCCACAGTAAGATACCACCATTGTATTTTCTGATCAATCATCAAATTTAGTTTATGTAGGCATACCTAAGGTGATCTAATTTGTTCCTGTCATTGTCTCTCACTGTTGATAAACATGCTGCATTAGTTGAAATAATATAGACAAAAATTTGACATAGTGGGGTATAAAGTCTATCAACAATGACCCCAGTGATTCTTTGAATATATTTTGTATGTAAACATAATGTATGTCTGCCACTCCACAAGTTTAGTCAAAATGTGATGGTCTATGTTATATTAACATTTTTTGATAATGTTATTTGAAAGCATTTGCTTTATTAGAAACTAAGAAATAGAGCTTTGTATTTTACTGGAATAGTTAGATAAAAATTGCAGATCCTTAAGATATGTAATACATGTGTCATGCTGTTTCTGTAAGATATCTTAAAAATCATAAAACATTATTTTGTGTTAAAAATTAGATATTTTAATCATTGTATACATTCCAATATTTGCAATGTAGTCTCAGATTGTAAATTACTTTATATTTTTAAAGTAAACATGTGTTTGCATGAAGAATAGTCTGCTAATGTACAAATTGTGTATAGAAAGCTTTGCAGATTGAAAATCAGCCTCATGCTCCTCTCACATTTGTTTATCCAAACAGATCAGTCATTTTGCTAGTTGTGCCTGCCTGAGCAACAGAAATGAGTTTCCTTCCTTCTTCAGGACTATTCCTAGTGATTACTACCAGAGCAGAGCGCTTGCCCAGCTGATCAAACATTTTGGCTGGACATGGGTGGGGGCCTTAAGCAATGACAATGATTACGGTCAAAATGGTATTGCCACATTCATTAAGACTGCCCAAGAGGAGGGAATATGTGTTGAGTACACAGCATCATTTGAAAGCACGGGGTCAATAACTTCACTAACAAAAATAGTAGATATAATCAGAAGGTCCACATCAAAGGTAATAATGGCCTTCATGTCACACAGAGAGATTAAGATGCTGGTGGGGGAGTTATACAAGCAGAACATTACAGGACTGCAGTGGATTGGAAGTGATGCCTGGATCACAGACGACTCGCTTACTGATACCCCAGGACACACGCTGCTGATCGGATCTATAGGATTCACTGTCCGCAACGCTCAGATCCCTGGACTAGGACCTTTTCTTCAGGAGGTCAACCCCTCTCAATTTCCCAACAGCATGTTTCTCAAAGAATTCTGGGAAAATGTATTTAAATGCTCGCTGAGTCCTTACAGTGTGCAAGAGAAATGTAATGGCTCTGAAAACTTAAAATACATGAAACATCCCTTCACTGATGTGTCCGATCTGAGATTTACCAACAATGTCTACCAAGCTGTGTATGCAGTTGCTCATGCACTAGATAATTTACTCTCATGTAAGCAACAAAAAGTCCCATTTAATAATGGCACCTGTGCACATACAATGACAATACAACCCTGGCAGGTGAGACTGCATAATGTAAATGTAATTATTAAATACATTACTATTAAAAAATGTTTTATCTAGTAAGTCACCCTGTGATGTTACTTTAATTTTACTTTTAAATTTTACAGTTTTCCTAAATGTCTCAAATTTTTTTTTTTTTTTTGCCATTTTAGGTTTTACACTATCTGCAAACCGTTAATTTCAGCACAAATGAGGGAGAAATGCTGTTCTTTGACAGCAAAGGAGACTCCCCTGCAAGATATGAACTGGTTAACTTACAAAAGGTCACAAAAGGCACCATGAATGTGGCAACAATTGGCTATTATGATGCAACCCAACCTCGAGGCCAACAATTTACCATGAACCCTGTCAATATCATCTGGGGAGGAGGCCTTAAGAGTGTAAGAGTCACATTAACATTTGGATCAAAACATGTTAGGGCACTGATGCATTGTAACGGCATAAATCAACAAGACAAGTCTGCGTAAACATGTGCAAACATGTCGCACGGCATATTCTTTTTATACATCTTTTCCCTGATGTGTGGTAGGTGCCTGTGTCTGTGTGCAGTGAGAGTTGTCCTCCAGGCACTAGGAAAGCTGTGCAGCAAGGAAGACCCATCTGCTGTTATGATTGTATTCAGTGTCCTCCAGGAGAAATTAGCAACACTACAGGTAACATTTGCTTAATTGCTCTTTTAACACTTGCAGTTCATCGAACAAAGATCAAATGGAGAAGTTTAACAGTTGTTTACATCTAAATGATCATATCCGATCAATGCAATTATTAATAAAACCTCATATAAAATATTTTAAAGGAGCAGTTTTAGACTGGATGAAGCTGCAATGACATAACAGGCTCATTTTGCAATTGCATTTTCATCCACACTAGATGCGTCTGACTGTGTGAAGTGCCCTTTTGGATACTGGTCCAATAGCAGAAGTGATGAATGTCTCATTAAGACAGTGGAATTCCTGTCATTCACCGAAATCATGGGTATTATTTTGGTGATGTTTGGGTTACTTGGGGCATTTCTAACTTTGTTAACATCTGTAGTTTTCTTTCAGAACAAAGACACTCCGATAGTAAAAGCCAACAACTCAGAGCTGAGCTTCCTGTTGCTCTTCTCATTGACTTTGTGTTTTCTCTGTTCACTTACTTTCATTGGTCGCCCCACCGGGTGGTCCTGTATGTTGCGTCACACAGCATTTGGGATCACTTTTGTCCTCTGTATCTCCTGTGTTCTGGGGAAAACAATAGTGGTGTTAATGGCATTCAAGGCCACACTTCCAGGAAGTAATGTCATGAAATGGTTTGGGCCTGCACAACAGAGACTCAGTGTTTTTGCCATAACACTTATACAAGTTCTTATCTGTGTGCTTTGGTTAACAATAGCTCCTCCTTTTCCATATATGAACATGAACTACTACAGAGAGAAGGTCATTCTAGAATGCCATTTAGGCTCTGCTGTTGGTTTCTGGACTGTTCTGGGTTACATTGGCCTATTAGCCATATTGTGCTTCGTTCTGGCTTTTCTGGCCCGAAAGCTGCCTGATACCTTTAATGAAGCTAAATTTATCACATTTAGTATGCTCATATTTTGTGCTGTGTGGATCACATTTATCCCAGCTTATTTAAGTACACCTGGAAAGTTTACAGTAGCTGTGGAGGTTTTTGCCATTTTAGCTTCCAGTTATAGTTTATTGCTCTGTATCTTCATTCCAAAATGTTATGTCATCCTTTTAAGACCAGATGCCAACACAAAAAAGCATCTACTGGGAAAAATGCCACATTAACCATAACAGCACATATTGAAACTTATTAAAAAACAATACATGGAACATATCAGGCCAAATGTTTAATTTATTACCAAAAATATAATGCATAGAAAATGATAAAAGCTGTAAAGACACATGTGTCCAGTAGTGGAAAAAACTGAACATACTGAGTAAAATCACATATTTCATCTCCCTCTAGTGGAAAAAGACTGTGTAGGCCAACAAATGTAAGATCTTAAATGTGCAAAATGTTTATCAGATCCTTACAAGTGAATATCACGATAAGTAGTGACTTTGCAGTTGACATCTGCATGGCCACTGCCAATGTTTTAAGCTGTAACATGAGATCTTGTCAGCTTTAATACTTAGAATTCTTAATACCCTGTACCAAATAAAACAATAAACATCTATACACCTCATGTGTGCTTTCATTGTTCCATTGTCCTTTCTTTTAATCTACATTAAAGGCCATGAAATCAAAGTTAAATGTATCAAATTTTGCTAAGAATTAGCCTTCAAAATGTACATTTATGTACAAATATGCAGACATATTCAAAACGAGTATTTTATTTTTGATTTATATTTATCATATTAGTACATTTTTATTCAAGACACTTTTTAAATAATGTAAGTCATAAAGAATTTATTTATGTTTTGCCACTGTTGGATGAATCACTACAGACCAGATCACATACAATACTTGCCTCTTTCTATCAAAGTCATTTGCATTGTCAACTTTCACCTGCCCTATAACCATCAAGGCCACATTTTACTTCCGTGTAGGACCTACGCTATAGGCTCTATGCCGTAGGCTATGCATCAGTTTTCATTCATAGTTGTGCGTCATCATCCGCATCGACACCCAAACAACAATTTGCAAGTGGCTAAACGATCACTTTTAAATCGTAGCTGTATCCTATCTAGCAAGAACTGCTTTTTTCTAATTCTACCCTCAACCTAACCCTAAACCCAACATCTCGCGACATTTGGCCAAAACTATATCCCCTCTAGTCAGAACCCTGGTATACCCACAAAAGAAGTAGCAGCAGCTCTTTGTGAACGTTATTTGAGAAGACCAGCTGTGATGGAGGTAAATGGACAGCGAATTTTGTTGCAGATTGAGCAAAATATCACTCCTCAACTTGGCTCATCTTTGTTTTTACCCTCATAAGTGGAAAAAATTGCCTATTTTTTACCTGATAGGAGGGGTTCTGGCAGGCCAATCACATGGTTGCAACCTGCATAGAATGGTCACGCTTTTCACATTTTTGTAGAGCTGCGCGTCAGGCTACACAGAGCTATGCAAAACCTGCTCTGTACTGTGTGCAGGTCCTATGCAGAATCATTTGCGCTTCATCCTGATCTCATTAAACCCATTGCTCCATCCTCTCTAAACGGACTATAACAGTGGTTCCCAAACTAGGGTTCGTACTAGGGGGTGCGCGAGAGAATGTTTGTAATGGCGGGGGGAAAGATTGGCTCTTTATTATTTTTACTTATTTAACTGTGGTAAACTTCACATGGGAAAGTTTTATTAAGAAATAAAATTTCACATTAAAAGCTATTAATTACTCCTGATTTAACAAGCACATCTGTGTCTCAATAGCCCTGCGCCCTCTTCATATTAGGCGATAATAATTCGTTCATGTATTTTTTCACTTACTACATTCATCAAAATGGACACCTGGTTAAAAACGGGCACTTTAAAGAAATCAAGGGACCGGAATGAGCCATCTACATCAGCCTCTTCCGACCACGGTGAATAGAAAAACCTGATCAAAGGGACTCAGGTGATAATGAACGGAGTGAAGAGGCGGCACCAGAAAAACCTGACAGAGATGTACTGGTCAAGAGAAATAGGCCTACATGCCAGAGTGAGAAAATGTCAAGTAAGAAACGCAAATACAGTGACAGTTACATTGCTTTCAGTTTAACCAGAGTATTTGTATTTAGTTATTGCAACTAAAAATATGAAGTTTAACAAAACTGTCATCCATTACCCTGAATTTTGATGATCTGTGTACAAACATGCAGGACTTCTCACAAAAAAAGGTGGTAATCTATTTTTTTATGTTTTCTAATCTACAGTGAATATTTGTATTTAGTTACTGCAATTAAAAATGTGAAGTTTAACCAGAGTAATGTGTTGGGGGGTGCTTGACAGGTGTCAAACACTAGAAAGGGGTGCATGCTGCAAAAGGTTTGGGAAGCACTGGACTATAGGAATGTTAGGCATGGTGGTTATATGTGCATGCAACAGGCCACACATCTGACATAAGACTTTTCAACCCATCATGAGACTATTTCACGATAAATGTTGGTATAGCATTTTAAGGTTTTAAATGGCACTATTAAGGTGTAGACCCCCCATTGAACAGGGTTAAAATGACTTAAACAGTTGAAACAAAAGATGAGAGCGGTGTTGGGATCAATCATAATTGATTTATTTGTTCTTGTTTAGTGTAATATGTGTGCGCTTTAAGTGTCATTGATATGAAAAAATAGCGTTTGTGCAGGTGAATGTGTGACCATCCACTCCGATGACAGCTCTTATCAGTCACAAATATGTGACAGTATGGCTCAAGTCGTTAAACAAGCCTCAGGTACTAATTAAAAAATGACCAGTAGTGGAATGATACAAACAGTGAATATTGCATGGCTGGAAGCCTCTTAGCCAATCAGATTCGAGAACCAGAAAGAACTGTTGTTAAAAATGAGATAACAGCATTTAGTATTGTGTTATAAATGTTGTCCTTATTTTTCATCTAAGTGATTAAAACAATACGAAGATTAGAAAAATACAACAAAGACTTAAGGGGGTCGCACACGAGAACGCCGCGCAGCGTTGCGTCTAGGACAACTCTGAGGTATCGTACACCGGACGTGCGCATTAAATAGCGCAAGCTTAGCTAGTGTCTACTTCAAAATGCAAAAAATAAGTTAGCAGCCAATGTTAATCGCTAATGATGTGGGATAAATATGATGTTATTTAATGTTAAAATATCTGAGTGGGGCGACAGGGATTTGAGCAGCGTCAAGAGTCACAGTGGACAGCCGCCGCCGATGTGCATACATTCATAGAAAATAATGTGTTCGGTTTTATGGCGCGAGGTGGCGCTTCTCATCCGGTGTGTGACCCCCCTTATTGTAAAAATTAAATTACTATCCTGACTAAGCTTTAAAAATAGTCATAATGTTCTGCAAAAAAATCCCATTACTTTGAAATATTTTGGCATTTCATTTGAAATCATTTTGAGTATTTATTATAATTTAATTTAAAAAAATAAAAAATAAACCAACATGCTGTGCCATCTGAAGGTGTAAGCTTAATACATTTCCAGATTTCTCTACAGGCATAGTGCTGCTTGAAAACAAATATTTGTGCAATGTATTTCTTGCCACTGGGAATTGACCCTTGGGTTTGACATGAACTGTCCCTTCCTCCTGTGTTACTTACCGAGCATATAAATCTAGCAAGCTATCCTGAACAGAACCTCCACACCAACCCAGCCTCTGAGATGAGAGGAGCCACTGTGGTTCTACTTGCTCTTCTAACAGGAGCACTGAACCCTTGCTGTAGATCACCAAGTCTAGGAGATGCAGAGAGACAGAATGTGCATAGAGGTGTCAATGTTAACAGAGCCTTTACACATGCAGCAAGTCATGAAACCATGGCATGTAAAGGGTGGGTATCATTTGTTTTGAACTTTTAAGTTATTTAACTTTTTAAGTTAATACTGTCTGTCACAATTAAATGTCAATATGTTTGTATGTTAATTGAAAGATTTATAGGGTAACTGTGATCATGAAAATGTGATGCTGTGTTGCTGATGTCATACTTTTTTAATTAATCAAACATCACTTTTGGGAGTAAATGCAACAAAATGAGTGAATGAGTCTTTTACTATATCTTCTAGATTTTATTTCAGCTGCTTTGTAGAAAAATACTCTACATCTCTGAAAAACTTGGAAGTGATCACAGTGCAGGTTTTTCCAATATGCCCTGTACTCTGCTTTTGTGAGCTTCTGAATGAGCAGGAAATGGGGTTGCACACACAGGTGCCCAAACTGAACACAGAGTGCTTACATGAGGTGAGCACTGTAAATACATCAATGTCAAAGTACAGTCAAGTAAAAAAGTGTCAAATGTTGTTAAATTGTCTGCTTTTAAACACACTTTCGATTTAGCAAAAGGGAAACCTGAGTCAACTGTGTATATATGTATATAAATGTGTATATGTTAAAGGTGCTTTAAAAGAATAACACAAGGTTGCTCTTGAAACCTCTTTCAATCAGAATTCAGCCTGCTTGATTCATCCTTTTATGTCTTTTTTTATTTAGGTTTCCTATCCATCTTTAAGACCTTGTTCAAGCTATTGTCTTATGTATGCCCCAAACTTAATATCTATGGACATGTACTTCTTTTATCCCACTGGTCGGGGAAATATTTCTGACATTTCCTGGACAAATGGACTTAACATTATCTCTGAACTTAATGTCAAAACTCACACAAAAAGAATGAACTGTGTGTGCTTTATCAAAGCTTATATTTTAATGTCTGAAGATGAGCAGATGAAACTGTGGATGAGAAATGGGGCCTGGTTCGTGTCATCTAATTTCAAGGAAAATCCCAAATTCCAGGGAGTGACTATGTTATTACAAGGCATGAATGTGATAGCTCTCATGTGTACCTCTCCCCAGCTGACAGATTGTTGTAGTATGTCTTGCTCAATCTGTGTGTGTGCTACTATGCGTTGCAAGTGTGTACAGTCACTCCATAGGTCTGTGTGTGTGACCTCCCCTATGGGGGAAAACAGTGACGGCTGCTTTTCCTGTGCTGATTTTTCCCAGGTAGAGAAAAAATTCTGCTTTTGTAAATGCTACTGCAACTATTAATTTCTCTCTTTTAGATAATGACAAATGAATTCCTATCCAAAATTTGAAAGCATAAAGCATGATACATTAAATGTAAAATATAGAGAAATATAACATGCCAAGAAAATCATTCATAATTTTATCTTTCTGACAGTTCATACACATATTGACATATTCACTGCAGCAACAGAGGAAGTTCAACCACATGGCTAAAAGTTGCTTAAGATCAGCTATGTTCTTCTGCAATGAACAAAAAGGTGACATGTTTATGATTTGTTTTTTAAATATTAAAGTATTTGCTGGGTTGCTATACTTAGGCATATGTGCATGATGAACATAGTTACATTTATTTGTGTGTTTTTCCATTTCATTTGTGCTGACAGAAAGTCCAGAACAACGTCAGATCTGCACTCAGCTGAACATTGGTCGGTTTCACCAGTGGATTATGAGAGTGCTGCTGATGATTGTCTCTATGGTTTTTGTTGGCCAGAGAGCAGTTCGGATATATTTAAGCTACAAACAAAGACTTTATTGTGTTCACAGAAACCAGAACTCAAAGCTAAGTTTTCTGCTCCTCTTTACAATGTCATGGTGCTCTTTAAATCCACTTACTGTTACTGGGCAATCAACCGGATGTTCCTGCAAACTTCACCACACAGCATTTGGGATCACTTTTGTATTCTGCATCACCTGCGTTGTGGGGAAAACAATAGTGGTATTATTGGCATTCAAGGCTACAATTCCTGGCAGTAATGTTTATACGTTTATAATTATCATAATTGTTCTTGTGTTTTGGTTTTCCATACATTCCCGTTGCTTTAATATAATTATGAACTGGTACCGATATAAAACCCTGGAATGTTATGGGCTCTCAGCAGTTGGTTTCTGTTTCATTTTGCGTTACTTGCTGCTCACATTATTTCTGACATTTCTTGTATGTACCATGCCATTTACAACATCCTGTTATACAATACTGAATGTCCATGGAGTTATGTGTTTGATGACAGGAATGTCACTTAAAAACATTTTTAGACCACCACATTAAAAAAGTATAGCTGGGCGATCTTAGAAGGTCAGAGCCAAATACAAACTTTTGAAAAGTAAAACTTTTTATACAAATAGAAAATTTGAAACACATTTCTGACATTGAAATATCAAAATTCCAATGTAAATAAATAAGCTATCCAAAATTTCTTAGCTAATTTAAACATTTATTATTGGCATGGATTCAATTTGGGGTTGTTAAAAATGCCTAAAGGAAAAAAAATCCACACAGGAAGAAAAAAGGTTCTACATTATAAAAACCAAGACCCCGATTTGATTATGATAAATTATAGTATTAACTGTTGAGTCAATATAAACACCTGTATCTGTATGTAACCTTAATAGACTATAAGAAGAATTAATAGACTAGAAGAAGAATCTGTTAATGCACCTTGGCCAATACTAGAAGCTAGTTATTATGGTTCATAAGTTTTTAAATATAAATACAAAATTGAATCAATTACCCACAGAAAGCCTTTATTAACCTCCTGGAGCATAGTAGATTATGTCTGTGAAGTATGGGTGCACTTTTTTGGGCTTCAAAGTCAGAAGGTGTTCCCTGGTTCCTGTTTACTACTATAATAAAGCTTGGAAGAGCCAGGACATTTTCCAAAATAACTCCCATTGTGTTTGTTTGAAAATAAATGAAGAAAATTGCTTGAAGGCGAGTTAATCATGGTTTAATATTCTTTTTTCGCCAGGGTATCCGTTTAATAAACATCTATGACTATAAATAAAAAGGTGGCATTTAGTTGCTTTTGCATCCAAGCTCTTCATTTGTTAAAGGGGACAGAGAATAAAAAAACATTTTTACCTCCTCTTTGTTGAATAATGGTGGTCTACCCGCATTCACAAGCATACAAAAAGTGCTAGACATGCTTAACATCTCAGTCTCATAGAAATTCCTCTTTTAGAAATGTCAGCCAGAAAACGGCCCAATCTGAAAAACTGATGCTTATGACATCACAGGCATCTCACTGCCCCTCCACTTTAAAATAATTGGCTACATTTTTTGAGTGGCAGCAAAGTCAGCCAATCAGTAATGAGATTGCAAGTTAAGCCAGTAGGGGGAGCCGAATAGGTGCAAAACCACTTGTTTAAAATCCCCCACCCTAATAGAGCTATCTGAGAGATGTTTTTAGGAAGCTTCTAAGGCATTACAGACCCAAACAAAAAATATTTGTCTACCTGTCAGATCACAGAACAAGGATAAATACCCCGCTCAATCATTCTATGTCACCTTTAATATATTTTCCTCAATTGTTTTGTTAATCTGTTAATAATTTTACTAGAACTTATTTCGTCTAGGCCTATTTTATCCCTTTTACATTTTCAGTATTGTCACAGGTGATGGTTTGTAAGGGCGGAACCAAAAGCGTGGAAGAGGATGGTTCCGCCCGGACGCTTTACTCTGAACACCGGAATTCCGGGGTTTCCCCGAAGACGAAATCAAGCCTGATTTCGCCCAGGTGGGGATAATTTACACAGCGGTTGCTGATAGGCTAATGAGGAGAAGAGGTAGAGAATATAAAGACCTTTGAAGACATCAAACGGTGTGCTTGGTATGTACACCCTGCGGGACAAGAAAGCGTGGGTGAGCCAGAGAAATAACCAACAACACATCGGGACTGTGAGTATTATAAGCCTACTCTCAACCGGTGACCAAAACAACGCTCAGCTATCCTCTCGAGGGAATCGAAACCTGGTGGCTAAGTCCATATTTAATTTCACGTGAAGTGTGTACAAGAGTGTCGTGGGTGAGTTACACTTATTACTTGGTGCTGTGCCGTGCTTGCTGTGTGTATGCTGTGCTTGTAGCGACCGAACCACCCGGCCTCGGACGAATTGTGAGAGGTTTACATCTGTTGTGGCCCGAGTCCTACGGAGAGAGTGAAATTCAGCCTTGGCCCCGGGTGTTTGAGAGAGCTTCACTCTTCGACAGAGCGGCAGTGGTGAAACCCAGTGGTGGATAGGAGTGAGTATTTTTGGAAGTACACTGTGTGGACTGAGGGTCATAGTTGTGTGTGTGTTCGACCTATCCAACAGAAGCGCGTGGTGGCGGAGCCTCACCGAAAGTTCGCCCCAACTCGGGACCCCGTGGAAACAAGAGGGGGAGTTCGGGAAGCGTTCGGCTCCGTGCCACTGGACCCATCAGTCCCTACGACGCCCGAGAAGTTGAGCGGACGGGTGAAGGAACACGGTGCACTGACGCTGTAGCGAAAGTCCACTGTCCGTGAGTAACTTACCTCTGTGGAGTATTATTGACCGGTGCTTACAGCAACCACTTGCCTGTGTCTCAAGGAAAGCTCTGTGTGAACGAGGATCCCCAGTGTTGTGAGTAACTTACCTCTGTGAAGTATTATTGATCTGTGCTTACAGCAACCAATTAGCTGTGTCTCGAGGAAAGCTCTGTGTGAACGAGGATCCCCGGTGTTGTGAGTAACTTACCTCTGTGAAGTATTATTGACCTGTGCTTATAGCAACCATTTACCTGTGTCTCAAGGAAAGCTCTGTGTGAACGAAGATCCCCAGTGTTGTGAGTAACTTACCTCTGTGAAGTATTATTGACCTGTGCTTACAGCAACCATTTACCTGTGTCTCAAGGAAAGCTCTGTGTGAACGAGGATCCCCAGTGTTGTGAGTAACTTACCTCTGTGAAGTATTATCGACCTGTGCTTACAGCAACTATTTACTTGTGTCTCAAGGAAAGCTCTGTGTGAACGAGGATCCCCAGTGTTGTGAGTAACCTACCTCTGTGAAGTATTATCGACCTGTGCTTAGAGCAACCATTTACCTGTGTCTCAAGGAAACCTCTGTGTGAACGAGGATCCCCAGTGTTGTGAGTAACTTACCTCTGTGAAGTATTATTGACCTGTGCTTACAGCAACCATTTACCTGTGTCTCAAGCAAAGCTCTGTGTGAACGAGGATCCCCAGTGTTGTGAGTAACCTACCTCTGTGAAGTATTATTGACCTGTGCTTACAGCAACCATTTACCTGTGTCTCAAGGAAAGCTCTGTGTGAACGAGGATCCCCAGTGTTGTGAGTAACTTACCTCTGTGAAGTATTATTGACCTGTGCTTACAGCAACCATTTACCTGTGTCTCAAGGAAAGCTCTGTGTGAACGAGGATCCCCAGTGTTGTGAGTAACTTACCTCTGTGAAGTATTATTGACCTGTGCTTACAGCAACTATTTACTTGTGTCTCAACGAAAGCTCTGTGTGAACGAGGATCCCCAGTGTTGTGAGTAACCTACCTCTGTGAAGTATTATTGACCTGTGCTTACAGCAACCATTTACCTGTGTCTCAAGGAAAGCTCTGTGTGAACGAAGATCCCCAGTGTTGTGAGTAACTTGCCTCTGTGAAGTATTATTGACCTGTGCTTACAGCAACCATTTACCTGTGTCTCAAGGAAAGCTCTGTGTGAACGAAGATCCCCAGTGTTGTGAGTAACTTGCTTCTGGAAGTAATATTGACCTGTGCTTACAGCAACCACTTACCTGTGTCTCAAGGGAAGCTCTGTGTGAACGAAGATCCCCAGTATTGTGAGTAACTTACCTCTGTGAAGTATTATTGACCTGTGCTTACAGCCACCACTACCTGTGCCTCAAGGAAAGCTCTGTGTGAACGAAGCTCCCCGGTGTTGTGAGTAACTTACCTTTGTGAAGTACTATTGACCTGTGCTGGCAGCAATCACTTACCTGTGTCACGAGGAATGTTTTGTGTGAACGAAGACCTCCAGTGTTGTGAGTAACCTACCTTTGTGAAGTGCTATTGACCTGTGTCTACAGCAACCACGTACCTGTGTCTCGACGAAGGCCCTTGTGAAATAGAAACCCTAGTGTTGTGAGTTGTTTTCCTGCACGGTCCACTAACGATCTCTGCTTCAGTAGCGTCCACAGCACAACGAACCTAAGGCAGAGGAGAGAGAGAGAAGACGGGGGATTAGAGCAGCAGTAAAATTCACATCGAAGCACATTGTGATAACCTTTCTGTTCTTGATCTGCCTCCAGGAAGAAGCGGAGCGCGCCACGGGTTCTAGGACCAGTGCCATAAGGAGCCCCTGTCCCCGGTCCTTGGCACGAGTGGCCCTGGAGGGCAGAAGAAGTCATTTTAGTTTTTAACCTTGCCCTTTCCCTCTTTCCCTTTTCCCTTTTTAAATATTTAAATAAAGTTTATTTTAAACGTAGTATACTCGTCTGTCTGGTCATTGGGGTGGTCTTGGGAAACTCCTCGAGGTGGAAGAGTTGAGAGGGGTGTGACCTTTAGTATATTTGGGTCCGCCCCCGGCCGTGACAGTATCATTTTATTTTTGTTTTTCTTCATTAACATAATGACTGCAGGTGTGTGATGATGTGTGAATCATCATGTTTTCTGGCTTTGTAAAAGTAAACCCCTGGCATTTTTAATGGCTAACAGACACGTATCTTTTCTAATCTAATTCAAATGTAACATTCCCATCAAGTTGGTTAACCGTTAATCATCAGTTAACATGCATCAGTTGTTGTTCAGGAAAAACATTTTTAACATTGACTCACTTCAAATTTAAAAAGATGTAAAACTAATAGAGAGCGGGGTAAGTTGTCACACTTTTCACACTGTCTAACATTTACTGCGCACCATACATCACAATGGAATAAATCTCATTCCAAATGAAAGAATAAGGTCTTGGGCACATATGTTGTATCCATTACATTTTCATATCTTATCTCATTACGGAGTTGTAGACTGTTGAACAGAGAATGTTCACTTGTGACAATTTGCTCCATCGCGGGTAAGTCACTAGATTATCTAAAAAGAAGAACACTTGAATTTTTTAATTCAAACCGGAACTGGAAATGTTAACTCTACCGCTTTTCACACTATGCTTAACCCTGGGTTTACTTCGTTCTACACCTTGCTTTTAACCCTAGGTTAAGGATCGTTTCACACTTGTAATTTAGAAGGGGGTTATCCCTGAAATTAACCCAGGGTCATGAAACCCTGCTAGCCCTGCTTTTGTGGGCTTAAACCGGTATTGTGGTGCCAAACACACGCAGTGTGAAACGAAGCAGGGTTAGAATGTTATGACCCCAATTAAACACAGCTGAAGCAGCTCATGAAGGTCTTCAGGGTTGCTTGATAATTATGAGCAGGGTTTAGAAATGCACAGTGTGGAATGTCAGATTATGAATACCCAGTGCTATCTCTTAACCTATGGTTGAGTATGAACAGTGTGAAACGTGAACTTGAAGGAATTTGTTAACTCTGGGTTTAGAATAACCCGGCGTTTAGAAAAACCCTGGTTAACTATTTTCAGTGTGAAAAGCATGTGACGACTTGCCCCAAACTGACATGTGTGCTACTGTTGGCTAAATCTCAGGGTTAGCTCAACAAAGCACATCAGCTAAAGTATCAAAAGACACGTTATTGTCTTCTCTATTTTAAAAATAATAATTGTTTAACAATCATACATAACAAAGTTGTATTGCATAAAATGTAAAGGCAATTCTTTTACTTTTTAAACAAAAAAGAATAAAATTGTGCTAACGTCTGATTAGAGCGATCTTGACTACATGTGAACACATAGTTGACTATAAAAGAAGTCGTCACTAGGGTTGTTGCGGTGACAGTGCGTGACAAACCCGGTTATATCGGTTTCACCGGGTGGGAGGGGCTTATAAATGCACATACAGACGTGCGCATTTTACTTTTACTTTTGAATTAGATGCAACTGTTATAATCCAGCGCTTGCGTACACTGCGTTAAATCGCGTATGAATATGCGTGCAAATGCGAGTGCAACAGCTGGTTTAAGTGCTTGACTCAATGTGCGGAGGTACTTCTGACAGAAACCCGCCCGTCCCAAGCAGAGCAACCGGCTATTCCTCCATAAAGCGCTGTTTGAATGATGGGTTTATTATTATTCTTAATGAAAAACACAACAACAAAATTATCTCGCTTATATTAAACATCATATATGTATACTATAACAAAAACGAGTAAGCACGCGGCTTCTGCCATCATCTGCTCGCCGCAGTCTGACAGGAATAAATTAAATCTGACACCCGCAGCCGCTGCTCTGTGACGCGCGTTCAGCTCCGCTGGATTCAGACAGAAGACACATTCAGTTGTAAGTGTTTGCCCTCTCTAACGAAACTAAATGATTTAATTACAAAAAATATCAAAACGACGGTGAAAGACGGTGTCGCGGTGGGCAAGTGATCTAACCGGTGAGAGGCTGAGGCACCGGTAATCACCGTTTCACCGACTATCGCAACAAGCCTAGTCGTCACACATAGTGGCTTATTTGAATTAGGGACAGAGCCTCTAGTGTTGGAGTTATGAACAGTGTGACAACTTACCCCGCTCTCCCTTACATTAAAATTACAATTATCTACTATTATACAAATCGGTCAACACACAAAACTGTCTAAAATAACTATGTGCACAGTCATCATTCATATATGAAATTGTAACTCTATAAGTGTGCCCATATTACAACACCAACACGCTCATCTGGGAATATATGACACTAACTGGAAAACAGCCAGCAATAATGGGTCAATATTAGCTATGTGTAAGAGAGATACTTTATATAAGAGCCAACCTTATTCTTTTTGAGCTCGTGCTCAGCCATGGGAAGGGTTTATATTTTGCTACTTCTCTGTCTGCTATGCATACACACGGGCTTCACGTGCCAGCTGCTTGGTAAATTTGAAATGCCTTATATTTTCAAACCTGGGGACATCATGATTGGAGGAATTTTTCCAATTTTTAACAAACAAGTAAATGTAATTGCCTCATTTGAGAGAAAACCTGAAAGAGTTAATTGTAATGGGTAAGTTTAAAGCATGCTTGTGATTCAAAAATGATCAGCAAAAGTTATGCATTCCTTATCACTCTTCTCAAATCTTGTACAGATTTGACCTCCGTGCTTTCCGCTGGATTCAGGTCATGATGTTTGCGATAGACGAGATAAACCAGAATGAGTTTTTGGTTCCTAACATTTCTTTGGGATATAAAATAATGGACTCTTGTGCTTCTCCCACAAATGTTTTACGTGCTGCTCTTACACTGGTGAGTGAGCAGGACAAAGAGGAAACTACACCTCAGTGTCACCTTCCTATGACAGCTCTTGTAGCTGAATCAGGATCGTCGCAGTCCTTGGCAGTTGCCGGGACACTTGGGCCATTCAGAGTGCCAATGGTAAAATGAATTATTCTTGCATCTTTTAAAATATTTTAAGTGCTCTAGATGCTGTCAAAGGGCATTTACGTAATCAACCTTTAACATGTCAAGCCAGCCAAACCATTATTACTTTCTTTCAACCGTGGTTTAAAAACATTCTGCAGAATTTTTCAATGCAAGAAAGTAAGTCATACTGGTACAATAGAATGTAAGTGAATGACGACTAGCATTTTATGTAAAACTGTGCCTTTATTACTGCATCAAAGTCAACTATATTTCATATTCACTTTTTATTAACTCTAGGTAAGCTACTTTTCAACATGTGAATGTCTAAGTGACAGAAGTAAATATCCCTCATTTTTTCGTACAATTCCAAGTGACTACTACCAGGCAAAGGCTTTGGCCTCTCTTGTACAACGACACGGATGGACCTGGATCGGCGCTTTACAGTCTGACAATGATTATGGAAGAAATGGAATCTCAGCCTTCACAAAAGAAGTTGAAAAAGAGGGAGTTTGCATTGCATTTGTTGGCACAATTTTAAGGACATATCCCCCAAGTAAAATCAACGAAGTTGTTGAATTAATAAAACAATCTACAGTAAAAGTGATCTTGGCATTTGTGCCAGAGGGAGATCTCTATCCTTTAATGAAAGAAGTTGTGAGACAAAACATCACAGGAATTCAATGGATAGCAAGTGAAGCCTGGGTAACTGCAGCAAGGCCCTCTACCCCAGAAATGTTTAAGTCTTTTGGAGGGACAGTTGGATTTGTGGTACGAAAGATGGCTATACCCAAACTGGGACCCTTTTTGAAAAACATAAGTCCTTACTCGCCTTCACAATCTGATTTTGTCAGTGACTTTTGGGAAACAATGGTTGGCTGTAAACCTTGTATAAATTGTTCAGCACTATCTGCAAA
Organism: Paramisgurnus dabryanus; assembly: GCF_030506205.2. Taxonomy (NCBI): domain Eukaryota; kingdom Metazoa; phylum Chordata; class Actinopteri; order Cypriniformes; family Cobitidae; genus Paramisgurnus; species Paramisgurnus dabryanus. The sequence continues at coordinate 12,224,359 of NC_133345.1, forward strand.
CATTACACTTGATAACCAAGTGTGTAAAGGAGATGAAAAACTTAATTACACAGACAAATTTTTTGATGTAACACAATTAAGAGTAACATATAATGTCTATCAAGCTGTATATGCAATTGCACATGCCATTCATAAATTGCTATTTTGCAAAACAGATCAAAATAATCTCATAATACAGTGTCTGAACATATCACAGATAACTCCTAAACTGGTGAGCAAATATAAAAGGCACAAACTGTTTAAACAATATATGTTATTTAATAGTTAACTAATTGACTGTTTTGTACTTCACTTTAAGGTCAGCGATCGCTTGCAGAAGGTGAATTTTGTGGATGAATATGGTGAAAAGGTGTTCTTTGATGAGAATGGAGATCCACCTGCATCCTATGAGCTCATAAACTGGCAGCTAAGAGATGGAGAGGTACAACATGTAGCAGTGGGCTATTTTAGCACCTCCACAGATGGAACATATAAACTTAAAGTTAAAGAGGATGACATCCACTGGAACACAGGCAATTCGGTACTTTAAACATTGTATTTATAGCACACACGGTTATAGTTAACTTTTATTGCGAATTGTCTGACACATGTTCACTTGTCAGATACCAAAGTCTGTCTGTACAGACGTCTGCCCAAATGGCACAAGAAAAGCACAAATCAAAGGACAGCCAGTGTGCTGCTTTGACTGCATCCCATGTGCTGATGGTTCAATATCAAATACAACAGGTACCGTTTTATCAATTCACCTGTACTGCCTACTGTATAATATATCTAGGGTCACCAAATAAATCAACATCAGGATTTTTTTGTTTTTCTGTCCACTGTATAGGAGCAGCAGACTGCATTCTCTGTCCTGAAGAATACTGGTCAAACAAAAGGCGAGATGAGTGTATCATAAAAACCATAGAGTTTCTATCGTATACAGAAACAATGGGGATAATTCTGACAGCTCTATCACTATTTGGTGCCAGTATTACTTTAGCCACTATTATTGTTTTTATCCACTTTCGAGAAACACCTATAGTTAAAGCTAACAATTCAGAGCTGAGCTTGTTATTACTAGTTTCTCTGTTCTTTTGCTTCCTCTGTCCACTTACGTTTATTGGTGAACCAACAGTCTGGTCATGTATGCTACGTCACACAGCATTCGGGGTTATTTTTGCGTTGTGCATTTCTTGTGTTTTGGGAAAAACCATAGTAGTCGTCACTGCTTTCAGAGCCACACAACCAGGAAATAATATGGCTGGAAGATTTGGGCCAGTTCAACAAAGAATTATTGTGTTCTCATGTACTGCGATTCAAATAGTCATCTGTGTACTGTGGCTTAAAATAAACCCACCGTTTCCTGATAAAGCTCTGAGGTATAACAATAAAAAAATCATTTTAGAATGCAACACAGGATCAGACGCTGCATTTTATGCAGTTTTGGGATACATCGGTCTACTTGCTGCAGTCTGTTTGGTTCTGGCATTTTTAGCTAGGAAACTACCAGATAATTTTAATGAGGCCAAATTTATCTCTTTCAGTATGTTTATTTTTTGTGCCGTCTGGGCAACATTTATACCTGCCTATATCAGTTCACCTGGTAAATACACAGTTGCGGTAGAGATTTTTGCGATTTGGTCATCTGCCTTTGGCTTATTGTTGAGTATATTTTTGCCAAAATGTTTCATCATTCTCATAAAACCAGAAAGGAATACTAAAAAACACATGATGGGAAAAGTTCAAAAAGCATTGAGGTAGATATGCTTAAAAACTGTTTCATTAATTAAAATGTAATTAACATCATGTTATTTTTACTGGTGGCCATCAGTTTAACTGTAATTAGTTATAATCAGTGTTGGGGGTAACGCATTACAAGTAACACGCATTACGTAATAATATTAATTTTCTGAAGTAACGAGTAAAGTAACACATTACTTTATAAATGTACACATTAATATTTGAGTTACTTTTAAAAAAAAAGTAATGCGAGTTACTTTTCAGTTTAATTAATTCAATTTAAAAATAAAATAATGCACTGAATGAATCTGTACATATTAACGTAGAATTACCCACTCTGGGCCCTATCTTGCACCCAGCGCAATTGACTTTGTCAGTGACACATGTATCTTTCGTATTTTGCACCGGCGCACAGCGGGTTTTTCCCTCCACAGACGCACGTCGGCAAACTAGGGAATGAACTTGCGCTCCCAGGGCGGTTCAGCGCAAAAAAAGAGGCGTGTTCCGGCGCAAACCATCCCTGATGCTATTTTGCAGTTTCAAAAAACAATTGCGCCACTGACCGGAAAAAAAAAGTTTAAAGTCAGTGGCGCGTTGTGCGTTGTTCATTATGCTATTTTAAGGGCGCATGCTTGACCATAATGTATAGCGTGGACAACGCGCACACACTTTGCATCTAATCTACACAGATGCAACAGTTATTTTTGCAAATCATAAATTGTTACACTTAAAAATATTAATACACGAGATAAGGGGAATCATAGTGGTGAGCATTGTGGTGATAGTTTTTATCTATTGTGTGGCTGCGTTAAAAAATTCTCATGCAAATAACGATTAAAATATTTTCATAAGTTTGTTGTGTGGCTGTATTACGTTTATTTTATGTAAATAATAATTAAAATGTTTTCATAAGAAACCTTAATGTATATGAACTTGATTTGTAAGAGTACTTTGGGGTTGGACCTTGCTTGCGTTTCTTGGGTCCGATTTCAAAGCCCCCAAACCCTTTCAGCGATGAGGGTGGACGCAGCGATGTCCTCTGCTGGCGTCTGTGTAGAGGCAGACTCACCTCCCGTTACACGGCGTGCCCGATTTATGCTGGCAAGCTTGGGATTCCCCCGTCTCCTGACATCATTGTAGCGCTTGGCGCAACGATGGGGATGCCAGCTGATGAGACTGTGGCTATTTCCTCTCACGCCTGTTTAACCTACGCTGATTTGGGCGGGTTTCTCCCATCCCAATACAAAACAAATTCTCTGTCTTTGACTGCTCTTACAAGAACGTGGTTCTCCTCGGCTGTGAACCGCTCATACAAGAACGTGGGTCTCCTCGGCTGTAAACCGCTCCTGGCGTACGCCTGGTAAATCCATCATAATAATAGCAACACGCCATGAAACTTGCACCCTTGCGTTTAAAGGGAATGTTGGATAGCGTTCTGATTGGTTTATTTGACGTTACACCCAAACCACACCTATGAATAATGAACCTACTTCAGACCAACCCCTTATTGATTTGCGCCCGGCGCAAGAATTATTTCTCACGCCGGGAAAATAGCAACAGCGCCCAAGATCCGCCCACAAACTCACTTGCGGGTTGCGCTTCGCACTTGTGTTTCAGATCGTTAAAATAGGGCCCTCTGTCCGCCTGAGCGGGAACAGTTTGAGTCAGAAACGAAGATTACTTCCATGAAAAGTAATTAGTTACTTTTTTGGGGAGTAACTTAGTACTGTAATGCATTACTTTTAAAAGTAACTTTCCCCAACACTGGGAATAATTAATAATAAATTAATAATAAAGCAACTTTATTCATCTGTATTTGAATGTCTAGGTGTGTAAATCGTTTTGGGCATGTCTTTTTTTCAATAAACAATACTGTTTCCCACTTTCTGGAATTGTCTGCAAACACACAATACCAGATTCAAGTTCTGTGTGTTTGTACACAAGGCACAAAACATACTGTAGAGAAGCATTAATATCACTGTAATCACAATGCAATATCAAAATCTACAGTATTCCTCCCTCCCCCCCCTCTCTCTCTCTCTCTCTCTCTCTCTCTCTCTCTCTCTCTCTCTCTCTCTCTCTCTCTCTCTCTCTCTTGGCTATGTGAAAAACCCTGAATGACTTCTTGTTGAACCTTAACCTATTCAGTTTCACAAGAGGAAATTTTATCGGGCCATTTTGTTTCCCCTACCCAGTATTAAATGTCACTAATCCCATCACAGGTGTAAGCTTAATTATAGTGAAATTCAACCCCAAATTGTGATGCAAAACAAATACAGTATACAGGTGAGAATATTCAGGGGAAAAAACAGCAAATGCCTGCTTAAATTTTCTTGTGAAATGATGTTGACTGTAAAAACAAAAAAAGCAAAGGCCTACATACAATATGACATAAGATGGATTGTTATCACCATATGATCAACTGAAATGGAGCACTCACAGAAATGGTTCTTCGGATCTACCACTGATTTCTCCTACAGTACACTTCTTGAGTCGACTGACTGGTCCTGTCTGTATCATCACAGTGTTTTGGATCACCTCTGTTATTCTGAGAAAAAAAAAATTGTTAATATTCTACACGGCTACAGACCTTAAAAAATATATAAGTAAGGTACTGCTTTATTTTGTATCTCAATTTTATATAAAAAAAAAACACTGCAAGGCCTTAGGAGAGAGACGTGTGCTTCTCTTTTAAAAATTTTTTGGGCTGAAAACCATCAACTCAAAAATTTCTTGAACTAACAGTTACTGAAAGCAAACACGAAGTATGGACATTTCATAATTTCAAGGTTTTATATTGCATTAACTAATTTCACCATGGACATTCGAAAATGGATTAAAAAGAAACTACAGCAACTGCCACTACCTCTGGGTCTGAACTTCAAATGAGCAGTGTTGTGCTAATATGTAACGTTAGGTATGCGTTTTTTGTTGTTGTAGTATTGTTCAGAGCTCTGTACGTTGCTAACTACTATAGCTGTAGTTTTTGTGGTTGTATTACAGAGATGTTTGTTTATAACACGTTAAAACTTAATGTACCAAACCTAGGTATTTCCTAGCTGGGGGAATTATATGCATTCATGCGATCGCCCCCTCTGGTATTTTAGACGCCCCCTCATCAGCGCTCGGCTAGCGCCTGCACTGAGTCATGCAGATAGACATAGGACACCGGTTAAAAAGACCACCGTCTAATGTTATGGATAAACTGAAGAAAATTTCACACTGGCACTGTCTCAGACTCAACGACCAGGGGATTTGTTTATGGGTTGTTGACTGACATTGCAATTCTAGACTATTTCAGATTTTGTGATTTACTTTACAAGTTTATCAGAAAGCCCATGATATTGGTTTATTACAAAGGCGATCGAGAAGCTAAAACGCCTCTTAGATCAGCAGTGGCAAGCCATTTAGACAGTTTGTGTTATTCTAGTCCTGTGGACATATTTGTTCATTTTTGGAGGTATTGTCTCCAACATAAATCTCTTTTCTTGGACTACAACAAACACACGGATTGTAGTTAACAGTTTACTTCCTGAAATTGGTGATGTAGACAAATCTATGAGTTATGTACATGAATCAGTGGGAAATCTGGAGCTACAAAAATGTATAGTATGTGGAAAATAATGTGTTTTTTTTTAACCATAAACCACACGAACACATTGTATTATACCAAAATACACAAATTAACTTTGTTTTTTGCAATGAAATAGGTGCTCTTTAATAATCTGTTACGATTTATAAACTGAGGGGACGAATTACAAAACCGTGATTACGGATGTGCGGGTCTTGTTTTATTTTCTTTAAGGGGTGACCTGCCTGGCGCCGTAATGTTTCACTCAAGAAAGGCCCACTTGATAAAACTCACTTTTGAGAAAGAATTGACAAAATGCACAAAATACTTTAATTATAGAAGTACAAGTTAGTTATTTTGTATTGGTAAATTTTCATTACTTTCTCACACTTTTACAGACAATATCTTTCTTAAAGCAATAGTAAATGTGTGGTTAGGATTCACAAAACACACAATTGTAAAACTTTGGTGAATTTGGCTGTTCAAGCAAACTTTACTAATTTTACCTACAATTCAGTCAACTCTGTCGTAACAGCAAGAGCGTCGAGTAGAAACACATCTCGTCCGTTTTTAGGAGTTGTCCGTGCACTTATTTGAGACTCGCGCTGTTGAGTAAGAGAATAAACGCCAGCTTTACAACACCAGCCACCAGGCTTGTTCGCCTTCATGCGGCGCCGCAAGAACCGACAGCCGGATGACGTCAAAGTACGGCGAGAATGATTCAAGAAAACATATTTTGTCTCGCTCTCGCAATACTTTGACGTCATCTGACCGGCTGTGGAATCTTGCGGCGCCGCATGAAGTCGAAAAAGCTTATTATCTTCATCGCAGCGCATATCAGCCAGTGGGGAACCTTCAGGGCCTTCTACGCCTTCAGAGAAGGCCTAAAAAAATTTATAAAAAGATTTTTTATAATAATAATACAAATAAATAATATAGTATTCAATAAAAATATGTTTTTACATTTTAAAATTTCTATTTAATTCAATTTAATACAATACATGTAATATATTTTCTCTCATCTGTTCTAACGTTAAGCTTACTGTCAAGTTCATGTCATGAAAACATCTAATCCAATCAGAATCGTCTGTCTCTATTAAGGCCCGGTTATCTGGCTCATTCATTGGTTAGGACTTCATGAATCCCAGGGAAGGCCAAGCTATGTGTTTTGGTGTGGAGAGTGACGGGCAAATCGACCAATCAAGTTTTGATTTCAAGGGGGCGGGTAAAAAACAAAACATTGTAAGCCTTCATGAAGTCCTAAGCATGCAACAAAATGGATGCAGGCAGCCTTTGAACACCAAAGACGAGGATCATAGACCGTTAATATTAATACAGTCTAATGGCCCGAATCTCTGCGGTGAGAGTGGTTGAGGTAAATGGCGGAAAACGTGATTGACGTTGTGGTTAGCTTGATAGGGCTGAGGTAAAAACGAAATTACTTAAGCGCGTACTCGTGAAGAGCACAGCCGGGAGAAGCGCGTGCAGAGGAGACTGTGCATATGAAGCAAACACGAGTAAAATAAAGTGTTTAATTATAATTTTACTTCCTGACAGTTTCACTTGTTACGTGAGGATAGTAATGACTGACAGACGATGCCGAATTACATACAATATAATTTCCTAACTAAATCTGAGAGAATGCGAAAACATTCAAATATTTTTTTCCCCGCTATACTCGATGGGCAGGGCGGAGATACATTTTGGTAGCCCTCGGGGCTCGGGCTAGAGATTTTGCGAGCCCTGGATATCTTATAACAACAGTTATAAGCCACAAGGAGGTGCACTGAGAACGCAGGGTGCTATATTTCCCCTTATGAAAAAGGCTAACAAGGTATCCTACAGCTAAATATATATTTCCAAAAAATAAAAAATAAATTAAAGAACATAATTTAAGCTTGTTAAATGCAAATTTACAGAGCCCCTGTCATTACAGAGCAGCAGAGTCTGTATTTGTGTTTATCAGTTAGATTAAAGTAAATTTAAACTTTAAAACTGCATTTAAAGGCAGACAATGCCCATTCTGTAATTTAACTTTGCGTGCTCAGAATTTTTACACGTTCACTGTATGATTTAACGAAATACGAATAGCCTAGTATTATGGATGGAGAGGCATTTGCACTTCATTGCATATTTTGAAGGCCCAGCTGAAGTACCCACGGTTCGCCACTGATATCAGCACATGACATCATGATTACGTGAGTGATTCCAAGAGCGGCATAGACAGTAGGCTTGTTTGAGATGCAGCTTGCCTCGCCTGAAATATAGGCGAGAGTAGCCGGCTGCAGTGAGGGGAGGAGTGAAAAAAGTGGAGGCAAGCCGGACGCTTCATGAATCTCGCAGTGTTGTTGACTGCAAACGTCACCAATGGAAGAGATCGCGTTCGCGTATTTTTTCGCGGATTAAATAGATGCAACTGAAATACCAACAAATGCATTAACATTAAGATGTGTATCAGGAGAATTAACAAAGCTGAACTGTTCATTATTGGAAAAGGCTTCTTAGTAAATTTTGGGATGTAATCTAAGTCTAGACGTAATACAAATTCGTTTCTGTGTGAAATATAAACAGCACACTGTACAAATACAACACCAATACAAAAGTTTAAAGGAATTTATTAATAATATAAATGTCATAAGTCAAGAACAAGTTGAATAAATTTAAAAACTACTACAGGAAGTGGAGTTTTTAGAATTAAAAAGTCATCAGCTGACATTCCCGGGCAAATCAGCATTAAGCTGTGTCGTCAGCAAGTCTTTTCCCATTGTGCTTTTCGTCATAGCAGTCGGTGGAGAGCAACTGCGCTCGGCTGTAGAATCCGACGAGCCCGCCTCTCCATCGCGAGAGTTATTTTGTACACGTCAGCGTGACATCAGAGCAAGTCGGACGTAAGTCGGACACTTTTCTAACCGGAATGCATCTTGCGCTGATCACCGAAGATCGATTCTGCGCAGAATTTGCTTATCTCAAACAAGCCTAGTGTATATATTTCTGCAAGAGCGGTAGGCTTTTGAATAGCTCTCGCGGAACTTTGATGTCATAGTCCGATTGGTCTTGTGCAGTGCTGCATCCAGTCGAGCACATATTGAAAACTGTGCGCACCATGACGTCCGTTCCGTGACTGTTCAGGATGAATACAGATGCCTCGTAATATTTATTCGTTTATTTAAAAACTTCATTAAGCCTGGTTTATTTAAGTTAACATTTGCAAGTGAAAAGCATATTACAACAATTTACGATTAACTTAGAATTATAGTCAACTTTATAATCGTTAATATTCTGAAATATTAAAGGTGAAAAATGCAACTGGCCTTTAAAAATAAATTTACACATTTTACGCATAAAAATATTTTCTTAATCTTTCATTAATTTTATTTTTCTGCCAATTTCTGTGCATTTGTCTTTAAACTGTAAATCTGTAACTCTAACCTACAAGTAGAAAAAAGTTAAATAAATAATATGTGATGTTTTCTATGTAAAATCATCTTACATAATGTAAAGAACATTCTGTGAAAATACAACCTTGATATTATTTAATAATGACTAAGGTCATGCCATGACTGAAATGAAAGTGAAATTAATGATTGAAATGAAATTGGATTTCACAGGCAGTGTCACCACCAATAGTGAATAATAACAACAACAAAACCGGAAAGTTGGAAAGTTTAATAAACTAAAGTTGCTCAAGTTACATTTTGTTGTCAAGTGACAAATGTCAAGTGAAAAAAATTTCACACACACATACAACTAGTATGGTAAAGACTGCTACTTTAAGTGTTTATGGTATGAGTACTATTTCATCATTTTCTTTTTGTCATTTTTTTCAGGTTTCAGTAATACAATATAACATTTAGGTGCAAATATACACAGCAGGAGAGCAAAGGCAGAAGCTAGAATGGCAAATACATGGACAGCAACCATATACTTTCCATGTGTGCTCACATAAACTGGAATGAAGGTGATCCACACCGCAAAAAATATAAACATGCTGAATGTGATAAATTTAGCCTCATTAAAGTTATCAGGTAGTTTTCTGGCTAAAAATGCCATTAAGAAACACAGGCAGGCAAGGACGCCAATATATCCTAGCACACACCAAAATCCAACTTCAGATCCTACAGCACATTCGACAATTAAAGTTGCACTCATAAACTTGGTGTTAAGTGAAGCAAAAGGGGGCTTTGTTGTTAACCAGATGATGCAAATAAGTGCTTGCACACAAGTGCACAGAATTACACTTGATCTTTGTTTAGCAGGACCAAACCACTTCATGACATTACTGCCTGGGAGGGTGGCCCTAAAAGCCATTAAAACAACCACAGTTTTTGCCAGGATGCATGAGATACAAAGGGCAAAACTGATTCCAAAGGCTGGGTACCGAATCCGGCATAACCAATCAGTGGGCTTCCCTATAAATGTGAGACTTATCAGAAAGCATGCACAGAGGAACAACAGGAGAAGGAAACTTAGCTCCATATTATTTCCTCGTATGACCGGAGTTTTCCTGTACATTATAAACACACCAAGCACTGCTAATGTTGCACAGGCCCCGAATGCTGACACTACCCATAAAACCATTCCCAATGGCTCCAAAAAGGACAAAAACTCTACAGTTTTGGGAATGCATTGGTCTTGAGCTTGGTTTGGCCATGTCTCCTTTGAACATGTCAGGCACTCAATTGAGTCTGTGAAAACATTGGGAAAGGGGAACACATGACACCAATTTTCCCTTTTTTTTTTATTCATAAATAATATAAAATGTGGAGCTGTAATTAAATCCACACCTGTTTGATTACTGATTTCTCCTTCAGCACATGGTATACAGTCAAAGCAGCAGAGTGGCTTTCCCTTTTGCCGGGCCTTCCTGAAGCCTGGCAGGCAACTTTTACTGCACAATGATTCTGGGGCCTGATAACCACAGCAGACGTAGCAGTAGAGGAGTACTACAGTACATAATCTAAACTCTAATTAATAAAAAATTATTTACTTGATTACAGTGCTAAAAACTTTCTATGCACAATTGTTAACATTATTCATTAAGTTGTAACAGATACTTGATATGTCTAATGCAAAATGTAATAAGCATAACTGACATCACATTTCCATTTAAACTTACAGAATTGGATATTGCTTAGTTTACACATAAACATTAGATGAAGTTGTATGAAAAGCAAAAAAAGCAAGCAGTATCTGGTGATGAGTGGGATGGCACACACCTTCTCTCCTCTGTGCCACATAATTATTGGCTCATCTATTACCAGGTCTTTGTCCTCATCGAGGGAAGCATCATAGAAGCCCACCCTCACCAGCTGAAGGGAACCATCAGGGGCTCTTTGCCAGTTTATCAGATCATAGGATGCAATCGGGTCACCATTGCCATCAAATCGAACCTCTTCTCCTAATGTTGTGAAATTTGTTTGTTTCATGTAGTGCAAGAGCTTGGATGAAGGTTAAGTAAAATGATGATTTAAAGAAGTAATTTAAATAAATAAATGTAAAAATGTATAGATCTGTTTCACACAAAGCTAAATGTAAACATTATAAAGTAACACACACCTGCCATGGCAGAATGTGATACAGACTCCCACATGTCCCATTCTGAAAAGGGCCCTTTCCTGGGACGCATTTGTTCATATCATGTAGTGCATGTGCTATAAGATACACAGCTTTGTAAACATTGTAAGAGACTCTGAGTTGTGAAACGTCTAAATAAGGGGTGTACACATCAGCCAGGCTCTCACTGCCATTGCAGGGTGGCCAGTTCTGTATTGTTTCTCCATGTACATGAGTATTTAAAGATCCATTCATGCGACAGTGGAAAGTCTCTTCCCATAACTCAGAAAGGAAATGGGATGTTTGTGCAATTGAAACACTTACTGTCCTCAGGTAACTACCAAGATGTGGAATTTCAGCCCTTCGTATGGCAAACCCCAAAGTTCCCTTTAACAAATCACCAAAACTGTCCCATAGTGCTTGGGATGTGGCCCAGGCTTCACTAGCAATCCACTGAAGATGTGTAACATTTTGTCTTCTGCATTCTGTTAGGATGCTATGCAGATCTGATTCCACAGAGAAGTTTAGTATGACTGTGGCAGAAGAGGCTTTTAAAATGTTCACAAGCTCCTCAACGGCATCTTTAATGGGAGCAACAGGATAAAAGTGGACATAAGCAGGACAAATATTAAATCTTTCTGACTCTTTCAGGAAGAGCTGGACGGCAAAGCGAGCATAGTCATTATTCACACCGATCACCCCGATCCATGTCCACTGAAAATAATGGAAAAGTTTAACTAAAGCTTTTATCTGAAAAACATCACTTGGCATTGTGCGCATGAATGTTGGAAACTCTCTCTTGTTACTGAGACAGGAACAGGATGCAAAGTAGCTCACCTGAAATAAATTAGACAGCACAACATTTTAGTAAGGTTAAAACTGCACCTATTAAACTTTAAAGTAACTCTCAATCTGTTATCTGTAATGGTTGCAATTAACAAAATAATACACAGTATATTATATAAAAATATGCTAAATTGCAGAGTTGCACAGTGTTTATTTTATGCATAAGTCTACATAATAATGTAACCATATTAATGCATCACAGCCACTATAACACAAAGAAACAATGTTAATTTACCAAAGGTATTTTGTAAGATCCTAGAGTTCTTAAAACAGCCATGGATATTCCTGATTCAGCGTCTCCCACTATTACAGGACTGGGTTGTTTTTCTGTGTCTTCACAGCTTTGTCCACCGCCTTTCTCTGGCTGTCCATTGACCAGTAGAAGAGATCTCTTTACAGATACAGGTATGTCATCACAGCTGTCTCTGATGTGGTAGCCCAGAGACACATCTGGTAAGAGGTCCTGCCGCTGGTTTATTTCTTTTACAGCAAAGATCATCGTCTGCATCCACCTTAGGGCTCGAGGGGTAAAGCTGCAAGAGATTTTACAAACACTGGTATAGAAGATATTACATAACTGCAACACAACAAAGAAAAACATGCAACCAGATAAAATTACAATTTACAAACAACTCTTTCTGTTTTGTTTACACAACATCTGTCAGAAGATTAAACTGTAACACACAATTTATACTCTGTTGGCATGGGTTTGGTCCTAAATGATAAATCAGATGATGATACAGGACTGAAATGCAAAGGAAAAAGCCCCCCCAAAACAACATCTCCCTTTTGGTAAAAACTGAGAGTATCCTCATCTCCCTGATACATGCACTTGTCTTTGCTTTTAGATTGACTCTGCACACCAGTAGATGGCAGAAGGCAAAATGTGAGCAGAGTTGCATAGAGCCGTGCCATAACTGACACAGACAAATGTAACTGGTGCATGGGGACAGAATATATAGGAAATCTGTGATTGAGGGATGACGTTAACTTTCATGGGGAATCTCACAAACCAATAACATAGCAATTGGTATTTGTTATGTCTGTTCATGAAGACTACAGTCACAGTTTCAGATTTTGTTTTTGATAAAGTTGATAAGGTGATGTTGTTATGATATTTAAATGACTACCACAACATCTAGCTTCTCATCACAGCATTTTATTTTAAAGTTGCATGTATGTTAAAATGAATTTAATAGTGTTTAATTCCCGGCAACCCACTTGCTGAAAAAATGTATACCTTTAATAAAGTGTAAGTCACTTTGATTTAAAGTGTTAGGGATTAATGGTTTGCAGGTTACTTTAGATAAAACAAATGTAGAACTGAACAGCTTTTTTTGACTGGTCAGTTTTTTTGGAAGTCACAACCAACAGATTATCACGCTTTGATGCATTCAGGGTGGCATAATGCAGCAGAACAGAACCGAGTGATCTGTTATATACAGTGGAAATGACCCACAAGGCTTCTGTTAAAGCACAATAACTGCTCATGCTACCATGAATTTAATTAGTTTTATTCATCTGACTGTTAAAGATATCATGTAATGTTTATATGTGTGAAATTCTGTTTTAGTCAATGAAAGGGAAGTGTTTGCCCTTAAAAGACTTTCAAAGTCATCTTATGATATTTCTGGTCTCTGAGCTTCTAATTTTATAACTGATTAAATCATCTTTTGTTTTTATTCACTGGATTTGTAGCAAAGCATATAGCTATGACAATATAATTGTTAAGTCAAATTTTTTTCTACAAATATGAAGTAGGATATTTTTATTTGATATTTTATTTTATTTAACTTGTTTATAGTTGATTGAGTTGCTACATTCTGAGCTGTATGTACTGCTTGTCACATGTACTGATTTCAATACCAACCTGGTCTCAAGTCGAACATGCTCAAGCTGATACAAATGCAAATTCAAATTCTGAAGATCATTATATTGAAACCTTTTTGACTGTATTTCATGTGTGCATTATTCATTCATTAGCTGGCCAACCTAAGTAAATTATGCTTTGAACTAATTGATAAGCTTCTACAAAAATGCTTATTTGGGCATAAATTGCCACACTGCTATTACTAGTGTAATAATAATACAGTAATAACAGGAACAGCGAAGTGTGTTTAGAAAAGCAAAGTTTAATAAACAACCAAACATATTAAGATGTAAGGGACTTTAATGGGTGCATTTCAAAGAGGAAAGCATTCAATTTGTATAAAGCTGTATGTGTGTGTGTGTGTGTACCTGGTAATTATCACGTTGTGGGGACCAATTGTCCCCACAAAGATAGGAATACCAGTGTTTTTGTGACCTTGTGGGGACATTTTGATGTCCCCATGAGGAAACAAGCTTATAAATCAAACAAGATGATGTTTCTTGAGAGTGTGAAGTAGCAGAATGGTTTCTGTGATGGTTGGGGTTAGGGAATGGGGCAGGTAAGGGGAATAGAATATACAGTTTGTATGGTATAAAATGCATTACGTCTATGGAATGTCCCCACAAAACATGGAAACCAGAATGTGTGTGTGTGTGTGTGTGTGTGTGTGTGTGTGTGTGTGTGTGTGTGTGTGTGTGTGTGTGTGTGTGTGTGTGTGTGTGTGTGTGTGTGTGTGTGTGTGTGTGTGTGTGCGTGTGTGTGTGTACCTGGTAATTATCACGTTGTGGGGACCAATTGTCCCCACAAAGATAGGAATACCAGTGTTTTTGTGACCTTGTGGGGACATTTTGATGTCCCCATGAGGAAACAAGCTTATAAATCAAACAGGATGATGTTTATTGAAAATCTAAGGTACAAGAAAGGTTTTTGTGATGGTTGGGGTTAGGGAATGGGGTAGGTAAGGGGAATAGAATATACAGTTTGTATGGTATAAAATGCATTACGTCTATGGAATGTCCCCACAAAACATGGAAACCAGAATGTGTGTGTGTGTGTGTGTGTGTGTGTGTGTGCGTGCGTGCGCGCGCGCGCGCGCATGCGAGAGAGAGAGAGAGAGAGAGAGAGAGAGAGAGAGAGAGAGAGAGAGAGAGAGAGCTATTTCTTCATCATAATCCTTCTGTCATTTTTTTCAGGTTGCAGTAATACAATATAACATTTAGGTGCAAATATACACAGCAAGAGAGCAAAGGCAGAAGCTAGAATGGCAAATACATGGACAGCAACCATATACTTTCCACGTGTGCTCACATAAACTGGAATGAAAGTGATCCACACAGCAAAAAATATAATCATGCTGAAGGTTATAAATTTAGCCTCATTAAAGTTATCTGGTAGTTTTCTGGCTAAAAATGCCATTAAGAAACACAGGCAGGCAAGGACGCCAATATATCCTAGCACACACCAAAATCCAACTTCAGATCCTACAGCACATTCGACAATTAAAGTTGCACTCATAAACTTGGTGTTAAGTGAAGCAAAAGGGGGCTTTGTTGTTAACCATATGATGCAAATAAGTGCTTGCACACAAGTGCACAGGATTACACTTGATCTTTGTTTAGCAGGACCAAACCACTTCATGACATTACTGCCAGGGAGGGTGGCCCTAAAAGCCATTAAAACAACCACAGTTTTTGCCAGGATGCAAGAGATACAGAGAGCAAAACTAATTCCGAAGGCTGGATACCGAATCCGGCATAACCAATCAGTGGGCTTCCCTATAAATGTGAGACTTATCAGAAAGCATGCACAGAGGAACAACAGGAGAAGGAAACTTAGCTCCATATTATTTCCTCGTATGACCGGAGTTTTCCTGTACATTATAAACACACCAAGCACTGCTAATGTTGCACAGGCCCCGAATGCTGACACTACCCATAAAACCATTCCCAATGGCTCCAAAAAGGACAAAAACTCTACAGTTTTGGGAATGCATTGGTCTTGAGCTTGGTTTGGCCATGTCTCCTTTGAACATGTCAGGCACTTAATTGAGTCTGTGAAAACATTGGGAAAGGGGAACACATGACACCAATTTTCCCTTTTTTTTTATTCATAAATAATATAAAATGTGGAGCTGTAATTAAATCCACACCTGTTTGATTACTGATTTCTCCTTCAGCACATGGTATACAGTCAAAGCAGCAGAGTGGCTTTCCCTTTTGCCGGGCCTTCCTGAAGCCTGGCAGGCAACTTTTACTGCACAATGATTCTGGGGCCTGATAACCACAGCAGAGGAAGCAGTGGAGAAAATAAGTGACATCCTAAATTAATGTTTTAATTAATTGTACAACTAAAATGTAAGATGTTGCTTTGTTTTCTGAATAATGCCGTTTCAAATTACAAACACATTTTAATTTGCATTTGTTTAATACAGAGTTTAAAA
This sequence comes from Paramisgurnus dabryanus, assembly GCF_030506205.2. Lineage (NCBI taxonomy): Eukaryota > Metazoa > Chordata > Actinopteri > Cypriniformes > Cobitidae > Paramisgurnus > Paramisgurnus dabryanus. Next base: position 12,240,361 of record NC_133345.1, read on the forward strand.
TTATTTTTTAAAACTGGATTCTGCATAGTTCAGTCTTAAACATTAGGTATAGTCCAAAGAAAAGGAACCAAAACAAGCAGTATCTGGTGATGAGTGGGATGGCACACACCTTCTCTCCTCTGTGCCACATAATTATTGGCTCATCTATTACCAGGTCTTTGTCCTCATCGAGGGAAGCATCATAGAAGCCCACCCTTACCAGCTGAAGGGAACCATCGGGGGCTCTGTGCCAATTCATCAGATCATAGGATGCAATCGGGTCACCATTGCCATCAAATCGAACCTCTTCTCCTAATGTTGTGAAATTTGTACGCTTCATGTAGTAAAGGAGCTTGGGATACAGAATGATATAAATAAAGCAAACACATTAAAATGCATGAATCTATTTTTCTAAGAAATTATAGATGCTATCAATAAAAGATACTAAGAAGATGTACAACAGGAAGTAACACACCTGCCATGGCAGAATGTGATACAGACTCCCACATGTCCCATTCTGAAAAGGGCCCTTTCCTGGGACACACATGTTCATATCATGTAGTGCATGAGCTATAAGATACACAGCTTTGTAAACATTGTAAGAAACTCTGAGTTGTGAAACATCTGAATAAGGGGTGTACACATCATCCAGGCTCTCACTGCCATTGCAGGGTGGCCAGTTCTGTATTGTTTCTCCATGTACATGAGTATTTAAAGATCCATTCATGCGACAGCGAAAAGTCTCTTCCCAAAACTCAGAAAGAAAATGGGATGTTTGTGCAACTGAAACACTTACTGTCCTCAGGTAACTACCAAAATGTGGAATGTCAGCCCTTCGTATGGCAAACCCCAAAGTTCCCTTTAACAAATCACCAAAACTGTCCCATAGTGCTTGGGATGTGGCCCAGGCTTCACTAGCAATCCACTGAAGATGTGTAACATTTTGTCGTCTACATTCTTTAAGGATACCATGCATTTCAGATTCTCCAGAGAAGTTTAGTATGACTGTTGCAGAAGAGGCTTTTAAAATGTTCACAAGCTCCTCAACTGCATCTTGAACAAGCGCAACAGGATAAAAGTGGACATAAGCAGGACAAATTTTGAATCTTTCCGACTCTTTAAGGAAGAGCTGGATGGCAAAGCGAGCATAATCTGATTCCACACCGATCACCCCGACCCATGTCCACTGAAAATAATAGACAAGTTTTACTAAAGCCTTTATCTGAAAAACATCACTTGGCATTGTGCGCATGAATGTTGGAAACTCTCTCTTGTTACTGAGACAGGAACAGGATGCAAAGTAGCTCACCTGAAATAAATTAGACAGCACAACATTTTAGTAAGGTTAAAACTGCACCTAATAAACTTCAAGGCAACTCTCGACCTGTTTTTTTCTGCCATGATGTTTACAACTATCAAAATAATATCTATTTGTTAAAAAATGCAAGAGTTGCAGTGTTTATTTTATGCATAAGTGAACATAATAATAATGTAATCATGGATTACAGCCTCTATAACAAAGACAAATAATGTTACATTTTTTTACCACAGGTATTTTGAAAGATCCTAGAGTTCTTAAAACAGCCATGGATATTCCTGATGCAGCGTCTCCCACTATTACAGGACTGGGTTGTTTTTCTGTGTCTTCACAGCTTTGCCCTTTGCCTTTCTCTGGCTGTCCATTGACCAGTAGAAGAGATCTCTTTACAGATACGGGTATGTCATCACAGCTGTCTCTGATGTGGTAGCCCAGAGACACATTTGGCAAGAGGTCCTGCCGCTGGTTGATTTCTTTAACAGCAAAGATCATCGTCTGCATCCACCTTAGTGCTCGAGAAGTAAAGCTAAAACAGATTTCACAAAAAATCTTATTAATAGCATTACATACCATAGCTGTAGGCCTAAAACAACAAAGTATTACAAATTAACTCATGAACAGAAATATCGATAATACAATTTCAATTATTCATAAACATCAATTAGAAGATTAAACTATGACACACAATTTATATTCTGTTGGCTTAGGTTTGGTCTTGAAGGCAGAAACTGATGCTTTAGGACTGGAATGTAAAGGAAAAAGCCCCCCTAAAATGACATCTCCACCCTGATAAAAGCTGTGAATATCTTCATCGCCCTGATAAATACACATGTCCTTGCTTTTAGATTGACTCTGCACACCAATAGACAGCAGAGGGCAAAATGTGAGCAGAGTTGCATAGAGCCGTGCCATAACTGACACAGACAAATACAACTGGTGGTTACAAAATATATAGACAATCTACGACTGAGGGAGGGTCTTATTATTGTATCACATACAGTAGAAACAAATAATCCAACCAAATAATTCCCAATCCTGCTGTCAATGTTAAACCCATTGCAGATCAAAGATCGTGGGCGGCCTCGCAAATGTAAGCTGATCGTTATTGTTTACTTATTTAAAGGGGACAGAGAATGAAAAACTATTTTTACTTTGTCTTTGTTGAATAATGGTAGTCTACCCGCATTAACGAACATAAAAAAAAGTGCTAGACATGCTTAACATCTCAGTCTCATAGAAATTCCTCTTTTAGAAATGTCAGCCAGAAAACGGCCCAATCTGAAAAACTGATGCTTATGACATCACAGGCATCTAACTGCCCCTCCACTTTAAAATAATTGGCTACATTTTTAGAGTGGCAGCAAAGTCAGCCAATCAGTAATGAGATTGCAAATTAAGCCAGTAGGGGGAGCCAAATAGGTGCAAAACCACTTGTTTAAAATCCCCACCCTATTAGAGCTATCTGAGAGAGGATTTTAGGAAGCTTCTAAGGCATTACAGACTCAAACAAAAACATTTTTGTCTTCATGTCACATCACAGAACCAGAATAAATACCCCATTCAATCATTCTATGTCACCTTTAATGGAAAAGATAACACAACAAACAATACATCATTAAAAAGGTCTAAGGCTCCAGCGTTTGTATTGATCTTTATTTTATATAGAAAATCTTATTGTGTAATGAAAATGAAAGTCCATACCTGTAAAAAGAAATATGACCCTCAGCGCAGTCATTAAAAAAATCTTATGCCTGGTCGTCATGAAAGCACTTCACAAAACAACTTCCATTGGGGCTTTTGATTCAAAAGCGTGCATGTTTGGAAAATATTGATTGATTTTATATGTTTACTCAAATTTCTAAAGAGAGCAGTAATATTTATTCAATTTTTAGTCCAAACGTGGTGATATTAGGGCAATGAATGGCTTTATGAAAGTCAAAACATCACAAAAATTGTGCTCCTACGCAGAATGATTTATGAAACACTGATTTTCACTTTTCCGCTATCTTTTAAAAAGTACACCATTCCATCCAAAGGTTTTATATTAGTCCCTCAAAGGTACATACTATCAAATGTATGTCTGTACCAGTGTTAGGTAAGTTACTCAAAAAAGTAATGAACTACTAGTTACTAATTACATCCTCAATCATGTAATTAGATTTCTGTACAAACTACTCTCTCCAAAAAGTATTCAATTACTTATTACGTATTACTTTTCAAATCCTATTTAGTAAATGATACAAAGATAGGCTTGAAACGGCTCGAATAAATCATATAAAAGTACATAAATTATTCTGGTCAAACGTTTTAAGGTCAAATTCTTACTATTAACTAATTTTGCCTCAATATTCTTCTCACGTGAAACTTTCGCATGCTCACATGAAACTTTCATGAGCTCACGCGAAACCTTTATGTGCAGAATTTTTTTTTAAAGTTTCGTTTCGCATGCGCATGTGAAACTTCCGCTTTCACGTGCACGTGCGATAGTTTCATGTGCGCGCGCGCGCGAAACTAAACTTTATTTAATTTTTTCTCCATGTCCCCTGAGGGGCTCCATAAATTCCTTACTTTACTTTTTTAAGAAAAAAGTAATTATATTACAGTAACTAATTACTCAGTAACTAGTTACACCCAACACTGGTCTGCACCTAAATGGTACAATTAAAGAATCGTCAAAGTGTCCTGCCCAGTAACAGCATGGGACAATTTTATGACCATGTTATTCTGACAGTGTGCATGACCCAATGCAATAAATTACATTTATCAATTTCTTAAACATCTGCTTATAGATGTGACATTAAACATAATTGGATGTTTAGTGATTTTGTAAATATTTGACATTAATCAAAGAGATAGTTTGGTATATTTATAATTAAGGAACATAGACATTCTATGCTGAAAAGGTAGCCTACAGTGGATTTTTGGGGGGAGACAGACTAAAAAAATACAATTTTTTTTTTAATTGTGTGTTCTGTATAGTGACAATATATAAACTGTATATATCTGATTAAAGTTGGTTAATGTTTGTTGCAGATAAAACAGATGTTCAAAGACATGCAAGGGCACTTAAAACTACCAGACATACTTTTAAATCATGTGCAAGAATCATGTATCTGAATCAAGAATCATGTATCTGAATCAAGAATCATGTATCTATTTTCTTTCCTCTGTATTTAGTGCATTTGTTGTGAAGATAATACTATGTCTGTTCTTCTACTGAATGTGAACATAAATGTCAAGAATAAAACAGTAATTTATACTGATCATAACAGCAACAACAAGTGTCTTTGTAAAGCAAGGTTTATTAGGCAACCTGTAGGATATGTTTTGTAATTGCATTTTTAAAGTTTTTAGTTAAAAATCCTTTTGTCAGTGTGTTTTTACTTCAAATGGGAGTCTCATTGTAGTCTGAATTTCACATAAAAATACAACATCTCTATGATTTAATGATAGGCTGGCATCTCAAGTTTTTCTTTTTTGTGTGCTGCAAGTACTACTTTTTCATCATACTTCTTTTGTCATTTTTTTCAGGTTGCAGTAATACAATATAACATTTAGGTGCAAATATACACAGCAGGAGAGCAAAGGCAGAAGCTAGAATAGCAAATACATGGACAGCAACCATATACTTTCCACGTGTACTCAAATAAACTGGAATGAAGGTGATCCACACCGCAAAAAATATAATCATGCTGAATGTTATGAATTTAGCCTCATTAAAGTTATCGGGTAGTTTTCTGGCTAAAAATGCCAATAAGAAACACAATAATGCCAGGAATCCAATATATCCTAATACACACCAAAATCCAACTTCAGATCCTACAGCACATTCAACAATTAAAGTTGCACTCATAAACTTGGTGTTATATACAGCAGAAGGAGGGTTGGCTGTTAACCATATGATGCAAATAAGTGCTTGCACACAAGTGCACAGGATTACACTTGATCTTTGTTTAGCAGGACCAAACCACTTCATGACATTACTGCCTGGAAGGGTGGCCCTAAAAGCCATTAAAACAACCACAGTTTTTGCCAGGATGCATGAGATACAAAGAGCAAAACTGATTCCGAAGGCTGGATACCGAATCCGGCATAACCAATCAGTGGGTTTCCCTATAAATGTGAGACTTATCAGAAAGCATGCACAGAGGAACAACAGGAGAAGGAAACTTAGCTCCATATTATTTCCTCGTATGACCGGAGTCTTCCTGTACATTATAAACACACCAAGCACTGCTAATGTTGCACAGGCTCCGAAAACTGACACTGCCCATAAAATGATTCCCAATGGCTCCAAAAAGGACAAAAACTCTACAGTTTTAGGAATGCATTGGTCTTGAGCTTGGTTTGGCCATGTCTCCTTTGAACATGTCAGGCACTTAATTGAGTCTGTGAAAACATGGAGGTAAAACGAAACTTATAATACAAATTTTCCTCTGTAAATACTACAAAGTGTGGAGCTGTAATTAAATCCACACCTGTTTGATTACTGATTTCTCCTTCAGCACATGGTATACAGTCAAAGCAGCAGATTGGCTTTCCCTTTTGCCGGGCCTTCCTGAAGCCTGGCAGGCAACTTTTACTGCACAATGATTCTGGGGCCTGATGATTACAGCAGTAGAAAAGAAACCTTTTTGTGACAACATATTAATACAGTAAGCACTTTCTACAAAGATATATTCTACAAAAAATGTGCATAAATGATAAAAGCTGGATGATCTGAATGATCTATATCAGGGGTCAGGGACTAAATAGGTTGTAATATATACATTTCAAACCTAACAACTTCAGACCCATTTTGTAGTTATAAGCAAATCACTAATTATTTCACGACATCTTGGCTATGCCTATATATATTGTTGTTTAAACCCCCGAGGGACCCCACTTTGAAAATGATCTATATAATGCAGAACTATAAGAGTGCAGAATTAAACATAAATAGCATTGTTTATAGTAATAGGTTTATGTTTAATACAGAATATAATGGGGCATTTCCATTTAAAGATACAAAACTGGATTCTGCATAGTTCAGTCTTAAACATTAGGTATAGTTCAAAGAAAAGGAACCAAAGCAAGCAGTATCTGGTGATGAGTGGGATGGCACACACCTTCTCTCCTCTGTGCCACATAATTATTGGCTCATCTATTACCAGGTCTTTGTCCTCATCGAGGGAAGCATCATAGAAGCCCACCCTTACCAGCTGAAGGGAACCATCAGGGGCTCTGTGCCAATTCATCAGATCATAGGATGCAATGGGGTCACCGTTGTCATCAAATCGAACCTCTTCCCCTAATGTTGTGAAATTTGTTTGTTTCATGTAGTGCAAGAGCTTGGATGGAGATTGGAACACAAAATAATTTAAAGCAAAAAAGACATTAAAATAAATAAATGTCAGTTTTATAGATGAGTTATCTTTAAATATAGTATTTAAATATTACTTTAAAACATTTCCACAGTCTAATATAAAGGCAGAGAAAAGAAAGGCATGTAAACGAAAAAGTTTACACACCTGCCATGACAAAATGGGATACAGATTCCCGCATGTCCCATTCTGAAAAGGGCCTTTTCCTGGGACACACATGTTCATATCATGTAGTGCATGAGCTATAAGATACACAGCTTTGTAAACATTGTAAGATACTCTGAGTTGTGAAACATCTGAATAAGGGGTGTACACATCATCCAGGCTCTCACTGCCATTGCAGGGTGGCCAGTTCTGTGCCCCTTCTCCATGTACATGAGTATTGAAAGATCCATTTAGGTGACAGCGAAAAGTCTCTTCCCAAAACTCAGAAAGAAAATGGGATGTTTGTGCAACCGGAACACTTAATTTTCTAAGGTAACTACCAAAATGTGGAATTTCAGCCCGACGTATGGCAAACCCCAAGGTTCCCTTTAACAAATCACCAAAATCCTCCCAAAGGTCTTTTGAAGTGGCCCAGGCCTCACTAGCAATCCACTGAAGATGTGTAACATTTTGTCGTCTGCATTCTTTTAGGATGCTATGCAAATATGATTCCACAGAGAAGTTTAGTATGACTGTTGCAGAAGAGGCTTTTAAAATGTTCACATGCTCCTCTGCTGCATCTTGGGTCAATGCAACAGGATAAAGGAGAACATAAGCAGGACAAATATTCAATCTTTCCGACTCTTTAAGGAAGAGCTGGATGGCAAATCGAGCATAGTCTGTATCCACACCGGTTACCCCGATCCATGTCCATTGAAAATAATGGAAAAGTTTAACTAAAGCTTTTATCTGAAAAACATCACTTGGCATTGTGCGCATGAATGTTGGAAACTCTCTCTTGTTACTGAGACAGGAACAGGATGCAAAGTAGCTCACCTGGAATAAGATAACAAAATGTAGGGTTTTTTCTGTAAGTTGACCATATGTGATTCTTAATAAAATTAAAGCATAATATGAATACAGCAATATTTTATAAACAAGACAAAGACCGAAGAAATATAATAGCAAAGGTTACCACAGGTATTTTAAAAGATCCTAGAGTTCTTAAAACAGCCATGGATATTCCTGATGAAGCCTCACCCACTATTACAGGACTGGGTTGTTTTTCTGTGTCTTCACAGCTTTGTCCACCACCTTTCTCTGGCTGTCCATTGACCATTACAAGAGATCTCTTTACAGATACAGGTATGTCATCACAGCTGTCTCTGATGTGGTAGCCCAGTGACACATTTGGCAAGAGGTCCTGCCGCTGGTTAATTTCTTTCACTGCAAAGATCATCGTCTGCATCCACCTTAGGGCTCGAGGGGTAAAGCTGCAAGAGATTTTACAAACACTGGTATTGAAAACATTACATAACTGCATTGTAACAAAAACTGTTAAAAAACTCAGAACCAGATATATGAATGATTGTATTTCTAAACAATTGTATTATTGTTTTTACAGCAAGATAAAACCATTACACACAATTTGTAAGTGTTGGGCTTGGGTTTGGTCCTGAATGACAAATCAGATGATACAGGGCTAAAATGCAAAGGAAAAAGCCCACCCAAAACAACATCTCCCCCTTGGTAAAAACTGTGAGTATCCTCATCTCCCTGATATATGCACTTGTCTTTGCTCTGCACACTAACGCAAATCAGAGGCCAAAATGTGAGCAGAGTTGCACAGAGTCGTGCCATAACTGACACAGACAAACAAAACTGGTGGGTTTAGAATATATACACAATCTGTGATGGAGGGATGGCCTTAACTTTTCATGGGGAATCACACAAACCAATAACATTTGCCGCTCATGCTGTCATGTGTTGTGCGCTAAGCCAATATAATCACTTTTTTATCGTACAAAAGCAATGTTTGCAATTTTATAGAGGTCATATACAGTATATCTTGATATTCTTCATGTCGGTCAATTTTATCTATGCTGGTTAAATGGATAGTTCACCAAAAAAGAAAAATTCTGAATTTATGATTTACTCACTTTGAAGTTGTTACAAACCTGTATTTATTTCTTTGTTCTGCTGAACACAAAAGAAGATATTTTGATAAATGTTTGAAGAGTTTGGTTTCAAAACGCAATAAAAATGAATTTTGACTAATTTCTGTAAAAATGTGTTACAAAGAAAGTGACAAGATAAAAACCACTATTTTCTGTTACAAACTAACATTTTTTAGGTTATAATAACATTAAAAATTCAAATCCATAATTTGATTTTCAAAGATTTATTATAAAAATGTATTATTTTTTCTGCAAAATGGAATAAAATATAAATTTATTGAATCAATATATAAATGTGCATTCATCTTCGCCATGTTATATTTATTTCATGCGCCCGAGTGCCTCTCACGTAAATTATTTGATTTTGATTGGTTACGTTTCTTCCCCGCAACAGAAAACCACCACAGTTTTCAAAGCCATCAAAATTACTCTTTTGTTTTTGTTTGTTTGTTGATCACAAAGTACAAATGAGATGAGGAGAACTGGGATTCTGAGTGTATGTAAAGTGGCGGCATTAATCTTTACATTAATGTTTATGCGGATTTATTGCACTCTGCAGAGAAGGAGGACTTGCGTTTGTTGAGGTTTGGCAAAAGGGAGAAAAGATGATTGGATTTCGCGTAAAATGAAGAATTTGCTTTTTAATACAGACCTGATAATATACTAATTTTGGCAGTAACTCTTTTTTTATGCCATTTATTGTGTTTTGGAACCAAAGTCTTTGTAACCTAACCATTCTTGAGCACCATGACTTAAACAGTATTTTTTATTTCATACTATGGAAGACAACGGTGCTCCTGTTTCCTGCTTGATACAAATATCTTCCTTTGTATCAGCAAAACAAGAAATGTATACAGGTTTAACTTAAGGATGAGTAAATTATGACAAAAAACTGTCCCTTTAAGTAAAACTACAAAAACTAAAATATGTTAAATATATCACACCCTTACATTACAATGAAATTATTGAAGTCTTATGTAAATAGGTAAGACTTGTGTTATTATTACACTGTAGCATGGACAGTGCTAACAATGTAATTTCCAATAATAATGATTGACTTAATGTATATTATAATTATAAGTACTCTCTTATTGATATTACTATTATTATATACTATATTATTACTATTATTACTATTCATGAACTGAATAGTAATGTGTAATATGTATGCAAATTGTTTCTTTTTGGGGGTTTCGTGAATGAAGTCACAAAGCACCTGATTCGATATATACGTAACTCAGGAGGATGTCATATACATAATGATATGCGTGAAGCATGACTGACATATAAAACAAAGTAACAGAAGCATCTCGCTGCCTTTTAACTTTTAGAGTTATGAGGATAATGATTCAGATTTTTTTCTCGGTTTTTCACCTCTCCAATGCAGCTGTTTCGTCAGACTGTTCTGCACTAGGTGACTATGATCTGCCAGTGTTCAAAAGTACTGGAGATTTTACAATAGGGGGAATTTTTCCTTTGCATTACAGAGTTGAGCTTCCATCAACAGACTACATAAAAAGACCTTTAGCAGCACAGTGTCAAGGGTAAGGAAAAGTGTTTTTATTGGTTATTTTTATTACTGTTATTAATTATGTGACATTTTGACTTTTTATACAGGTTTGATCCAAGGGCCTTCCGCTGGGCTCTTTCTATGAAGCTTGCAGTGGAACAGATAAACAACAGAGACGACCTTCTGCCAAATCATACGCTAGCTTACAAGATATTTGACTCCTGTGCCACTCCTGTGAAAGCTCAGAAAGCAGTCCTGGCGGTACTGAATGGTCAGGATGTTGTTTCAACTTTTATTTGTTCTGGGTCTGGTTCTTTATTAGGATTAGTAGGGGAATCTGGATCCTCACAATCCATTGTTGTCTCCAGAACTCTGCAACCTTTTCGAATACCAATGGTAATATGATTTTAGGCAGAGCTGTGTTTTCTGACTGTTTTCCTTTGTATGTTTCAAGCTTATATTTGTTGAGGTGACATGCATATTTACAGTTACTATTAATCACGAGATCTTTCTGTAAAAATGTCACCGTTTTTGGAAACTTTTTTGTTCTGTAGATGTATAAAGCTGGGTACCATTCATATTTTTTGTGTATGTTTTTCTTTCCCTTAAATTTTTAGATAAGCTACTTCTCAACTTGCTCTTGCCTAAGTGATCGGAAGCAATTCCCAACATTTTTCCGAGTTGTTCCCCATGATGATTACCAGGTCAAAGCAATCGCACAGCTTTTAAAGAAGTTTGGCTGGACGTGGATTGGTGTGGTCACTGAAGATCATGACTATGGCAGGTTTGCTTTGCAGGGCTTAAAGCGAGAAATTGAAAACACTGACATTTGTTTGGCCTATCATGAAATGATCCCTAAAGACTACACCCGGGAAAAAGTCCTTAGGATTTTAAATGTGATGAGGGAATCAACAGCTAAGGTGGTAGTTGTCTTTTCAGGAGAGGGTGAATTTTACCCATTCTTGAGAGAGTTTATGATTCAGAATATCACAGGAATTCAATGGATTGCAAGTGAGGCCTGGGTTACAGCTTCAATCTTAGCAAAGACATACCCATTTTTAGAGGGCACAGTTGGGTTTGCAATTCGTCAAGGACACATTCCAGGTTTGGAGGACTATCTGAAAATAGTAAATCCAGAAAGATATCCATCTAACCCTCAGGTTCAGGAGCTGTGGGAAGCTTTGTATGGCTGTTCCCCCTCTTCCTCCTCCTCATTGAACAGTCATCTGCCCCGCTGTACAGGGAAAGAGACTCTCAGAGAAGAGCACTCAGCCTATATGAACACTTCTAGCCCTCGTGTGAGCTATAATGTGTATAAAGCCGTGTATGCATTTGCTCATTCTCTTCATAATCTCATTCACTGTGAACCTAGAAACGGACCGTTTGAGAATTTCTCATGTGCAGACTTTAACAATGTGCATCCATGGCAGGTAAAAATATCTCAGGAACTGATGGAAAGTATTGTAAACATAATTTTATCTTTCTTTAAGTAACTTTGGTTAGTAACAATCCACAAATTCCATCTCAGTTTTTATCCTTCTAATAACAGCTGTCTGCTCCCTCTCACCATTTCTTCTTGCTTGCTTATTTTTTTATTACTTTAAAGCTTCAGCATTATTTGCAGGAAGTTTCCTTCTCTGTTTCCGGAGAAGAGGTTAATTTTGATGTAAAGGGCGATTCAATCCCATCATATGATTTGATAAACTGGCAAAGACATACAAATGGAGATATTCAGTTTATTAAAGTGGGTCTCTATAACACTGCAAAGCATGCTGGGAGAGAACTAGTGATTGAGGAGCAGGCCATCATGTGGTCGAACCGACAGAACAAGGCAAGGTGTTGACTGCGTACTGCACTGCCATCTGTTGCCATTTATGATAAAGAATGACATTAGAGGATCATAAGGCCACAGTTTTCACAATAACGTATTTAATTTTGCTAAGTCATATATTATTGCACTATAAACATATGCATTTTATCCAGTAAATTTACCCATTTTTGGACATTGCAAAAATCCTGAACTATTTACTATTTTCACGAATTCTAGCTTTAAAACATTAATTTCTCTCTTTTATGCGTTACATCTATATAAAATTCTCTAAGATAGTCCAAACTAAACTAAAAATACTTGAAAGGTTCTTTACAGCAATGCCATACAATGCCATTTAGTCAAAGGTTCTTTAAAAAACAATTTCCTTGATAAATTTTTAATAATCTGAAGAACTTTTTTACCTTAAATAAACTTTTGTGAAACAGGAAGGGTTCTTCAAATGTTAAAGGTGCTTTAAAAACCATTTAGACAGAAAAGGTTCTTCAATGGCATTGTAAAGCACCTTTATTTTTAAGGGTAAATACAATTTAAATTGCATAAATTAAATAAATTCATGTCCAAATCCAGCCCACAATACAGTATTTTAGTCTTAGTTTATTCAGATTTTTTTTTCAGTATTTCTGGAAACAAATTTTGTTTTTCTTAGTTAAATCCCTACCATGTCAATGCAGCTGATATGTATGTATGTATATACTATTTTAACAGTGTGTTTATTTTCAGATCAATATATAATGAGAATAATTTTCATGTAGGTACTTGTGTCTGTGTGCAGCAACAGCTGTACTCCAGGATTTAGGAAAGCTGTCCGTCATGGGCAGCCTCTGTGTTGCTTTGACTGTGTTCCATGTGATATTGGCAAGATCACTAATCAGACAGGTAAGACCAACCTAGTTGTATGGTTTCATTTAAAGGTTAAATAATAAAAAGACTCAATATCTAATTCCATGTGTAATTCCGCATAATTGTACAAAAGCTAACTCTAACTTTGTTAATGTATTATTATTTTAGATTCAGTAGATTGTCTGTCATGCCCTGAAGATTATTGGTCCAATGCGAATGGCACAATTTGTATTCCAAAGGTTGTTGAGTTTCTATCCCATGATGCAATGGGAATGACTCTAACTGTCATGGCTATTGTGGGAGCCTTTCTGACTATCACAGTTCTGGTGATATTTCTGTACAACAAAGGAACTCCTATAGTCCGTGTGAATAATTCAGAGCTCAGTTTCTTCATCCTGTTATCCTTGACTCTATGTTTTCTGTGTGCTTTGGTTTTTATTGGAGAACCCACATCCTGGTCTTGTATGCTGAGACACACTGCATTCAGCATCACTTTCTCACTCTGTATCTCCTGCATACTGGGAAAGACTTTAGTGGTGCTGGCAGCTTTCACAGCTACCCAACCTGGAAACAATATAATGAAATGGTTGGGTCCCACACAACAGAGAATCATCATCTTCAGCTGTACTTTAGTTCAAGTGCTGATATGTACGGCCTGGCTTGTAGCGTCACCGCCGTTCCCTTATAGAAACACTAAATATCAACAGTCCAAGATTATTCTGGATTGCAGTGTGGGATCTGATCTGGCCTTCTGGTGTGTTCTGGGATATATCGGACTCTTGGCCTGCGTTTGCTTTTTTCTAGCGTTTTTGGGTAGGAAGTTACCAGGCAATTTTAATGAGGCCAAGTACATCACTTTTAGCATGCTTATATTTTGTGCAGTGTGGTTGGCCTTTGTACCTGCATATGTCAGTTCACCTGGTAAATTCACAACTGCTGTAGAGATTTTTGCTATATTGGCTTCTAGTTTTGGCCTGCTCCTCTGCTTATTTGCTCCAAAATGTTACATTATTTTACTGAAGCCTGAAAAGAACACCAAGCACCATTTAATGGGAAAAGTTGCAAAATAAAAAAGCATGCTTTTTATTGTAAAATTGTACTTGCACTTTTTAAATAACGCTCCACTTCACTAATTTTACCAAACCTTATTGTATGAAATAACTGTGCAAAAAAACTGTATAAAAATTATTTAAAAAATGTTTTTTAAAATAATACGTTAGTATTTTACTAATTTTTTACTTAATAGCCAACTTCAGTTCTTCTTAAGTACCTCTTAAGACACTTTTAAGAATATCTAAGTGTACTTATCTGTGCTATTTTAAGACTTCATAAATATGAACTAAAATGGGCTAAAAATGTATTTAAAATAATTATTTAGTACCACTTGTAGTAAATGTGAACCCATCTATCATACAAAGATGGGTTCACATTTACTACAAATGGTAACTAATTACATTTAATGCAGAGATAGTATATGTTAAAAGCACATTTTAGTTCATATTCATGGTGTCTCAAAATAGCACAGATAAGTTACGTACACTAAGATAACCTTAAGAGGTATTAAAGAAGAATTTTAAGAAAGTAGAAGTACAAAATTAGTGCACAAAAATAGAGCACTTTAGTATATTAGTTTACACAATTTTTTTACCTGGGTGTACATTGAGCACCACCAGGCTTTGTTGGGCCAGATTTCATTTAAATTTTAATAAATTTTAATTTAAAACCATTTCTTTTATTTGGATGAATTTGTCTTTTATGAGTTATAATTTCTATATTTGCTGGTCAATTATAAACAATAGGTAAATTTAAACTGCTAGCAAAAACTTGAGAAAATTGTTTGGGTCCCCGAGTGGCCCCTCCCCTAACAGATGAAATCTCACTCCAAACTTTTGGTAAAACTTCAGAACCCTGTATAAGTCAATCAATGAAAACCTGAAGTGAGTGACCTGTTTGGTCAACATTTTAGAGTGAATAATGTGCTATATATGATATATGGTTGACTGCCTCCACTGAAAGCATCCATCATTGCATATTAAATGGTTTATTTTTTTTTCTCTTCTGTTTTTATCAAGTTTAAAGTTTGAAACCAACATGGTTAAATAGCAGACTGAGGTCACTAAAGCATTCCTGTCAGTACTATCAAGCCTTGGTTATTGTTCTTGTGCCTCTTTATGTTGCCTTTTTTTTTTCATTTATTGATTATGTAAAATATACTGCTTAAATGTAATAAATGTTTGTTAAAAATACATCTTTAAATATATGGGTAATGTGTGTGTTAGACCCTTGTTTATTGTACTTGTCCTCAAATAAAAAAAACAGTTGTTGAAAAAGTATTTGATTTATTAAAATAATGACATTTAAGAAAATACATTTAATTAATATGACAATTTAATTATCAAAATCAGAAAAGTTATATTATTTCAGGAAAAGTCTTTGTAAAAACGACATCTAAAATGCAAACAATTCATGTTAAAGTATTACAATAATAACTAAATAAATATAAAAAACAAATAAATAAATATGAGTAATAACTAATTAAATATTTAAACAAACAAACAAATAAATAAATAAATAAGAGTAATAACTAATTAAATATTTAAACAAACAAACAAATAAATAAATAAATAAGAGTAGATTAATGAAGTCTGGTCTGGTCAACTCAGTCCTGGGTAATGTCCAGCACATTTATGTTTAGCCCTGCGGAAGAAAAACAAGAGAATTGTTCTTTCATTCTTCTATTTATCTATTCATTATACGTATAATATGATCAGGCTCTTAAACAGAAACTGAACAATGATCTCTGGTCCCTTCAACACCTGTGACTACTCTGTCTGTAATGCTACCTCATGTCTGACAGCAGTGATGAACTGAAGACCCTGCCTGCCTTCATTCTGGATTAAACCAGCTGTGTTTCAAGATCTGCTGTAATGTGGGCCGTTTAGCTGGTTTACGAGCTAAACACTCACAAATAATGCTACGACATTCTGTAGAATTTTAAAGATTAGAGATGGTTATTCATGACCATGTGACACAATACTCATACATGACAAATAATATAGCTTCTATAAGATTAATACCCTACATGCATTCATCATGTAATTATAAGAAACCTCCAATGACAATTAAAACCTCTAAGTTCAGAGAGTCTCACTGTATGTGTTAGATTTGACTCTTAATAATATTCAGCTGTTTCTTTTTGTTACTCCATGTGACACTACCAGAGATTTATGTGTGCGTTTAAAAAACGTTCCTGTCAATAATTCTTCACTCACCTTCCGATAAGTCGGGATTCACAAACTGGACTTTCTTTGAGTTTTCAAAAGGCATATTTATACGCCCGTTGACCATTTTATACAGAACCAAACCTAGACTCCAGACGTTTACAGGAATGGCCTGATACCTGCGCTTGTTAAAGACCTCAGGTGGGCAGTAGTCTGGTACTCCTGTAAGCAAGACATTTTCAGAGTTGAACGAACCTGTACAAGCGTAATGTGATTGCTAGGTTTCAACACTGTGCTACAGCAACACAAAAAGTCAGCTCACCTCTATACTGACTTATTTTGTAGCCAGCAGTAGTCAACAGCTGACCACAACCAAAGTCAATCAACTTGAGCTCCAGTGTGCTCGTGTTGACCAGAATGTTGCCCGGATGGATGTCAGTGTGAAACACGCCGTGGTCAATGCAGTCGATCACTCCCTGTACTGCTTGACGCATTAAAACACGTGCTGTGTTTTCACTCAGTGGTTCTGAGAGATATTTCCATAAGCTTAGGCAGGGCTTAGGGTACTCCATAATCACTATTACATCCTTGGGGTCTTCGAACCATTCAAACATTCTGATCACATTTGGGCTTAAGGGAGCTTCGCTCATCTTAAGCATCAGAGCCACTTCGGTAATCAGAGGTTTGGGATGGCCAGGCTAGAGAATACAGAGAAAATATTGCTCCAATATATTTGAATGGACTTGAATATCTATAGATGCAATAAAAACTCCTAACTCACAATTCTCCAGTATATTTAGGCTTACCTGTTTATTTAAGTCAAGTGGTAGGTATATTAGTTATACTGTATCGTAAGGAATTAAGTAACTTTATATTTATATATTCATTAAGTTTTAACACTCACGATCAAAATAGTACGGCCATCTTCCAACTTGGACATATATTTGATGGCGACCTGCAAAAGATTTATAAAGTTAAAAAAGTCCCGTCCTTGCACATGTTTTGAACATGGACAATATCTAAGTGCATACAGAATTTTTGTTGAATTTGGGAAGAGCAAACTACCTCTTGGCCATCAGAAATCCGTGTTCCCTGACAAACCGTTCCAAATCCTCCTTTTCCCAGGATATTATTCAATGTATAGTAAGACAGAACATCTCCTGAAACACACAAACACCAAGTACATGACAATATTGTATATGAGTTTGCAAGTTCGATTAATTGTCAGGCATGAAGCATAATTTCAATGCTGGTTGTGACAAAGAGTTTAAAAAACTCTTTGTTTTAGGCTTGGTTTCACAGACAAGGCTTAGCTAAAACCAAGACTAGGCCTTCTTTAATAAATATGCCTTAGTTACTGGTGTTTATCCTGAGACAAATCAAAGGCACTGGCATATTTTAAGATCAAACATGTGTCTTATAGGGGTGGCACGGTTCACAAAACCCTCGGTTCGGTTCGTATCACGGTTCTATGGTCACGGTTCACGGTTCAGTACGGTTCTTGTTGTTATTTTTTCTTTAAATTTTTAACACTCCAGAAATGTATTATCTTATTAATGTATTAATTATCCATAATTTAGGATACAGTATTAAAAAAAGTTATATCATGTAATCATGCACAAACTGAATTTGACTTTAAGCACATTATTGGGACCATCTCTGAGGAAAGCCAGATGAGATTTTGATAGAGCAAGAGGGAAGACATTGATGATTTCAACATGCTTTTCATTTAATTGGCAAAAAAGAGAATGTGTATTGCCATCTACATAAACTTTACGTGCATTTTTAGCACACAAAGATAACTTGCATTTATTAAAATGCCGACTTCAGTGTAGCTCTTAGATTTATCACTGAGAGGCTGCTTTAATACTGAGAGTTTATGTGGACGAGAGAGAAACATAACCTTTGCACCTGTAATATTAAAATCTCTTTAAGTCTCTTTTGTCCACTTTTGATTACTTTGAGGGGCAATTTCTGAAATAAGATCGCGCAACTTTCACACGCTAGCAAAATGAAACTACGCGGAAATCAGCCGCTTTAATTTTATCAATGAAAGGCTAAAAATAGCGCTGAATATGAAAAGACGCAAAACATTGTTGTCAGTACCTCAGATTAGATAAATGGTCGGAGAGAAGGCGATCTCCTGTGGCTATTGGAGCATATTCAACCCATAGACTGCAGTTCTATCTATTGTTTTATTTCCGCTGTCATCATAAGTAACATGAAATAAAAATGTGTTTCCACACACCAAACTTATACGACGCTGGCGCATCCTCCAACTGCGGGCAGACTTCCATTTCTCTCCCACTTGCCATTTCTACCGTAACATAACCCGCAGTACTTATACTCCAAACCAGTCACCTCTTCTTTCGCGCGAAAGGGAAACACGCTATCTGAGGTCACATACAGGGCATGAGACTACATTGCGCATGCCATGAACCGTTGAACCGTGCGGTACACACGCGCTCCGAACCGAGACAAGCGAACCGAACGGTTCGGATTTTTTTCATGGACCGTGCCACCCCTAGTGTCTTAGTCTAGGACTAGCTTTGTCTTTGAAACCAGGCGTTAATGTTTAATCCAATACAACACAAAACAGCTAATAGCAGACTATACGGTTGCGGTAAAGTGAGATGAAATCAAAATGAATATTTCACGCAATGGTAAATGAAACTTAAAAACTGGACAGAACTAATAATGTAATAATAACTACAGACTCACCATCAGTGGGCTCAAACAGTTTTTCATAAGATGGAGATCTTTGTGGCAGTACAATAGGCTCAATTCTATTGCTTCGGCGGGTGAAGGTTTTCTTCACAGCCTTCCAGGTATTCTTGCACAACCTACGGATTTTTCCTGCCCTCTTCTTCTTCTTACTTTTGACATGTTGTTCTACATAAAAAAAGAGCAAAAGTAAACGATTAAAAACATCTCTGATCACAGATTAAAAAGAATGATTCATTTAGCTGCTAATAATAATCATCAAAATTCATAAAGTCAAAACTAAAATCACTTTATAGCATGAATTTTGCTCTTATTTTTGTATATTTGTCTCATTTCCTCTTACCATTTGGGTTGATCCCAGTGAATGTTCCATTAGGATTCTTCATGTCATTTAAAATGTCCAGTCTTACGGATGCAGATGAGTTTCCTGTCACCCTCCTGGACTTATCGTCAATTGACAACAAAGAGTCCGATAACTGGTGTCTCTTTTTCATCTCTATGGCTGGCGATGAATTATCATTCACCTCAGCAGACCATAGGTCAGGTGGCAGTGAAAAGTCACTGCTTGCACTGAGTTCTGTCAGTGCTTCAGCGCCATCACTCAGATTGCCATCTTCACCAGCGATGTGCAACGAGGATGCAGACATGATGTCCGATGTGTCCATAACATGCGCTTCCACAATATCTGAATCCGTGTTTAAAGTTTGTTCCGGCATTGAGCAAACTTTGGCTGCATTTACACCCTCAACCGAACATGCATGCTCGAGCCGGTGGGAACCTGAACTTTGCTCGAGGCTTGATACAATTGGGACAGACAGCCCTAACGAAGATTGAGGTGTGTCCGGCATTATTGAGGAAACAATAGGCTCCACTTTATTAGTGCGGCTAGGGAGAAAGAGGCTTGTCACAGCCTTACAAGTTCTCTTAAAGAACCCACGGATCCCCGCCATCTTCCTCCCTTTGCCATGTTGTTCTGAAATGAAGAGAACCACACAGTAAACTGTTAAAAACATCTCTGAAAAAATTCATTATTTTGTCCGCGTGCAGCCCAAATTTGAGACTGTGCGGCCAGTGTGCGTACAGTCCACGTACAACAGCGCATGCGTGTGAAAATATTTAGACAGGACACTCCACTACAAACACTTATTCAAAGGAAATAGACAGCATTTGCACACACACTCTCGTTTTTCTTCTTTCATTTTTACTTCTTCCAAGAACAGAAAGCTGTGGAGCATGTTTGTTACCATAATGTTTGATTCATGTTCTTTGTATTTGCAATGGTGGATTGGTTACTTTTCTTCCCCTATCCTAATGTTTTTATGTACTGTAAATGTTGCCAAATCAGTGCTGCCCTGACGACCTGGTAGAGTAATAATTTGAATTCAAATTATTAATCATTTGTATTACGTGTAGTGTCGAACGCGGCCATCCGTGTGTAGCCGCGTATAGGGGAGTATACTTGGAAAGCTGGACACGTGCGCGCGCGAGCCAGATGCGGACGCAGAAAAAAGTATACCCCTCCTTGAGAGTGAGGCGATGGGGTAGAGGGGGGATACTCCAAAAACTGTCACAGGTCAGAGATGAGGAGTGGCTATATATAAAGACCCCTTTGCGCGCTTATGGGTTTACATGAACATGCTCCTAGTTTTTAAGTTCACATTCCTGAAAGATGCTCAATTTTCTTATCAAAATGACAAAAATAATAGTGTGTGACGTTTAAGTGGACAATACACAGACATTTTAATATACTTATCAGACACAGATAACCGTGTCTGATTGGGTGATAAACAGGCATGGCATTCTCCCTTGTGTGCCATTAATAGTGACTAATAGATCTAATGTCGGCATAAATGTTTTAGTTTACATATTCATTTCCTCTTACCTTTTGGGCTGTCGTCCACGGTGTTTGACAAATCCATTGGCATATTGACAGGGCTGAGTGACAAATCCCCTGAAGGGATGTTTTTAAATTCAGGGAAACTGTCACTAGAAATGCCAACTTCCAATCCACTTCCTTCACTCCTTTCATAGGTGTCAACCTCGGTGTCAGTGAGGGACACTGTAGACAGGATGTTAAAAAAGTGGTTAAATGAGACAATGCGTGTATTTGTACACTTGGGCATTTCTGCTGTTTTCACACTATCAGTCTTTTTTCTTTCTGATACATCAAATTTAAAAAGGTAATAACAGAAAACTACAAGAAAACTTTTCAAATATAAGTCATATGTACAGTAGACTTCATGCTGCACCCCCACATCCCACATAGGACGTACTCTATTTTTTGTTATGTAGGTGACACTTGGCCATAAAACAGACGTCTTTGTGTGCCAATTTACTAATATTAAAGATCATCTATCTAACGTCAGCATAAATGTAGTTTACATGTTCAATTCATCTCACCTTTTGGACTGTCGTCCACAGTTTGTGCAATATATCCATTCTTGAACTTTCCGCCAGCGCAGAGCGACGAATCCTTTGACTGATGGATATTCAGACCAAGGAATCGGTCACCGCAAACGCCGACTTCAAGTCCCCTTCCTCCTTTTCTTTCAAAGGTGTCCCCCTCGATGGAAATGGGGGACCAACATGCTGAGAATATGATGATAAATCAAAGGTTAACACTTGCGTTTGCACAACAACTTCTGCACTTCTACTATTGCTTCAAAAACTAAAAAAAAACCTGAGCCGGGTCATCTTTTCAAATTTAAGTACCAGGAAATATACTCCTAATGGTTAAAAGGCATACCGCACCCATTCACACGACATAGAAATTATGACAGGGCCTTTTTTTTTGTTCAGGACATTTATATGGCTTAAATCAATAAAAATGCAAGCTTTCATATATTAGTTTGATATATACATTTGTACTGTAAAATATTTCCAGATTTTCACAAGACTAAAGACTTAACCCTGGTTTATTTACAGTAAAATATCCTGCCCTTATTTACTTGTTGTACTTTAACATTGCAGTAAACTTGACCATTCACTGTTATAACTGCAAATTACAACTAATATATGCTCAATGTTCTTATCAGAATAACACATATGGGGCTCTATTTTAACGATCTGAAACGCAAGTGCGAAGCGCAACGCGCAAGTGAGTTTGTGGGCGGATCTTGGGCGCTGTTGCTATTTTCCCGGCGTGAGAAATAACTCTTGCGCCGGGCGCAAATCAATAAGGGGTTGGTCTGAAGTAGGTTCATTATTCATAGGTGTGGTTTGGGCGTAACGTCAAATAAACCAATCAGAACGCTATCCAACATTCCCTTTAAACGCAAGGGCGCAAGTTCCATGGCGGGTTGCTATTATTATGACGGATTTACCAGGCGTACGCCAGGAGCGGTTCACAGCCGAGGAGACCGACGTCCTTGTACGGGGGAATCCCACGCTTGCCAGCATAAATCGGGCACGCCGTGTAACGGGAGGTGGATCTGCCTCAGGACTTGACGCCAGCAGAGGACATCGCTGCGTCCACCCTCACCGCTGAAAGGGTTTGGGGGCTTTGAAATCGGACCCAAGAAACGCAAGCAAGGTCCAACCCCAAAGTACTCTTACAAATCAAGTTCATATACATTAAGGTTTCTTATGAAAACATTTTAACTATTATTTACATAAAATAAACGTAATACAGCCACACAACAAAGTTATGAAAATATTTTAATCGTTATTTGCATGAGAATAAATAAAAACTATCACCACAATGCTCACCACTATGATTCCCCTTATCTCGTGTATTAATATTTTTAAGTGTAACAATTTATGATTTGCAAAAATAACTGTTGCATCTGTGTAGATTAGATAAGCAAAGTGTATGCGCGTTGTGCACGCTATACATTATGGTCAAGCATGCGCCCTTAAAATAGCATAATGAACCACGCGCAACGCGCCACTGACTTTAGACTAGATTTTTTTGGTTAGTAGCGCAATTGTTTTTTGAAACTGCAAAATAGCATAAGAGATGGTTTGCGCCGCAACACGCCTCCTTTTTGCGCTGAACCGCCCAGGGAGCGCAAGTTCATTCCCTAGTTTGCTGACGTGCATCTGTGGAGGGAAAAACCCCGCTGTGCGCCGGCGCAAAATACTAATGATACATGCGTCACTGACAAAGTCAATTGCGCTGGGTGCAAGATAGGGCCCATGGTGTGTGATATTTAACTGGTCAACAATGACATTTAATGTACCTTTTGGCCCATATTGTACAATAATTGTCTACTAACAGTAAATATATTCTAATATCAGCATCAATTTAGTTTGCACATTCATTCATTTCATCTTACTGTACCTTTTGGACTGCTGTCCTCAGCATGTATAATAAAGGGTTTCATGAACATTTGGTCAACGGAGAACAACATATCCCATGCCTGGATGTTGCTGACCTCAGGAAAACTGTCACTCCTGACTTCCTGTCCATGATCTCCTTTACACTTAGAAATGCCACCCTCGGTGTTGGTGAGGGGCAAAAGTACTGTAGATATTACAAAAATGAATACATTTAAAATAATTACAAGAATACTGTTACTCGTTTTCTCATCAATATAACATAATGTGTGATATTTACAGTAAGTGGTAAAGACATTTTTATATATACACATTGCCTGACAACCGTGTTCAGTTAGGCCATAAAACAAACATTGTCTTCTAATATATGAAGAGCTTATATCTAATAACCACATAAATGTAGTTTGAACAAAATTATTAATTTTATCTTACCTTCTGGACTTTCGTCCATAGCACGTAAAATAGACGCCTCCGTAAACTTTCCGTCAGCGAAGTGCAACGAATCCCGTGAATGATTGGTGGTCAGACCAGGGAAAAAGTCACTCCAAACGCTGACTTCAAGCCCGTCATCGTCTCTACTCTCGGTGCTGCCCTCGGTGTCAGTGAGGGACAAACCGGAGTACATGATGAGCGGTCAAGTGGTCGAAAACATGTGTGAACAAACACCAATACACTACGTATAAGTGGTTGTAAACTTGTATATTTCTGCACTCTCGCACTCAATGTAGCTTTTGATCGCTTTGTAAAGTTTGAGTCTCTTTCTGTGATTTTCTTCGCTTTCGCTCAGATGATCATTGAATGAGTGTGTGACTGCAGTTCTGTGAGCTGCTATTTATACCCGTCTATGGAACGCGAGCATTATGATGTCAAAATACAGTAACTGTTACGCACTATCGTCATAATGTTGTAGAACACGTCACGCATCAGTGCACTGATCTAACTTTGTCATAATAATAAAGCCACCGCGCTGCCATATTGACTGTTTTTATAACTAAAGTCTCTTACAACTAAGCATACTAACATTGTTATTTATTTATCTGAATTTTACTTGCTCAAAACAGTAATTACTGTACATGGTTATTAACGTTAGTGAATATGCACATAAGTTCCTGTTCACCTTGTACATGTATTAACTGTTATGTATTTTTTATTTGTACACTGAGTAAACAATTAAACGCTTTCTTTAATGCTATTTTGAAACTGTCTAAGTATTTGATTGAGCAATAACGTTACGCATATGATTCCTATTCAAATCAGATTGTAAAAGAAGCCATAAAGTATCATGCAGCTTTTAAACAGCTTTAATGTTGCAACGGTTAAAATGTGCACCAGACACACTTACCTTAACGATTTCTATATTGCTTATCGTACTCGAAAAGGAAAAAGATTGTAGCTTACTTTGATAAGCTTATAAACAAGGTGAAATTAAATGTTTTGAGTCAAGGTCGCCCTCTGTCGGTTGGGAATACCAAACACTTAGCACAAGGGTATTTGGCAATCCAATTTAATTTTATTAGACTCTTATGTTTAGTTATTTTAAAGATATTTAAATGTAATTGCAATAAAACGGCTACTAGTGCAGTCATTATCTGAAATGCTTTATTTCAGTATTTAACAAATATCTCTTTTGACTGCAGAATCCTCTTAGTGCATTGGCAAAATCATCCACTTAAAAAAACACACACACACACACTTCTTTGGAAACAGTAAACCATTTCAAAATCACTAAAGATGCAACTAGAAAAATTGCAAATAATGAACGTTATGTGAAAATAAAGAAATGAAACCCACACATTATATGAACATTAGGGGGCGCTGTGACTTTCACATACAATACAGTACTTGTTAGTTGCATTAATCTGTAGGCCTACTTGATTAATTTTCTTAACAATGTCGATGAAGTCTAATGCCGCAAAAAATTAATATATAAATAAAAATATATGGCAAAAAATAAATTGATAGACTAAATAAACTTAAACTTACGATTGTTTAGAGAATAAATCTTGTTTATTGTTATTATATAAATATTGTTTATTCTTAACCAATGTAAAAAAAAACATGTTTAGGTATTGTTATTGTTAAACACGTAAACACAATTTAAAAAACTGAGATGAAATATGGTCTAAACCAGGGGTCTTCAACCTGTGAGCAAGGGCTACCACAATGGATAAAACAACCTGGATGGCTACTTTTTTCATATAGTCTACTTAAAACTTGTATTGTTTTACTTGATTTTATTTTATTTGTTGATATGTTTTATCATTATTTAAAATGTTAATATACATAAAAAACACAATTTCGGAGACCATTGGTCTAAACTGATTTCATGGTTTTTAATAAAAGCACATCAGGAAGTTTTAGGCTGTCATCTCCCTTTGAATACATTGTGGATAATATTACACACAACTGATTCAGCAAATAACCAAGTACGTCAGACATAATGATATGCAAAGAGCATGACTAGCCATATAAAACATCAGGAAACAGAGATGTGTCCTAGCTCTTTGTTTATATGGAGCTCAAAAGAACAATGATTTACATTTTTGTCTATGTGTTTCATCTTTCCAGTGCAGCTGTGTCTTCAAACTGCTCCCCACAGGATGACTTTGGTCTGCCAGTATTCTTAACAACTGAAGACTTTACAATAGGGGGAATTTTTCCTTTGCATTATAGAGTTGAGCTTCCATCAACAGACTTCATAAAAAAACCTTTAAAAGCTCAGTGTCAAGGGTAAGAATATGGGCTTTGTGTTCTCCTTAGCTGAGATGTTCAATATTTTGTCTAGAATTTGTTTTAATTCTGAAATCAAATAATAAGATGTCAACTTATTGAAAAATAAAAAATAAATGTTATTCCATTGTATGCAGGTTTGATCCAAGGGCCTTTCGTTGGGCTCTCACTATGAAGCTTGCAGTGGAACAGATAAACAACAGAAACGACCTTCTGCCAAATCATACGTTGTCTTACCGGATCTTTGACTCCTGCTCCACTCCTGTGACAGCTCAAAAGGCAGTCCTGGCAGCACTGAATAGCCAGGACGTTATGCAAAGTTCAATGTGTACTGGCTCTGGTCCTTTATTAGGATTAGTAGGAGAATCCGGATCCTCACAATCCATTGTACTCTCTAGAACTCTTCAGCCTTTCCGAATACCAATGGTAATAAAACGCAAGAGATTTCCAAAGAGAAAATGAAAAATTCAAATTTTCAGGAACTGTGAATTATGTAATACATTATTTTTATATTGTATTCAGACATTTTATTTTTTGGCAATGGTAATTAGATGTGTATTTGTTTTATATATTTTAACTCATAGATAAGCTACTTCTCAACTTGCTCTTGCCTAAGTGATCGCAAGCAATTTCCAACATTTTTCCGAGTGGTTCCCAATGATGATTACCAGGTCAAAGCAATCACACAACTTTTAAAGAAGTTTGGCTGGACGTGGATTGGTGTGGTCACTGAAGATCATGACTATGGCAGGTTTGCTTTGCAGGGCTTAAAGCAAGAGATTGAAAACACTGACATTTGTTTGGCCTATCATGAAATGATCCCTAAAGACTACACACGGGAAAAAGCTCTTAAGATTTTAAATGTGATAAGGGAATCAAAAGCTAAGGTGGTAGTTGTCTTTTCAGTAGAGGGTGAATTTTACCCATTCTTGAGAGAGTTTATGATTCAGAATATCACAGGAATTCAATGGATTGCAAGTGAGGCCTGGGTTACAGCTTCAATCTTAGCAAAGACATACCCATTTTTAGAGGGCACAATTGGGTTTGCAATTCGTCAAGGACACATTCCAGGTCTGGAAGATTATCTGAAAATAGTAAATCCAGAAAGATATCCGTCTAACCCTCAGGTCCAGGAACTGTGGGAATCTTTGTATGGCTGTTCCCCCTCTTCCTCCTCCTCATTGAACAGTCATCTGCCCCGCTGTACAGGGAAAGAGACTCTCAGAGAAGAGTACTCAGCCTATATGAACACTTCTAGCCCTCGTGTGAGCTATAATGTGTATAAAGCCGTGTATGCATTTGCTCATTCTCTTCATAATCTCATTCACTGTGAACCTGGAAACGGACCGTTTGAGAATTTCTCATGTGCAGACTTTAACAATGTGCATCCATGGCAGGTAAAAGTATTTTAGGTTTTGATGATTCTAAAAAAAGTAATTTTAAATTAATGTTCTGTTTATATTTAACAATTATATATCACTGAAAAATGTACATATTTTTTTGTCATTAAAAAATTAAATAAAGTGCCTATCTCTTAATCTTCAACATGCAATTTAAAGCTTCAGCATTACCTTCAGGAAGTTTCCTTCTCAGTTTCTGGACAAAATGTTAACTTTGATAATAAAGGAAATTCAATCCCATATTATGATTTAATAAACTGGCAAAGACATACAAATGGAGATATGCAGTTTGTTAAAGTGGGCCTGTATGATGGTGCTCAGCACCCCGGGAGAGAACTGTTCATTCAGGAGCAGGCCATCATGTGGCCAAACCAATACAATAAGGCAAGGTGTTAAATGTGCACTGCACTGCCACCTGTTGTTGTTTTTTACAAAAATCAAGCATTGTGTAGTGTTTCAGCCCCAAATATGTTTATTTGACATCTGCTTTTTATCATAACATGCTGTATATAAAGCTAAATATTTTTTTAAATCTTTTCTGACCCAATTTGCCTCAATGACACATAAAATTTGTATTTCTAATAAAAAAAGATAATTCTTAATTGTAAAACTTTATTTTTGTTATGATTTTTATAGGTTCCTGTTTCTGTGTGCACTGATAGATGTACCCCAGGATTTAGGAAAGCTGTCCATCGTGGGCAGCCTCTGTGTTGCTTTGACTGTGTTCCATGTGAGAGTGGCAAGATCAGTAATCAGACAGGTATGAGCACAAAACTCAAAGTACTGTATACTCATTAATTCCTCACATGCTAACTCTAACTTTGTTCATTTATAATTATTTTAGATTCAGTAGATTGTCTGTCCTGCCCTGAAGATTATTGGTCCAATGCAAATGGCACAATGTGTATTCCAAAGGTTGTTGAGTTTCTATCCCATGATGCAATGGGAATGACTCTAACTGTCATGGCTATTGTGGGAGCCTTTCTGACTATCACAGTTCTGGTGATATTTCTGTACAACAAAGGAACTCCTATAGTCCGTGTGAATAATTCAGAGCTCAGTTTCTTCATCCTGTTATCCTTGACTCTATGTTTTCTGTGTGCTTTGGTGTTTATTGGAGAACCCACATCCTGGTCCTGTATGCTGAGACACACTGCATTCAGCATCACTTTCTCACTCTGTATCTCCTGCATACTGGGAAAGACTTTAGTGGTGCTGGCAGCTTTCACAGCTACCCGACCTGGAAACAATATAATGAAATGGTTGGGTCCCACACAACAGAGAATCATCATCTTCAGCTGTACTTTAGTTCAAGTGCTGATATGTACGGCCTGGCTTGTAGCGTCACCGCCGTTCCCTTATAGAAACACTAAATATCAACAGTCCAAGATTATTCTGGATTGCAGTGTGGGATCTGATCTGGCCTTCTGGTGTGTTCTGGGATATATCGGACTCTTGGCCTGCGTTTGCTTTTTTCTAGCTTTTTTAGCTAGGAAATTACCAGGCAATTTTAATGAGGCCAAGTACATCACTTTCAGCATGCTTATATTTTGTGCAGTGTGGTTGGCCTTTGTACCTGCATATGTCAGCCAGCCTGGTAAATTTACAACTGCTGTGGAGATTTTTGCTATTTTAGGTTCTAGTTTTGGTCTGCTACTTTGCTTATTCGCTCCAAAGTGTTACATTATTTTACTGAAGCCTGAGAAGAACACCAAGCAGCATCTTTTAGGAAAAGTTACTAAATAAACATTTGTAATTTCACTATTACAAATACTTTAGATATGTTTTCTTTGTTGCAAGATTATGTTTATTCTATTATGCCATATCTTCATATAGGATAAGTAACATAACATAAATGAGACTTTATTGACTGTAAACTTTATGTACAAACTTAAAAAAAATACAAATATTCATGTATCATGCTGATGATTACAATGTGTATAATCATTTAATCTTGTCCTTAATGATAATAATAAACCATGTTTACAGGCATATTTCTCTAGATATTTTAAATTTAGTCGATGACACATGACAGTGACACATAATGAGATGCATGTCTGATATGTGTATATATATAACTGAGTCCTGCCCTCTGTGTTCATGCTGAGAATGCATACATTACTCAACATGAATGTCATGCTGCTGGGGCTTGTGGTTCAGCATCTCAGTTCACTTACTTTAGTTGGTGCATCCAAATGCATCCTGCAAAATGACTTTGAGCCGGGCCTCATGGCTGCTGGAGATTTTCTAATAGGTGGTATTTTTCCTTTACACTATAATCAGGAAATGCCAGACCTCAATTGTACTTACAAACCCGGGCCAGTCAAATGTAATGGGTGAGTATCAAAGCCTTTATGTTTACACATGTTAAAATTATGGTTGTGATGCATTTGCTTTTCATGCCCTTTTGTCTAATTTTGTCTTTATTTGCAGGTTTGATCCGAGAGCTTTCCGCTGGGCCATTACAATGAAACTTGCAATAGAGGAAATAAACAAAAGAGCTGATCTCTTACCTAACCACACACTGGGTTACAAAATATTTGACTCTTGTGCATACCCTTTGACAGGTCAGAGATCAGCTGTAGCTGTTTTAAATGGGCTAAGTGAGAAAGAAAGCCCAATGTGTTCAGGTGCTGGTCCACTCCTTGCTATTATAGGAGAATCTGGTTCAGCTCAGTCGATTGTAGTTTCGAGAATTTTACAGCCTTTCAGGATTCCAATGGTGAGTCTAACATAAGATATTTAAGTTTCAAGTATATGCAGAGTGCATTAATATTACTGTGTTTCTATACTTTTGGGACTATTTGTGTTTGGGCGTAAAGCGTGCATGCATGAGTTTTTTCAAGTCATGAGTCAAGATTTATTTCTTTACAAGATGGACAATGAGATGTTCAAAAACAGTTTTTAACCAATTTATCCTTTCTTTTTTTCCTGACAGATCAGTTATTTTTCATCCTGTGCCTGTCTGAGTGATCGGAGAGAATTTCCCACATTCTTCAGAGTCATTCCTAGCGATGACTATCAAGTAAAGGCCATTGCCAAACTCCTGCTGCATTTTAAATGGAAATGGGTGGGAGTGGTGCGAGGAGATCACGAGTATGGTCGCTTTGCCCTTCAGGGCTTACTGAGGGAGCTGGAGGGTACGGGCATATGTGTGGCATATCAGGAAATGATCCCTCTGTTATATGACCGTCACAAAGCGCTAGAAATCATCCGTGTCATGAGCCACTCCACTGCTCGGGTGGTAGTGGTGTTTTCGGCAGAAGGGGAGCTCACCCCGTTCCTTAGTGACTACATGGAGCAGAATGTCACTGGGATACAGTGGATTGCTAGTGAGGCATGGATTACATCCTCAGTGTTTGCAGGGAGTGAGTATTATCCTTTCCTGGGTGGTACGATAGGGTTTGGAATCCGGAAGGGCCAGATCCCAGGCTTAAGGAAGTATCTCACAACAGTAAACCCAGAAATGTATCCCTCTAATCCTCTGGTTCAGGAGCTTTGGGGGGCTCTTTATGGCTGTTCCCCCTCATCATCCAGCCTGAACGGTCATTTGCCCCCCTGTACAGGACAGGAGAGTCTTAGGGAACAGCACTCTGCCTATATGAATACTTCCAGCCCTCGCATTTCCTATAATGTATATAAAGGAGTGTATGCCATTGCACATTCTATGCACAATCTCATTCACTGTACTCCTGGAAAAGGCCCTTTTAATAACTTCACATGTGCAGACATAGATAATGTCTACCCATGGCAGGTACTCTTAAAAAATGGCTGTTTATATGATTGATGTAAAATGTTTTCTTTGCAGTAGGGGTTCTCAAAGTGGGGGCCGGGACCCCTCATGGTTTACAATTCATGTGAAATAATTTGCTATACATAATTAAAATGTGTTGTAATAAAAGCATACATGTAATGATTGTGACATAAAGTATCACAAAAGTTTTCATAAACCACCCACTTTACTTAGTTTTATTTAAAGCACAGTGAACCGTGAGCTGGTGAGAAAATAATATAATTCAAGTAAAGCAAGGCCTAAAATATTTAAATTGAGAAAATACGGTGATTATAATATTTAGTTGGTTTAATTAAGGTGAGCCTGGCAGAGGTTGTAGCACTTAAAATAACCTTAAACTAGGCATTTTTATGTATAGGTTTTTTAATTGGCTGTCTGCTGTTGATTTTATAAGATAACTTGTAAAGTATTAATATTGTTGTGTCCAAAAATGCATTTTACACAAAATCTATACACTACAAATAGTTCAATACTGTATAAGACTACAAATTGTGGTAAGCATATGATTAATAACTGTTACAATTATAATAGGGTCCTTGGCATTTTTTCTCCCCTGTAAGGAGTCCCTGACCCCAAAATGTTTGAGAACCCCTGATGACTACTTTAAACATGGAGTCACGACTTTATCTCATCAATGTAATATTTCAGTTACAGCATTATCTCCAAGAGGTCTCATTCACTATTTTAGGAGAGACAGTGAACTTTGACATGAAAGGTGATTCAATTCCATCTTATGACCTCATAAACTGGCAGAGGGGCTCGGCTGGAAATATTGAGTTTATTAATGTGGGCATGTTCGATGGTGCGCAAGAATCCGGCCAGGAACTGGTCATCCAGGAGGAGGCTATCATGTGGCCTGGCCATCAGACTGAGGCAAGCTGTTCTCACAGTGTATTTCAGTACATGAGATACCATGTTCTGAAGTTCTGTAGGGTGAAATGGAGGTAAGTGTCTTAAACAACTGTTGATCAGAAGATGGGTGGAAAGGGTAAAGGCCCTAACCATACAGAGGACGTCCTTGAAATACTTCACCTTTTTAGTTATACAGCGCTACTGAATCGCAAAATTATTACTAATACACAAGCATACACATTACCTTTAGTAAAACACAGTATGTGTGAATCTGTGGCTTAAGCAGGTGCTGGTGTCTGTGTGCAGTAACAGCTGCGCTCCAGGATTCAGGAAAGCTGTACGTCATGGCCAGCCTCTATGCTGCTTTGACTGTGTACCCTGTGACAGTGGCAAAATCAGTAATCAGACAGGTTGGTACAATTATTCAGCAATAATAAATCTCATGTAAAGTGACTTTCATTTTCATTTTTTTTAGTTTTTTTTCTCTCTTTAGATTCAATAGACTGTATGGCCTGCTCTGAAGATTACTGGTCGAATGATGATGGAACTATATGCATTCCAAAAGTGGTTGAATTCTTGTCCCATGATGCAATGGGATTGACCCTAACAGTGATAGCTGTAATGGGGGCCTGTCTCACTTTAGTGGTGTTTGCTGTATTTCTGTATTACAGGAACACACCTATAGTACGCATCAATAACTCAGAGCTCAGTTTCTTTATCCTGTTATCCTTGACTCTATGTTTTCTGTGTGCTTTGGTGTTTATTGGAGAACCCACATCATGGTCCTGTATGCTGAGACACACTGCATTCAGCATCACTTTCTCACTCTGTATCTCCTGCATACTGGGAAAGACTTTAGTGGTGCTGGCAGCTTTCACAGCTACCCGTCCTGGAAACAATATAATGAAATGGTTGGGTCCCACACAACAGAGAATCATCATCTTCAGCTGTACTTTAGTTCAAGTGCTGATATGTACGGCCTGGCTTGTAGCGTCACCGCCGTTCCCTTATAGAAACACTAAATATCAACAGTCCAAGATTATTCTGGATTGCAGTGTGGGATCTGATCTGGCCTTCTGGTGTGTTCTGGGATATATCGGACTCTTGGCCTGCGTTTGCTTTTTTCTGGCGTTTTTGGCTAGGAAGTTACCAGGCAATTTTAATGAGGCCAAGTACATCACTTTCAGCATGCTTATATTTTGTGCAGTGTGGTTGGCCTTTGTACCTGCATATGTCAGTTCGCCTGGTAAATTCACAACTGCTGTAGAGATTTTTGCTATATTGGCTTCTAGTTTTGGCCTGCTCCTCTGCTTATTCACCCCAAAGGTGTATATAATTTTATTAAAACCTGAGAAAAACACCAAACAACATCTCATGGGAAAAGACAAGTAATTATATCAGTCATTATCTATATTTGATACAAATGTGAATAAAATGGCAACATTACCTCTCCGTAAATAAATACAACTATCACATAAAGGTTTGTGTTCTTTGTTGACTTAATATCAGACTTAAGGCGGGGTGCATGATTCTGAAAGCCAATAGGCTTTTTCGACATCATGCAGCGCTACAGGAACCGATAGCCGGATGACATCACAGTAACCGCGAGAACCATTCGAGAAATCATTCCAAAGTGTAATTTTGTCTCGATCTCGCTGCATTTGACGACATCCGCCTGATAGTTCTAGCGGCGCCGCATGAAGTCGAACAAGCCTTATGTTGACATTTGAAATCACCTAAACAAACACGCCCCTACCTGAATAGAATCTGGATGTTGATAAGCCCGCCCAACACACATACGCAACCCAGGCAATGTCGGTTGGTAGACACGCCCCGTACTGCTGATTGATTACAAGTGTGTTTTTGGTAGTGTGCCCGACTCCCTTTTCCACAGTGTTTTTCAAAAATCACGAATCCCGCCTTAAATCAACAAAAAATCAATGCTAAATCAACGTTTTTTTGATATTTGAAAAACTACATTGACAGAATAAAAATGGTCCTTACCTGTCCCCAGTGGTCGCCGTGATTTCACAAAATAAGATGTGATCTTGGATCAACGTTTTAATCAAAGAAACCCCAACTTATTCTTAACTCAAACCCTAATGATTTTTTACCCCTCAAATTAGTGTGAAACAGTAGTTTGAGAATATATTTTTTAACCTAATCCTAAACCCAAATCTAACATACACCCTAATCCTAATCCTGCAATCTGATTGGTTAACAAAAATGTTGATCCAGGATCACATCCTACTTGGTTTAATCACGTTCACCGTCATGTGTTCTGTACCCTTTCAAATTGTATTATTTTTAAAGTTTTACATATTTGCACCTAAAAAGCCCATAATAGTAGGCCTGCCTTACGGTACATTCACACGCGACAGAAGCGTTAACGCTTGAAGGAAGGCTTGTCTGAAGCGTGGCCAACATTAAATCACACATGCTCCGGTCTTCCATAAACGTAATTGGCTGGCTCTGCCTAGGTTATTTGCATAAGGCAATCTGATTGGCTGACGCATGCTAATTTTTTTTCTGACTGTGACTGTCTCATACGGTGTTTATAAATGATGGTTATACCATGATGTATTACAAAAAGAAATTAAACAAGTATAAGAATCAGTCATATTCCACATACACAATAGGCTTTAGGTTGGATTAAAACAGGTCTCAGTGGAACTGCGAGAAATATCAAAAAATGTTGGGCCTTTTAATGGGGCAGGATCTTATTTTAAACTTAAACTGTATTATACGCATGATACATAATGTCATTATAATCAGTCATTATGTTATATTAACCACACCCTCTCGCACATTTCCCATGCAAATTCATTTATTATTCATAGAACAGTTGCTATTTAAATGAGGCCCAATGCTCACCTCACATTTTGAGTGCTTGCTGAACTATCAGGAGAAATGCAAGTTTATCTTGTACTGACAGTGACAATACTGTACATTACCAGGCTTTGTCCTGCTCTGTGTGGAGTTCATCCAGTAACCTGCATCCTGCAAGGTGACCCACAGCCTCCTGCTCTCTTCAAGGACGGAGATTTTCTTATTGGAGGGGTTTTCTCCATTCATGACTATCTGAAGACAGAGAATCACACATACACCAGACGACCACAGCCACTAGAGTGCAGTGGCAGGTTAGCATGTATGCACGTACTATATGATGGGATAGCATGCACTCTCAATACAGCAAATAATAGTTCAAAAAGTATGTTTAAAATTACCTTTGCAATGTAGTGATTAACACATAAGTGTAATTGCTTTTGTTTTTATGGTGTTCACCTCAACAGTGTGGGTTTTAGAGAGATGCGCTTTGTTCGTGCTTTTGAGTTTGCCATTGAGGAGATCAACAACAGCTCTGATCTGTTACCAGGCATCACTTTAGGCTACCACATCTATGACTCTTGTGCCTCTGTGCCAATGGCAATAAAAGTAGCATTTCAACTTGTCAATGGATTTGATCTCAAATATAATGACTCTGATTCTTGTGCAAAATCTGCTGCTGTGACTGCTGTAGTCGCAGAATCTGGTTCCACACCATCTATCAGCATTGCAAGACTTCTCAGTCCCTTTGGCATTTCACAGGTGCTTGCTTAGTATGACAATCTCTTGCATGCATTTTTAAACTGAAGCTTACTTTAGACCTGACTTTTTCTTCCCTTCATGGTGCATTATAGGTGAGTCATTATGCAACATGTGCGTGTCTCAGTGACAAGCGTCAGTATCCGACTTTCTTCAGGACCATCCCCAGTGATCACCATCAAGCGGCTGCATTGGCACGAATGGTCAAGCATTTCGGATGGACGTGGATCGGGGCAGTGCGCAGTGATTCAGACTACGGGAACAATGGCATGGCATCGTTCCTGAAAGCTGCGGAGGAGGAGGGAATCTGTGTGGAGTATTCAGAGGCCTACTACAGGACCCAACCACGCAGTAAACTCAAGAGGGTCGCAGATGTCATTCGCAGGTCAACGGCTCGTGTAATAGTTGCCTTCCTGGCCTCGGGTGACATGAGGATTCTCTTAGAGGAGCTTAGCAAGGAGCCCCCACCACCTCTGCAGTGGATTGGTAGTGAGGCGTGGGTTACAGATCCAGAGATGCTGCGTTTTAATTTGTGCATTGGTGCTGTGGGCTTTGGTATCCCGCGCTCTGTTATCCCTGGCTTTCGTAATTATTTGCTTAATCTCTCTTTAGAGCAGGTGCTGAAATTTCCCTTGTTGACACAATTTTGGGAGAGCTCATTTAGTTGTAGTTTAAGACAGCAGACAGATTCTTCATCTGGTTTATCAGCATGTGATGGCACTCAGGACCTGCACACATTACAGAACCCATATACAGATACGTCCCAATTGAGAATCACTAACATGGTGTATAAAGCCACATATGCTATAGCTCACGCCATCCATGGCACTGTATGTATTAACAAAAAATGTGATAAATACTTCAAAGTTGAGCCGCTACAGGTAAGTTGTAAATGACAGCTAACAAATGCTTAAGAGGTATTTGAAATAATCATTTTTTTCTGTAAACTATAAATCATTCTTAGATATATTTATCATGCAGGTTTTTGATCAGCTCAAGCAAGTGAACTTCACTAAGAATAATTATCCTGTTTCATTTGATACCAATGGGGATCCAGTAGCCACTTATGAACTTGTGAACTGGCAGCTTCAGGATGATGCTTCAATTGACTTTGTCACAGTGGGTCACTATGATGCATCTCAGCCGAAAGGACAAGAGTTCAGTTTGAGCAAAGCTATTATTTGGAATGATGGCAGTGAAAAGGTATTGAGATGTTTTAGTTTATCTGTCTAATTGTGATTATCTGTGAGTGCTTTGTGTAACCTGTCACCTCCAGGTGCCTCTGTCTGTGTGCAGTGAGAGTTGTCCTACAGGAACTAGAAAGGCTGCACAGAAAGGAAGACCTGTCTGCTGTTATGACTGTATTACATGTGCAGATGGAGAAATCAGTAATGAGACAGGTAATGTGTTTGGACATATTCTGCTGAGGAAGGCATTCATGATTTTTATGTATCACATCCCACATGTAATTTATATAATGGAGTTTTTCTGCTTACATTTATTCATTATATTCCTCAGTATGATCTTATATTTTTCTATTTTGTTCTTTATGTGTTAACCATGATTCACCTTACAGATTCTTTAGATTGTCTTCCATGCGCATCCGAGTACTGGCCTAATAAAGAGAAAGACAAGTGCCATCCTAAGCCTGTGGAGTTTCTGTCATGGGATGAAATACTTGGGATCATTCTCATCATTGTCTCCATTTTCGGTGCTTTATTAGCTTTGAGCATGGCTTTAGTGTTTTATAAAAACATAGCATCTCCCATAGTAAAAGCCAACAACTCAGAGCTGAGCTTCCTGTTGCTCTTCTCATTGACTTTGTGTTTTCTCTGTTCACTTACTTTCATTGGTCGCCCCACTGAGTGGTCCTGTATGTTGCGTCACACAGCGTTTGGGATCACTTTTGTCCTCTGTCTCTCCTGTGTTTTGGGGAAAACAATAGTGGTGTTAATGGCATTCAAGGCTACACTTCCAGGAAGTAATGTCATGAAATGGTTTGGGCCTCCTCAGCAAAGACTCAGCGTTCTTGGTTTCACTCTTGTACAGGTTGTTATATGCGTGGTTTGGTTAACAACATCCCCACCTTTCCCTTTCAACAATATGCAACACTTCAAAGAAAAAATCATCCTAGAATGTAATTTAGGTTCAGCTGTTGGTTTTTGGGCTGTGTTGGGTTATATTGGCC
This sequence comes from Paramisgurnus dabryanus, assembly GCF_030506205.2. NCBI lineage: Eukaryota > Metazoa > Chordata > Actinopteri > Cypriniformes > Cobitidae > Paramisgurnus > Paramisgurnus dabryanus. The sequence goes on from NC_133345.1 coordinate 12,278,075, forward strand.
TTCTCGCTTTCCTTTGCTTTGTTTTAGCTTTTCTGGCACGAAAGCTGCCTGATAACTTCAATGAAGCTAAATTCATCACATTCAGTATGATCATATTCTGTGCTGTATGGATCACATTTGTACCAGCGTATGTCAGTTCACCTGGGAAGTTTACTGTAGCTGTGGAGATATTTGCCATTTTAGCTTCAAGTTTTGGTTTGATTATCTGTATTTTTGCTCCTAAGTGTTTCATTATTGTGTTCAGACCGGAGCAGAATACCAAAAAACATCTAATGGGTAAATGACCATCAAAAGCCCATTGAAACCCACGCCCCTTGTGACACTCATGCTAATATCAGACAGTGATTTTATTGCATCAGCTGTCACACTGTATATGTACTGTAAATTGTACTGAAACATTTAGAGAATAAAAATGTATCAATTAAATTCAAAAGAAGAATCTAGGTTTATACAAATGTTAATACATCATGGATTTATTTTCACATATTATATATAACTTTAACATAAGATGCTTATTCAGAACTTTTGCAGTTAACTTTTTAGTAACTTTCTATGGTTTAGACAGAAATATTAAAATGTAATTTATTTGAATATATTATAACATAATACTTATAGGAATGGTTTCCCGGACAGGGATTAGCTTAAGCCATGACTAGGCCTTAGTTTAATTATGAAATATAACTAGTTTTAACAAACATGCCTTACTAAAAACATAACTGGCTTGCATTTTGAGGAAAAAACAAAGGACACTGATGTATTTTAAGATATGTCAGTACAGTTTGGAAAGCTCTAACATTTATTTTAGTCTAAGACTAGTATAATCCTTGTCCAGGAGACCACCCCATAATGTTATACTGATTCATGTTGTTACAATGGTGTGTAACACAATCCAATCCAAAACACACTCACATTAGGGCGCATTCGTATTAGGGCTAACCCAACCAAACAGTGCCTGAGCGCGATTGTCCCCCCTTCCTACTTCCCCCAGAAGCATGCACTCACTGTACTTTGAGTGATCCAAACCCGGGCACGCTTTCGTCATTAGGGTGAGATTGTTCTCTTAACACTGAAACTGAGTCGTTTTTCAGAGTCATTTGGTGCTCGATGACACACAGCCATCTTACATGCCCACATATTGCTTAGTTGATCTGTCAGGTGTGCAGCTCAGACATTCATGTAACCCTGCTGGCGCATCAGAAGGCTTTAACAAAGGCAGATGAAGGTGAATGGTCATGCTATTGCCGTCTCTCCTTTTGAAATCCGCTCTTGCGCGACTTGTGATCAGACTGCGCATTCTGCGCCAGAGCCCAAGTGAACAGTGCTCAAGCCCACCTAGCCAAACTGCGTCCACGTCAGTGGATTGGATAGTGTGAGCGCGCCCTTAGGAGTCTTTTAATGAACCAATAGAATACGCATTGGAAAAAAATACACATTGGATACATACAAAACCATACACACTCTAAATAAAGACAAGAAATTAACAAGAAATTAACCAAAACAGAAAGTATATACACAAGTAAATAAATTAATCTAGAAATGTGATAATAATCAGTAGCTGTATAAACAAAAGGGAATACAGTCAGTAACCAGAGAAACCAGTAAGAGTAAGTCAAGAACTTAACAGAAAGGAAATACAAGAACATAACTCTGACATTATACCCCCCCCCCCCCCCACACACACACACAATCTGGATTCTTATGCCATTAACAAAAGCTAAAGGGCTGGCAATTCTCAGGGGACTAGGCAGCAGACAACATAATGGCAGAGCAAATAGAGGTAGGAGCCAGGGTGGTGTGAGGAATGACAAACACAGGAATCCCAGCGCAGAGGTGTTTATTCAAATGTATAATAGATGACACTCAATGAATCAAAATGTATAGCGAGAGGACACAATGTGAAAGTCAATATGTATAAGAGAAACCTCTCAATGTTCGTGGTGATAAATGTGAGGAGGAGACAACACAGGAGAGATAGGGCTCTACGGAATCCTTTCGGGAAAGACACCAGAGTGGGAAACACAGCACAGCCGTAGGACATCCACTCGCACATCCGAAATCCACTATGATGAAATCCTGGCGGGGCACAGAGAGAGAGAGATAAGCAGAGAAGTCTTCAGCAGAAGGGACACTGGACAGCGCACAGATGAAGGGCGGCGCTCGGTAACTGGACTCCTCAACAGGCTGAGCTCAAACTCGGCTGCGCCACTCCAGCCGAGTGAGAGAGTAGAGATGGATATATCCAGTAGTCCGATAATGCAGACAGGTAACCAAACCTCAGGTGATGAACGACTGAACAGGGAATCTGAAGGGGCAAGGCAGCAGAGAGCACAGATAATAATATTTAGCAATAGATAACTAGACACGACAGGACTAGGACTAGACAAGCTAGCGGGCATGAACATACAAAGACGAACTTGCAATGAACAGAGGGAACGAGGGGAATTTAAATCAAACCGGATTGGGCATAAATGAGAACAGGTGTGTGACGCCGGTGAGAAGAGTCAGAGCTAATAAGATCACCAGGTGGGAGGCGCGCACGTGTGGAGCTGTCAAAACAAAACACATAATGAAACAAAGACAAAGCGCCCGGTAAGACCGAAATCATGACAGGTGGAGCCCATATGGACTTTCAAGGCAGAGCCCAGAGGCTAGTGATGGTGGAGCTGGAGAAAGGATGATGCACAAGAGTGCCACTGCAAGGTCGGAAGTTTAGGGAGAAGCTGTCATCTCAGGGCACCCAGGTTGATGAACGTAAAGCCAAAGGGGTGGATAGCTGAGGCGTAGACTCCCAAAACTAGGATGTCCCAAAACTAGGATGGTAAGAGACCATGGTGGAGCCAGAGGATCAAGGAAGCTCTGTGAAGCCTGAGAGATAATTGACTGTGGGCCCAGAGGATTGTAGTGCAGTCATGAATCTGCCTTAAATGCCAAGCTGTATGTGGAGAAGTCTGAGGCAGAGAGCTGAACAGAGCTAGTGAGGACGGCAGAGGCAAGAAGCTGAGTGACACCAACAGAGGCAAAGGAGCCAGTAATCTGGACTTCTGGACACAAAGGAGCAATGGAGCTGAAAGGAGGTGAAGGACAATGCCCTTAAGTGACATTGCAGGCCCAGAAGTCAAGAGATAAGCTGCCAGCTCAATGAACTGAGGGCGCACTCACATTATCAAACCATGCCCCAGAGCGATTGTCATCCCTCCCTACTCCCCCAAATGCATGAATCACACTGTACTTTTATCAATCTGAGCCCGGGCACGCTTTCGTCATTAAGATGTGATTGTTTGGTGCGCGATTACACACAGCCCTCTCACATGCCATCATATTGCTTAGCTAATCTGTCACGTGTGCAGCTCGGACATTCACCTAACCCTGCTGCTCACATCAGAAGGTTTTTACGGAGGCAGATGAAGGTGAGTGGTCGCGCAATTGACGTCTTCACCTTTTGAATCACGCTCAGACGTGATTGTGCTCACACCATATCCTTCCGTGCCTGAGCCCAAGTGAACCACGCTCCAGCCCACCTCTGCAACCCGGCCAGGGCGCGATTAACCATTCCGCACCCGGGCGTGGAACAGAGCGATCACACTAGTCAAACAAACCAGGTTTTGGGGGTCAAACGTGCCCAAGCGCGGTTTGGTTTGGATAGTGTGAGTACACCCTGATGTGAAAACAGGGATTGCAAAGACCATGTCTTTGTCAGTAGGAGTGGGAACTAGCTGAGGAGAGCTGAGGCATAGTGAGAGGCCCAGAAGTCCATTGTAGAACTAGGATGATGAGAAACAAAGACAGAGCCAGATGATTGAGGGAGCCATGTGGATCCTGAGGGATAATGGACCATTGTGGAGCCATGGCAGTGCAGAGCCAAAGGTATGATGGGACAAGGTGGAATCATGGGCCCAGGGGACATCACAGACCCAGAAGTTCACAGAGCAGCCACTAGCTCAAGGGATCTAAAGACCAGGGTAATGCTGGAAATACAGAGGACAAAAGATGGCGCCAGAAGGAAGGTGGAGACCGGTGGAGTTAAAGTGATGGAGAAATGAGAAATAGGAGGCTTGTGCAAATTTGAGGCAGATGTGAAGATCTGGATGGAGCAGTTGGGAGGGAAGAGTTGAGGAGCTTAGTGACACCAGCAAAGTCAGCAGGTGGAGCTGAAGGTGCCAGGAAGCTGGGCAGAGCCTACGGAGCCAGGAAGCTGTAGGGGCCAGGGAACCAAAGAGGGCAATATGCCTACAGGGCAAGGAAGTCAGGTGATGCCAAGGAAGCCAGACAAAACCAGACAGGAGGGTACGTTATATGAACCAGGAAGAAATACCAATGGAGACTTATGAGACTAAGGAGCCAGGGGAGATGGACCAAGCCAGCAGGGAAAGTGGTGCCAAAGTGTTGAGCAATACTAGCAGAGACAGTAGATCCCTGAAACTGAGCAGAGCCAGTGGAGATAACAGGTAATATGCAAAAGAAAGGATTCCAGACAAGACTGGGTCATCTCTCTCCAAAGGCTGGTTAACAGATTGGTGGAAACTTGGACCTCATATTGAGGCTGGCATGGTAGAACATACAAAGGGACTGGTCAGAATAGTGTGTAAGCCCACACATTAACTAAAAACAAGAACTGAAAAAGGAATGAACCAAAATAAGAACATAGTCACACATGAGTTAATGAGGGAACAAAACGAGACACTGATGATAACAATCAGTAATTATAGACACAGAAATAAACATAACACAACGAGTAACCAGAAAAATGTATATGGGTAAGTCACACACACGCACGCATGCACGCACGCACGCACGCACACACACACACACACACACGTTGGTGTATGTGGTTTACAGGGACATCTCCATAGACGCAATGCATTTTATACTGTCCAAACTGTTATATTCTATTCCCCTTTCCTACCCCAATCCCTAACCCCAATGTCACAAAAACCTGTTGCCAGTCTTTAATTTATGAAAAACTACCATTTAGTATGTTTTTTAGCGTTTCAGTTTATGGGGACACTCGTATAGCATAATAAACATGTCATTATACACTATTCATGTCCTCGTAAATCACATAGACAAACCCCCCCCCCACACACACACAAACATTTTAATTTATAATACATGCTGAGAAACATGTCATATTTCATATTGTCATATTTTGGTGACAGAAATGAGGAAATTACAGAAACTACATAATAAATATGATTAAATTGAAGCACATTTCTCATGAGGTGACCTTAAAGAAGGCAGGTCCATGTTTTTGTGTTATGAAACTTTATGATACACTTGAGACACATACTGTCATTATGATTGACAGATATGAAATATTAACCACACCCTCTTAGGTTTCCCAGCTGTAGTTACAAAGAAGAGTTTTTTTGGTATGGTGGGTATTTAAATGAGGCCTAATGTTCACTTCACATTTGGAGTGCCTGCTGGGCTTTCAGGAGAAATGCAAGTTTATCTTGTACTGACAGTGACAATACTGTACATTACCAGGCTTTGTCCTGCTCTGTGTGGAGTTCATCCAGTAACCTGCATCCTGCAAGGTGACCCACAGCCTCCTGCTCTCTTCAAGGACGGAGATTTTCTTATTGGAGGGGCTTTCTCCATTCATTACTATCTGAAGGCAGAGAATCACACATACACCAGACGACCACAGCCACTAGAGTGCAGTGGCAGGTTAGAGTTTGATATACAGGCTGAAATACAACCGGAGTCTGTTAAAATTATGCTTATAATTGTCATTTTATCTGCTGTGTAAGCTAATAAGAATCAGACATACCTTTTTCACTTAAGTTTTAATAACCAGTTACTGTAATGCAGTATTTATTATGTGTGTTTTAACAGCATGGACACCAGAGAGCTGCGCTTTGGTCGTGCCTTGCAGTTTGCCATTGAGGAGATCAACAACAGCTCTGATCTGTTACCAGGCATCACTTTAGGCTACCACATCTATGACTCTTGTGCCTCTGTGCCAATGGCAATAAAAATAGCATTTCAACTTGTCAATGGATTTGATCTCAAATATAATGACTCAGATTCCTGTGCAAAATCTGCTGCTGTTACAGCATTTGTTGGAGAAACAGGCTCCACTCCATCTATCAGCATGTCAAGAGTTTTTAGTCGATTTGGATATCCACAGGTGCCTTTTTCTATACCGCAAACATAAAGGCAAAAAAAAAAATGAAAATGTGAATAGTCTATTTAATTTCTTTGCACCTTGTAAAACCATATGTAATCTGGCATATATATATATATTTATATGCCAGATTATATATATATATATATATATATATATATATATATATATATATATATGTGTGTGTGTGTCCTGTCTGTGAAGTCTTATAAATTTTGAGATTTCACCAGGGTCAATATTAAAGATATCACCATTATATTTTCAAAGAATGTTCTTTACAAAAAATGACTTTAGTTGGGTTTTTACAGACTGGGTTGTATAAATTTATAAAATATATTCAAATATATTTTGATTGTTTACTGACACAGAGTTAAATTTTTATCTGTGTTATGGTGCATTATAGGTGAGTCATTTCGCAACATGCGCGTGTCTCAGTGACAAGCGTCAGTATCCAACTTTCTTCAGGACCATCCCCAGTGACCACCATCAAGCGGCCGCATTGGCACGAATGGTCAAGCATTTCGGATGGACGTGGATCGGGGCGGTGCGCAGTGATTCAGACTATGGGAACAATGGCATGGCATCATTTCTGAAAGCTGCGGAGGAGGAGGGAATCTGTGTGGAGTATTCAGAGGCCTACTACAGGACCCAACCTCGCAGTAAACTCAAGAGGGTCGCAGATGTCATTCGCAGGTCAACGGCTCGTGTAATAGTTGCCTTCATGGCCTCAGGTGACATTTATTTCTTATTAGAGGAGCTAAGCAAGCAGTCTCTTCCTCCTCTGCAGTGGATTGGCAGTGAGACTTGGATCGTAGACCCTGGAATGCTGCGTTTTAATTTGTGTATTGGTGCTGTGGGCTTTGGTGTCCCACGCTCTGTTATCCCTGGCTTTCGTAGCTATCTACTTGCTATTTCTCCAGATGAGGTGCTGAAATCTCCCCTATTGACAGAATTTTGGGAGAGCTCATTTAGTTGTAGTTTAAGGCAGCAGACAGATTCTTCATCTGGTTTATCAGCATGTGATGGCTCTCAGGACCTGCACACATTACAGAACCCATATACAGATACGTCCCAATTGAGAATCACTAACATGGTGTATAAAGCCACATATGCTATAGCTCATGCCATCCATGCCATTGTCTGTAACAACAAGCAATGTGACAAAAACATCAAAATTGAACCCTTGCAGGTAAGCTTCCTTGTCATAATAAGTAAAGTTTTAATTTCACAAAGGATTGATTAATTAATTAAAACATTTATAATCTTCACAGCACAGATTATTTAGCAGAAAATAACACTAACCAGCAATTGTGTAAAACTATAACAAAATTTCTTATATCAATCATGCAGATTACAGATCAGCTCAAGCGAGTGAACTTCACTAAGAATAATTATCCTGTTTCATTTGATATCAATGGGGATCCAGTAGCCACTTATGAACTTGTGAACTGGCAGCTTCAGGATGATGCTTCAATTGACTTTGTCACAGTGGGTCACTATGATGCATCCCAGCCGAAAGGACAAGAATTCAGTTTGAGCAAAGCTATCATTTGGAATGATGGCAGTGAAAAGGTATACAAATGTTTTAGTTTATCTGTCTAATTGTGATTATCTGTGAGTGCTTTGTGTAACCTGTCACCTCCAGGTGCCTCTGTCTGTGTGCAGTGAGAGTTGTCCTCCAGGAACTAGGAAGGCCGTACAGAAAGGAAGACCTGTCTGCTGTTATGACTGTATTACATGTGCAGATGGAGAAATCAGTAATGAGACAGGTAATGTGTTTGGACATATTCTGCTGAGGAAAGTTCAAAACTGTATGTACTGAGTTATTTTTCTCTGTATTCTTATGGTTCATGAATACTGTAGATGTTAAAGAGCAGGTCTTTATCTTACAGATTCTTTAGATTGCCACACCTGTCAACCTGAATACTGGCCCAATAAAGAGAAGAATAAATGTCTTCCTAAACCAGTGGAGTTTCTGTCATGGGATGAGATTCTTGGGATTATCCTTGCTGCTTTCTCTGTTACTGGCTCTTTATTAGCTTTAAGCATGGCTTTAGTGTTTTATAAAAACAGAGCTTCTGCCATAGTAAAAGCCAACAACTCAGAGCTGAGCTTCCTGTTGCTCTTCTCATTGACTTTGTGTTTTCTCTGTTCACTTACTTTCATTGGTCGCCCCACTGAGTGGTCCTGTATGTTGCGTCACACAGCATTTGGGATCACTTTTGTCCTCTGTATCTCCTGTATTCTAGGAAAAACAATAGTGGTGTTAATGGCATTCAAGGCCACACTTCCAGGAAGTAATGTCATGAAATGGTTTGGGCCTGCACAACAGAGACTCAGCGTATTTGGTTTCACTCTTGTACAGGTTCTTATCTGTGTAATTTGGTTAACAACATCCCCACCTTTTCCTTACAATAACATGCAATACTTTAAAGAAAAAGTCATTCTTGAATGCAGTCTGGGTTCTACTGTTGGTTTCTGGGCTGTGTTGGGTTATATCGGCCTCCTGGCGTTCCTTTGCTTTGTTTTAGCTTTTCTGGCACGAAAGCTGCCTGATAACTTCAATGAAGCTAAATTCATCACATTCAGTATGCTCATATTCTGTGCTGTATGGATCACATTTGTGCCAGCGTATGTCAGTTCACCTGGGAAGTTTACTGTAGCTGTGGAGATATTTGCCATTTTAGCTTCAAGTTTTGGTTTGATTATCTGTATTTTTGTACCTAAGTGTTTCATTATTGTGTTCAGACCGGAGCAGAATACCAAAAAACATCTAATGGGTAAAGCACCTTCAAAAGCCCCTTAAAACACACAGGAAAATCAAAATTTATCGTATCAGGTGATGTCACACTAATTATAAGCCTGTATCCCCCGGTTTCACAGACAAGGCTTAAAGCTAGCCCAAGAGTAAACCATGTGAAAATAACTTGCACTGACAGATACATGCAAGTGCCATTGATTTATCTCAGTATGTACCAGAGGCGGCTCATGACTGCTCATCCGAGGGGTGCAAATTCAAAATATGTGTTCGGAGTGTCATGTTTGTTGCTCGTGTTTTTAAAATATGTTTGTTGCGTCATGTGAACCATGTGCATCACGTGTTTTGTCAAAATAAGTGCCTCCTGCACACACGTCAAAACCGTTTATGATTAAAGAGACGCTCACGTTCACAAAATACATGCAAGACACTCACTTAACAGTACTCTGATTACACATAAGATTATGCGAGTATCTGGCAAACGCGAGCGTCTTTATTTTCATAAACTTTTTAGACGCGTCTGCAGCAGGCACTTATTTTGACAAGACACATGATGCACATATGATAAAGTGATGTGCAGAACACATATTTTGACAGGCAACAAATGTTGTGACGAACTTCACATCAAGCGCCCTCAAAAAAAGAAGTTTCTGACCGCCACTGATATGTATAACAGTAATGTCTTTTACTAAGGCATGTTTATAAAAGATGCTTAAACATCTTAATAAATAAGACCTTGTCCTAACTTTAGCCAAGCCTGGTCTGTGAAACCAGGCCCATATGTATTGTAAATCATACAGTTATTGCAAAAAAGCAAAGTATAAAATTAAAAATATGTTGATACACTTTTAACTGATTATTTGTCACATACGTAACCCCAACTTAAAGTGACACCATGTAATTTTTCAACCTTCATAATAAATTTTCAAGACCCTTGTGATAGTACATCGACTTTAAATAGGTTGAATGACATGTCTACCATAGCCTGACGGGGTCTGTATCACTTTTACTCGTATTTTAAAACTTAGGGTTTCTGGTAGTAACCAGAGCACAAAAAAAAACTACAAAATTCGACTGCTTTACGGCATACGTCACTTCCTCCACACAATTTGTTTTTAACGTGAATTTTGCTGGAGGCTACTTAAGGAGTGTAGAGAGCAGTTTCTATTATGTGACTCTGTGGCACAGTCTTTAGTGTCACGGACCTATGACACGGGCGACCCGGGTTCGATTCCCCTTTAAGGCAATTTTTTATATAAACTGTTGATTCATACATAAATGCGATGTTTGTTCTTTATAAATTACGGCGATTATATTGCATATAATTCCCTGTATTCAGATGCTGTGTTCACGTATTTACCTTTCTTTTACTGTGTCTATGGTATGTATTTACGTTACAATCCAAGATGCTACAGCAGTCAAACTTGCTCACAGTGTAAAACCAAACCCTACTCATTCACCAATCAGATCCGAGCGTTTCTCTCTTCTCTCTTCCTCATTTGCTGCGTTCCGCTGTCACTCGCGTGACGTATTACAAAGCGGCAGACCTAAACGCATGGGTTTACTTGGATTTGGAGCGATTTTCACACAAAAAAGAGGAATAACGAGCGCCATTGCGGAAAATCCTGGTGGCGAGGGAGAGAGAGAGGATGCAACAATATTTGTTTGGAAAAAGGCAAGGAAATACGTCTGGTCGTTTCTGAATTGGAAGGCTGCAGCCTTCGGAGGTCAAATATGCAGGCTGCACACGTCATCAAGCCTGGGTTATTAAGGTAAACTGAGCATTACACTCGCAAGTCATAAGCATACTGCAACAATTTACGATTAACTATGTATAATAGTCAACTTTGTAATTGTTAATATTGTGAAATAAGAGAGTCTTGATGACGTATACAGCTTAGAAATACGACATCCGGAGGCTGCAACCTTCAGATTGAGAAATGGCTTCTGCCACGACGAGTTCCTCATCAGAAAGTTGTAACATGACTGCGTTTCTCCCTGCATGTTGTCTCAAAATGCTGATCGTTTAGCATTTTAAATGTTTAGTTTTTAGTTTAGTTTTAAGGTTGGCCATGGCCAGTTCCTTTCCTTTGCGACAGTGCTGCGGCGCTTGTGGGCTCTAGGGGCGCTAGAAGTGAAAAATACGTGTCTAGCACCCCCTAGTGGCCAAAAAGTTTCATGGTGTCCCTTTAAGATGTTTACAGAAGATATATATACTTCATGTTTTTAACTCTACATTGTTTTTTGGAAATGTTTGGTCTTTGAAACATGAAAATATAATTATTTAATTGTATCTAATTTTATTCTATTACTTTTAATGTTAAATTAATTCCTGTAGTTTAAGACATTTCGAGTATTACATTATAATTAAACAGGCAGTAAATCAGAAATTAAAAAAAGATTTTATCTCAGTTATATGATATTGTCCCACACATTTTACCAGTGCTTTGTAGGTTAGGAATTGTAACCAGTTTCTGATTATAAACTACATGGCAAACTTTTTAGTCAGTAATATAATCTAATGTAATCTCATCTGACTACATTTAAATAATTTTTGACCTTTGAGGAACTCAGATGCAAAAGCTGCTAAATGCCACCTCCATTTTTAGATAATTAGATAATAATATTAACGCAATATGTTCATCATCTAAACTTTCAACTCTGCTTAATCTCAGCCCTCTGCCATTCACAAATACAGCATTGTTGTCAGGGTCCGGTAAAAGGCACGTGACTTTGTGCACGTGTCCTCTAAGTGCACAAAAAATAAATTGGATGAACAACAACATGCAAAACATCCGTGGATCACATTCAAACTTGTGTCCCTTGTAAGTACTTAAATGCAGTATAACCCGTTTGTGGCAGTCACATGGATCACAGCGCCCCCTAATGTGTGGTTGAGTTTCTTTATTTTTACATCCTGACTTTCATCATTTGCAATGTTTATAGTTGCTTCTTCAGTAATTTTGCAACTGTTTACTATGTCAAGAAGTGTTTTTTTTTTTAGAAATGTAAGTTTTGGCCAAAAAAGTTTGCATGTACGTAGAGGGTTTCACAGCTAGACTATCAAATTGTTAAAGTGCACCTATTTCATTGCTAAAAAACAACATTATTTTGTATATTTGGTATAATAAAATGTGTTTGCGTGGTTTATGGTTAAAAAACACATTACATTCCACATACCATACATTTTAATGCTCCAGATATAATGCCTTCCTCAAACGCTCTGATTTTGTACAAAACCCATCGATCTAAAAAGCGCTGTGTCCCTGATAGGCCATCTGTACGTTGTGATTGGTCTGAATACCTCTGACCTCAGCCAAAAATGTGACGCTCCTTACCATTTTTGAAAGATTCACTCAAAATGCAATTCTAACAGTATTAATTTACAGGCTGTGAGGAATTATGCCGGAGGATTTATGATAAAGTCGGTCATGTCCCCTAACAGGCCCAGGAAGTAAACTGTTGCCTAAAATCCATGTGTTTATTGTAGTCCAAAAAAAAAAGAGATTTATGCTGGAAAAAATAACTCGTCATTGTTTACTTCGGGGTATTTATCTTTTGCTTATCCTTAACATGTACTAATACACACATACACACCAAAGGAAATGTAAAATGGTGATATCGAGATATCTCGTCAATTAAGAGAAAACGCTTCCCGCCAATGACAAGATTTTCCGTCTTTCCTCAATACCGCTATAATCCACCAGTTATCCACGCAACTTATACAACCCGGAAGTAGCGCCTCACGTGAAAGAGAAAGAACTCCGTGTATGTTTTAAAGATCGCTCTGCATCTGATTTCTATCAAAAGTCCTTCGCAAAAATTGAATTACCCAAAATTGGGTGTTTTTGAAGAAACCTACCCATGTTTGAGGGGTGATTACAAGAGAACTAATGAAGGTAGGATGAAACAGTTTTTTTTTTTTTTGAAAGCAGAGGGTCTGTTCTTTCATCTGATATATTGTTTGTTTATATATTTAAAGAAACATTTTCTGGAAGGCATTAAAACTTTTGTGAAAATCATGAAAAATGCTGGTGCTGGCTGGCAACTTTTTTTTAAAAAGCTGGTGGGGAAAGAGTTAAATGACTAAAGTGACAATGTTGAAAAAAAAGGCATTTTAATTCCTGACTAAGAACCTATTTATTGCCATTTAAGTGAAATTACTCAAACTGAAAAAGGCTCATTTACTACAGTAGGAAAAATGTCAGACACACTTAGAGGATTTTGACCTGAATTTCTTATATAATTAATTCTTAATTAAACAAGACACGTTTGTGAGTGCATTTGACATTTCATTTCATGAATAAAGTTCAAATCATCAATGACATTGTTGAGATTTCAAAACACTGCTTATAGACGGTTTCATTGGACGCACATGATACACGTCTGGATCCGAACCTTACTTCCGGTTTCGTTTTTTTATGGTCTGACTAGTTGCTAAACTGATCTCTTGAACGAATGCCTCGTCAAAAATAACAAATGTTTTGGTTTCCTAGGTAATCTATGTGTTGTTTTTTTGCTTGTTATATAAATAAACTACGTTTAAAGAACTTTGTTGTTATTTATTCTTAGCGGAGTTTACCGGAAGTTACGTGCGGACCGCGACAGCCGCTTGTTTATATTGTTACTGCTGAAACGGTCTATATAATTTTTGTTAAGTGTTTGCTCATAAGAAAACACACACAAACACCAAAAGCACACATTTTAAAAACATACATAATTAAAATGAAGTATATAAAACAATAGCAACATTTCTTCCAAATCGCCACTTGATGTCTTATCATAAAGAGATAAAGCTATTTAGATTATTTACATTCATGTGCGTATTAAATAATTACCTAGTGTATATTATAGGCATTTTTACGGACTTTTATATACATTTTATATACTAGTGCAATTGCATGGAATAAATTACCAGTGTCATTAAAAGGTTAAATTAATTAGGACATTTTAAATTTGAGCAAAAGAGATGGTTGTTTGATAATTTTATGTAAAATGTAAGTTTTATGTATATTTATGGATTGTTGCCTCACTGCCTGTGTACTGAGTACCAAAATGGAAATAAGATAATATCTTATTATATTATCTTATATTATAGGCTTTATTGTGGTTTAAATCCTTAAAGGTTTTGTTAAACTATAACAGGGATCTTGTCAAATAAACACAATTCAAATCAATATTCAAACCAAATCTATGCCTTTGGACAGTGAGGTCATTATGATATGACTGACAGATATCAAATATTGTAACCACACCCTTTTAGGGTTCCCGTCTGTAGAGTTACAACACAGACAACGGTTGTACTAATAATGGGTATATAAACAAGGTGAAATGCTCACCTCACATTTGGAGTGCTTGCTGAACTATCAGGAGAAATGCAGGTTTATCTTGTACTGACAGTGACAATACTGTACATTACCAGGCTTTGTCCTGCTCTGTGTGGAGTTCATCCAGTAACCTGCATCCTGCAAGGTGACCCACAGCCTCCTGCTCTCTTCAAGGATGGAGATTTTCTTATTGGAGGGGCTTTCTCCATTCATGACTATCTGAAGACAGAGAATCACACATACACCAGACGACCACAGCCACTAGAGTGCAGTGGCAGGTTAGAGTTTGATATAAAGGCTGAAATACAACAGGACTCTGTTAAAATTATGCTTATAATTGTCATTGTATTTGCTGTGTAAATAAGCTAATGAAAATCAGACATATAACTTTAACCAGTTATTGTTATGCAGTATTTATGTTTGTTTCAACAGCATGGACACCAGAGAGCTGCGCTTTGGCCGTGCCTTGCAGTTTGCCATTGAGGAGATCAACAACAGCTCTGATCTGTTACCAGGCATCACTTTAGGCTACCACATCTATGACTCTTGTGCTTCTGTGCCGATGGCAATAAAACTAGCGTTTCAGCTTGTCAATGGATTTGATCACAAATTTAATGACTCTGATTCTTGTGCAAAATCTGCCGCTGTAACTGCTGTAGTCGCAGAATCTGGTTCAACACCGTCTATCAGCATGTCAAGAGTTTTTGGTCGATTTGGATATCCACAGGTGCTTGCTCAACATAATATGAGTTTGTATGAATGACCTGGACCAAATAAGAAAACATATGAGCCTTTAATAGATGGTAACTCTTCTGTTTAAAAGATCAATTTTAGTATTACTGTTTTCATTGTTTTCCTCATTTTTGTAAGTCACTTTGGACACAAATGTCTGCTTAATGCATAATAATAAATGTTAAAATCATCCAAGGTTAAAATATCATGTAGCTGCTTGATAAAATGCCATGAGTAATTTTTTGCTAACTCTATACTGTAAAAAATTATGTGAATGACATGTGTTTTTACATTATTTTACTTAATAAAAATAAGTTCTAACAGTACTAGTCAAAATGTAAAAAAGTTTACTTTTACAGCCAATTTGATTGTACTTAAAAAATTAAGGCTGCAAAAAACTTTCATTACCTGCAGGAAGGTATTTTGGATACTACAATATAAAGTGTTGATTTATTTTGCATAATTTTTTATCACAGTATAATGGTAAAATTTGTGTATAAAGTGTAGATTATTATTTGCATATAATTTGCCAATTTTTTTGTATAGGTGAGTCATTATGCAACCTGTGCGTGTCTCAGTGACAAGCGTCAGTATCCGACTTTCTTCAGGACCATCCCCAGTGATCACCATCAAGCGGCTGCATTGGCACGAATGGTCAAGCATTTCGGATGGACGTGGATCGGGGCGGTGCGCAGTGATTCAGACTACGGGAACAATGGCATGGCATCGTTCCTGAAAGCTGCGGAGGAGGAGGGAATCTGTGTGGAGTATTCAGAGGCCTACTACAGGACCCAACCACGCAGTAAACTCAAGAGGGTCGCGGATGTCATTCGCAGGTCAACGGCTCGTGTAATAGTTGCCTTCATGGCCTCAGGTGATATGAGGTTCCTTTTAGAGGAGCTTAGCCAGGACCCCCCACCACCTCTGCAGTGGATTGGTAGTGAGACTTGGATTGTAGACTCAGGAATGCTGCACCTCAATTTGTGTATTGGTGCTGTGGGCTTTGGTATTCCACGCTCTGTTATCCCTGGCTTTCGTAACTTTCTGCTTAATCTTTCTAGAGATGAGGTCCAAAAATACCCCCTATTGACAGAATTTTGGGAGAGCTCATTTAGTTGTAGTTTAAGACAGCAGACAGGTCCTTCATCTGGTTTATCAGCATGTGATGGCACTCAGGACCTGCACACATTACAGAACCCATATACAGATACGTCCCAGTTGAGAATCACCAACATGGTGTATAAAGCCACATATGCTATAGCTCACGCCATCCATGCCATTGTCTGTAATAACAAGCAATGTGACAAAAACATCAAAATTGAACCCTTGCAGGTAAGCTTCCTAAATATGTACATTTTACATTAATGTTTATGGCAGACACTTAAATCCAAAGTTTTTTAGCCAAAAAATAACACTAACCAGCAATTGTGTCAAACTATAACAAAATTTCTTATATCAATCATGCAGATTACAGATCAGCTCAAGCGAGTGAACTTCACTAAGAATAATTATCCTGTTTCATTTGATACCAATGGGGATCCAGTAGCCACTTATGAACTTGTGAACTGGCAGCTTCAGGATGATGCTTCAATTGACTTTGTCACAGTGGGTCACTATGATGCATCTCAGCCGAAAGGACAAGAGTTCAGTTTAAGCAGAGCTATTATTTGGAAAGATGGCAGTGAAAAGGTATTGAGATGTTTTAGTTTATCTGTCTAATTGTGATTATCTGTGAGTGCTTTGTGTAACCTGTCACCTCCAGGTGCCTCTGTCTGTGTGCAGTGAGAGTTGTCCTCCAGGAACTAGAAAGGCTGCACAGAAAGGAAGACCTGTCTGCTGTTATGACTGTATTACATGTGCAGATGGAGAAATCAGTAATGAGACAGGTAATGTGTTTGGACATATTCTGCTGAGGAAAGTTCAAAACTGTATGTACTGAGTTATTTCTCTCTGTATTCTTATGGTTCATGAATACTGTAGATGTTAAAGAGCAGGTCTTTATCTTACAGATTCTTTAGATTGCCACACCTGTCAAGCTGAATACTGGCCCAATAAAGAAAAGAATAAATGTCTTCCTAAACCAGTGGAGTTTCTGTCATGGGATGAGATTCTTGGGATTATCCTTGCTGCTTTCTCTGTTACTGGCTCTTTATTAGCTTTAAGCATGGCTTTAGTGTTTTATAAAAACAGAGCTTCTGCCATAGTAAAAGCCAACAACTCAGAGCTGAGCTTCCTGTTGCTCTTCTCATTGACTTTGTGTTTTCTCTGTTCACTTACTTTCATTGGTCGCCCCACTGAGTGGTCCTGTATGTTGCGTCACACAGCGTTTGGGATCACTTTTGTCCTCTGTATCTCCTGTATTCTAGGAAAAACAATAGTGGTGTTAATGGCATTCAAGGCCACACTTCCAGGAAGTAATGTCATGAAATGGTTTGGGCCTCCTCAACAGAGACTCAGCGTTTTTGGTTTCACTCTTGTACAGGTTCTTATCTGTGTGGTTTGGTTAACAACATCTCCACCTTTCCCTTTCAACAATATGCAATACTATAAAGAAAAAGTCATTTTAGAATGTAATTTAGGTTCAGCTGTTGGTTTCTGGGCTGTGTTGGGTTATATTGGCCTCCTGGCTTTCCTTTGCTTTGTTTTAGCTTTTCTGGCACGAAAGCTGCCTGATAACTTCAATGAAGCTAAATTGATCACATTCAGTATGCTCATATTCTGTGCTGTATGGATCACATTTGTACCAGCGTATGTCAGTTCACCTGGAAAATTTACTGTAGCTGTGGAGATATTTGCTATATTAGCCTCAAGTTTTGGTCTGATTCTTTGTATTTTTGCTCCTAAGTGTTTCATTATTGTGTTCAGACCAGATCAGAATACTAAAAAACACTTAATGGGTAAAGTATCATCAAAAGCCATGTGAGACACATACAGCACATTCTCATAAATAAAGCTAAAAAGCTGTTTTTGGGGGCGGCACCATTTAGTTACAGATATGTACCTTTGACGTACTAATATGAACCCTTTAGGTACAAAAGTATACTTTTTGGTACTGAGCCAAAGGACTTTATTTCTGACAGTGCATAACATTAGACATATTTACAGTAAATAAATGGTAACACTAAGGATTAAACTATTTTAAAAATATGATTTAAAGGGGACATATCGTGAAAGTTGTTTTACATTTTTTTGACATATCATGGAAAGACTTTTTCCATGTTTAAGTGCTATAATTAGGTCCCCAGTGCTTCTATCAACCTAGAAAATGTGAAAAAGACCAACCCAGTAACTTTTGGTTTTGTTAAACCATTTTCTTCAAACATGTGAAAAAATTGGTAATTGAAATTTGGCTCCCCTTGTGAAGCCAGAAGGGGATAATACCACCCCTTAATCTGCACTATTCAACCACGGCACGGCCAGCTAGTGCAGAGATCAACTAATTTGCATATAAAAGGACACACCCAAATATGGCATATTTTTGTTCACCTACAAAGTGGCAATTTTAATATGTTATAATAAATTATATATGGTATTTTCAGCTAAAACTTCACATGCACACTCTGGGGACATCAATAATTTATTTGACATCTTAAAAGTCTTGTGAAATGTCTCCTTTAATGTTTACATTAATTCATTATTATATTGAAAATATGTTTGAAACAGAAGGGTAAAACAATGAATTAATGTACATGCATCTAGTCACAAAAATATTTTATATATATATATATTTACAGTTGAAATGTACAAATTATCTTCATGGAACATGATCTTTACATAATTTTGGCATAAACATTTTATTACCTACACAATGTATTATTGGCTATTGCTACATATATATCGACTTAAGGTTTTGTGGTCCAGGGTCACATATGGCTAGTTATGCACTGTCACAGTCTATCATACTATGTATTGGTATTAGCTGGTATGTTCTTTCTCCCTATTTTATTTGCTCATTGGATATGGTCATGGTTACTCATTTAGTTTGTTTATGTTGTGTTTATACAGATCCTTATCGCTTGCTTCTTGCCCTACCATGACAGATTTTTCACCTTTAGAAATGAAAGTCAAAGAAACTTTTTAAAATGGCTTTATTTGTCAACATGGTCATCAGGTATTATTTATGAATAAAAATAAACATTTTCAAAATCCTTTCACTATGAATGAATGAATGAATAAAAGCCTTTATTGTGATTGCATAGCTCTACTTACAACAAAATAAGGAGCACTGCTTCTGTTGATGTCAAGACAAACTTGTAACAATAGGGAAACAAACTATACAGTTTGAAAAATATAACATGCTCCTGTAGCTCAGTGGTAAAGCATTGTGTTAGCAGTGCAAAAGGTTGTGGGTTTGATCCCATAACACACATAATAATAAACTGTATGCTTTGTAATGCACTTTTGGATTGTAATGTAATAGTAATCATCAATAAATACAGAATATATGAACATGACAAATGGTGTGTAACTAAACATGAACAACGTCACGCATGTCAATAAAATGTCACTTTGACATTTTTCCAGTCATTCCCTTCTTAGTGTTTAAATCAGGCCTTAGCAAAATGACGTAACATTTAGGTACAAAAATACAAAACAGAAGTCCGAAAGTGGAAGCTAGAATGGCAAAAATCTCAACAGCCACCGTGTATTTCCCCGGTGAGCTGTTATATGCTGGTATAAAGGAGATCCACACGGCAAAAAAAATGAGCATACTAAATGTGATGAGCTTAGCTTCATTAAATGTATCTGGGAGTTTCCGTCCAAGAAAAGCAAGTGCAAAGCACATGCAAGAGAGCATTCCGATATAACCCAGCACCAGGTAAAATCCTAAAGGCCACACGTCTTTACACTCCAAAACAATCTTACCTCCCTGGTATGATGTGTTTTTATAAGGGTAAGGAGGCGCTAGTGCCAGCCAGCATGCACACAGGATAACCTGACCTGTTGTGCAACAGCAGATAAAAGCCCTCTGCTGTCCAGGACCAAATAACTTTAAAGAACTGGACCCAGGCATTGTTGAACGAAAGGCCAACAGCACCACAATGGTCTTCACAAGTATGCATGATATGCAGAGAACAAAGCTGATCCCGAACGCAGCCTGCCTGGCACGGCACGTCCACGGTGAGGGCCGGCCCACAAACACCAGCGAGCAAAGGAAGCAGAGTTTGAGGGACAGCAGAAGTAAAAAGCTCATCTCTGAGTTGTTGGCTTTAACTATGGGCGTGCTTCGAAAAAGAAAGAAGATCACTGTGATAACAGCTGCCATGGCAACCCCAAAGAGAGACAGAGAAATGAGAATGATACCCATAATTTCATGATAGGAGAGGAACTCCTCTATGCCAGCAACACAGGCGACTCTTTCTTTGTTTGGCCAGTAGTACTGAGGACACTTTATACACTCAGTAGCACCTGGTAGACATATGAAAGATTAACCAGATTTCCCAAGCTAAAAACATACGGTATATGGACAAAATAAATAATTGACTTATCATCTTTTTTACCTGAGATGTTGCTGAATTCCCCTTCAGCACAAGGCAAACAGTCGAAGCAGCAGATAGGCTGCCCCGGTCGACTGGCCTGTCGTGTGCCAGGAGGGCAAGGAGGGGAGCACAGAGAAACAGGGACCTGTATTCAATATACAATAAAATCAGTAATCTAGTAAAAACGAATGATAAAAATCTATAACTGTTTGTCATGGTGATGCAGGCTCACCTCAACATGTCCTCCTGCCCACCGAATTGACCTCTCATTTATCTTAAGTTGCTCAACATGTGGGGCAGAGCCATCAAATTTACCCACGATCTGAAACTGGATGGCACCTCTACCATTCAGTTGCCAGTTTATGATGTCATAAAGGGGCACAGGCTCTCCATTTTTGTCAAAATATACTTTCTCGTTAAACTGGTTGATAAAATTGACTTCCTTCAGGTACTGAAGAAGCTGTAGGTTAGGACAGAAATATATCCAGTATAAATGCAATTACGCAATATATGTGACCCAGGACTACAAAACCATTTTTATTCATTTATTGAGATTATACATCTGAAAGCTGAATAAATAAACTTTCATATTAAGAATGATGTATGGTTTGATAGGATATGACAATATTTGGAAGAGATACAACTATTTGAAAATCTGAAAGGGTGCAAAAAACAAAAATATCCTTAGCAACACATATTATTAATGAAAAACACATTTTTTATATATTTATGGTAGGAAATTTACAAAATATCTCTTTATAATACATGACCTTTATTTAATATCTTAAAGCTATTGGTAAAAAATATACCTGTGCAGATTATGACTGGTTTTGTGGTCCAGGGTCACATACTATATGTAACATACATTTGACTGTAATAATAGATAGACAGACAGACTTAATACCTGCCATGGAGAGAACTGTGATGCAGTGTTACAGACTTTGTCTTCAGACTGACATTGAAAGAGCTGATGTAGAGCGTGACCAATAGCATACACGGCTTTATAGACATTGTAGGATATCCGCACCGGTATAAAATCAGTGTAGCTAGTCTCAGTGTCCATTAGATCCTCTGAGCCAGTACAGAGAGGTAAGTCAGACTCACTGTTGTTATCATAACCTAGTCTGCATCCAAACAGTTCCTCCCAAAACATGTTAGTAAAAACCGATTCAGTTTTAGGTGAAGGTCTTACACTTAGGAGAAACTCAGCCAAGCCAGGAATAGTGGTACCCCTGAAGGCAAATCCCAGTGTTCCAGTCAGGACGGGTTGAAGTTCAGGAACAGTGAGAAGTTTTGCTGTCACCCAAGCTTCACTGGCTACCCACTGCCACCTTGTCAGATTCCTACGAGCAACCTCGGTCAGGAGCTTCAGCAGCTGTCCTTCAGTGGCAAATGCTATTATCACATGTGCAGTCGAACCCTCTAGGCTACTGACAATAGAGTGGATTTGTGCCTGGGAAGCTGATTTGGGTATAGTGTGGTGAAAGGCTATACAACCCCCACGTTGATTCAGCTGATCGGTGAAGGCCTGGATGCCATAGTTACTGTAGTCATCATCTGTGCCCACCGTACCCACCCAGCGCCAGCCATAGTGGGAAACCATCTGGACCAGGCCTTGCACTTGAAATACATCGCTGGGTACAGTGCGTAGAAAAGATGGGTATTCTGTCTTATCCGTAAGGCAGGTGCAAGTCGCAAAGTAGCTTATCTTGAAAACCAGAACATGAATAAGGAGAAAAAGTTAAAAGAGATATAAAGTCATAGCTTAGGCATTTTTAGGGGAAATACATTTGGAAATCATATTTAGGACACTGAAATAATTGATAGTTAATGTCTAATAGTACATAGCTCATAATTTATAGTAAAGAGAATCATGACAATATACCGTACACATACAAATATGCCTAAGATGTGTTTTGTTGCATTAACTGAGTTATGTTTTATTCGTCCATGAAGATTTAGTCTTGTTTCCCATTGTCTGTTTGCCAAAACTGTTATGTACAACCACACAAGTAAATAGGGTGAGACATATTTTCGACATTAATGGAAATCAGATCATCATATTTGAACATCATATCAACATCATATTTTGAACATTTCATTGCACTAACATTGCATCACAGTGAAATGTGTTTTGAGGATCATAACAGATCTAACAAATGACATTTCATATGACATTAGCTTTTTTATATAAAATATGACTACATATAACAGTTTAAGTTTATCCAATTTAAATTATTTGAACTTGGACAACACACAACAAAAAAGAAAGAAAGAAAGAAACAAGAATTTTTTAATGAAGGGGAATTTAGTTTGTGAGTCTTACATTTTTACAAACAGCAGCAGACATACAATTCTGTGCAAAAGTCTTAGGCCACCATGCTACAATTAGATTTTTTGTTTTTGCAATGTTATAGTGATCATATATAATTGTTTCCTTAATAGAATACATCCAGAAAATACAGGATATGTGTATATAGCATTAAAAACAGTATAAAAATGTAAACTGATGTGTCAAGTTTTTAGGGTAAACTCCCCTTCCACTTGAGCAATAGCAGGAAACTGCAGGATCTCTTAAACCTAAATAAAATTAAATCCTAATTTCTTATTTTAAAGAAATTAGTCTTTTTACTTCATTCTGCTCAAAAACGCTCAAGATGTGTCAAGAGAGGTCACACTAAACACTGATGATGCCTAAAGAAAACATTTAGTCCTGAAAATTTATTTTTTTGTACATATTTCCTTTATTTTCTGTTTGTATCTTAATAAAATAGATTGGAAAATAAATATGGATGGACATTGAAACTTATAAAACAACAAGTCTGGTGGTGGTGGCTTAAGACTTTTGCACAGTACTGTAAGTGACTGAATTTTTTCTTTATATTCATGGGTTGTCTAAATAACAACAACAACAAATCATATATAGTACATAGAGAAGTGCAAAAGCTGAAATATAAGTTATCACATGTTGAAATGATTCCCTTTTTTGCTTACCAGTGGAATTCCGAATGGACCTAAAGTATGAGCCACAGCTCGTGTAGGTGAAGATGATGCCAGACCGATGACAGCTGATACTGGGGCAGTGGAGAGACATTTAGCACCAGCAACAGACTGTGTTTGAATAGAGGTGCCGTTTACCAGGGCCAGTGTACTGCGCAAGCTGGTGTGGACATAATCACAGCTATCCAAGATCCGATAACCTAGTGTCACCCCTGGTAACAAAGCAGAGTTACTGTTGATTTCTTCAATGGCGAACACCATTGTTTGAGCCCACCGGAAAGCACGAAAATCAAACCTTTCGAGGTGAAAGGAAAAGAGGAGAGATAAAAAGGAGAAGGTTAGTTATAGCAGCGATACAGATGGGACATAAACAATATATTAGTGGAAAAAACGAATTTGCTCATTAAACTGAAACATTATATTAACATTTCATTGTTATTTTCTATTTATTTGCACTGCAGATTCACACACCCGCTGCACTTTTCATGCTGTGGCAGCTCAGTGTAAGTGTACTCAGTTTCTGAAGCTATGTTGTGCATTGGAAACAGCCCTCCTATTATAATATCACCATCCCGTTCCAGCACCGGAGAGTTCAAATCACCCAATCTCCGGCAATCGTTGTCTAATAAGGTGCAGACAATTACTGACAAGTAAGGCAGGAGCAAAAGACCAAGTGGTACCAGTTCATTCCCTGGCATCTTATTGGCCATTGCTAAATCTTTTAATTCCAACCATAGACACAGCCAGTAAGGAGGACTCCATTGAGAGTGCATCAAAGTCTTGAATTTCCAGATATATAAATAACGTCACAAAAACATGTCATATAAAACATCAGATAAAACTAACCAATGATATACGCGGTGGGTGGAGTAGCCACGCAAACAGTCACATTATACTGTAGTGTCTAAACATATGACATTGATAGTTTTCATTTACAGAATTTAAAATGTCACATTTCTGAGCAATAATTTCTATAACTTGGACACTAAAAACAACCAGTGTACAAATGGGCCACATCCTTAAAGTGCACATTTAAAAGATTTTTCAAAATTCTTCTTTTTTCAACACTCCATAATAACAAAGTAATCCATAATTCACGAGTATAATCAGGTCTAAAATGTTGTTTGACTGCTGTTGGCCCAGTGACTTGTCTTTCTACTGGGATATATTGGCTTTCTGGTAGTGAGCTTTTTATTAGCTTTTTAGATCATTATGATAAAGTTAATTTTTTTATATCGGTACTGTGCAGATTATATGTTTCCAGCATAGGTCAGACCAACCAAGGACTACATTCAATTTTATGCTTGTATGTCCAAAAAGAAACACTTTAAAAGTGTCCTGAAGTGTACATTTTTGTTACTGTAATACAGAACTACTGTATATCTAAATGTTTTTACAATATAAATGGCCAAGAATTATCTATAAATTACATTGGATTATATTTGACAAAGTATAAAACAAACTGGGGCGGTTTCCCGGACACGGCTTATACTAGTCCCATACTAAAGTGCATGTTAGATCTGCCTTACTTAAAAACAACTTTCACTGAAATATTTTAACATAGATCAGTACCATTGTTTTGTCTTACACCAGTAATGTTTTTTTGTAAGGTATGTTTGTTAAAACAACGTACATGTCCTAACTAAAAGCCTAGTCCGGGATTTATCTAAACCCTGTCTGGGAAACTACCCCATTGCGTTATATCATTCTTTACGACATAGCAGGTGAACTAGTTTGATTTGCAACAGTTTATAGTTTGTTTGAAGAAAGAATTGAATTGACTTGGAAACTTTTAAATGATTACTTAAATTCAAGACAAAAATGTTTCCAGCACTGTGATGTGTGTTGTAGTCTGTATATCTATGTATGCTTGTGAGCCTGTGTGTAAGGCATGAATCTATGGTTAGTGTTCGATGGAGTGACAGATAGACAGCCTGTTATGAGGTGACTGCCATCTACTGGATAACTTAAGATGCATTCTCCCCTATAGTACAAGACATACCCATTTAAAATATTAAATTTGTAAATAAGACACTTTAAATTGTAAAAGACACTTTTAAATATAACCTAAAACACCTTCCAATTACAAAAAACTCATAAACCACGAATAATTGGGTGATTAATTAATAAATGTAAAAATAATAATATAGCTTGTAATATTTTTTAAATAATGAGCTGCTGTCCTTAATACTAATGTCATTAACACTAAGATCAGATATTTATTGCAGGAAATGTGATCAGTGTGATAAACATGGATTAAAAAAAATAGTTAAAATAAATAACTAAATAAGATTTAAAGATGTCAGACATCTGGGGATTACTTAATCTTACTTAAACCTGAAAAAGCACTGATTTACACACACAGTCACAAGATTTCACTGCATAGAGTGCTATAGAGTTCTATAGAGTTCATAAAGTGCTATAGAGTTCTATCTCAAGTGCCATCTCAAGAAAATATGAAAAAATGAGACTGTGACGCCTTACTTGATAAGCCCATGTGGCACCGCCTGCTTTATAAATAAGTACAGCACACAATCTTTGTCATACATTAATAGTCCAGTGGATAAGAAAGAAAGATGTGGATCAATCTGCATATATGTATATACCTGACCTTTAACTTTATCTCTGCAGCTTCAGTCACCAGCACAGGCATCTGTAAGCTTCAGGGACGCTTCAAGTTGAATGGGATGTATCAGGATGGAGACCTTATCATTGGAGGCCTGTTTGCATTTCATCTCATCACAGTGTTCCCAGAACTGAGCTTCATTAAAGAACCGGAACAACCGCATTGCCAGCGGTGAGCCTGGGCTAAACTGAACAAATAATCCCAAATCAGACAAGACTGCAAATAAAGAGGACAGGACATCAGAAATTAGGAAAAAAGAGGATACATATCACAAACCACAAATTTAATGCTGTTATTTATTTGTATTTGACTGTCCACATTCATTAAGAGCTGAATTATTGTCTAATGAATTGCTGAAAAAACTACTCTGATATTGTGACTTACCTTTTATTGTTAAGGACTAAAAGTCCTTATATTATGTTGCTGCACTAACTATTACATTATGTCATGTATTATGAGACTCTATTGAGACTGAATATCAACATTTGTGATGCTTTTTCTAGATTCTATGTTTCAAGCTTCCAGCAGGCACAGGCTATGGCTTTTGCCATAAATGAGATCAATGAAAGACCTAACCTGTTGCCTAACATTACCCTTGGTTATCATCTGTATGACAACTGTGTGAAGCTAGGCGTGGCATTCAGGGCTGCCACATCCTTGCTTAGTGGTACAGAGGAGACCCTCCACGATTTCAACTGCACCGGTCCACCACCAATGATTGGAATTGTAGGTGATCCAGGATCCACTCATTGTATTGCAATCTCCAGTGTGCTGGGGTTGTTTCGAATACCTATGGTAGGATGACATAAATATAATGTGTTATAAGTGTTTTTTTACAGCCATGTACAAGAGTAACTTGTGACTATCACACTTTTATTTATTAGGTTAGCTACTATGCCACCTGCTCCTGTTTAAGTGACAGGAAGAAATATCCCTCCTTCTTCAGAACTATCCCCAGTGATGCCTTTCAGGTTCGAGCTATGGTTCAGATATTGAGACATTTTGGATGGACCTGGGTTGGCGTTATATATAGTGATGATGATTATGGCATCTACGCTGCTCAGTCTTTTCAAAAAGAAATTCAGCTGTTTGGAGGTTGTGTGGCTTTTACAGAAATCCTGCCTCTTGATAACAATCACAGAGATATTCAGCGCATAGTAAAAGTGATTCAGACCTCTACAGCTAAAGTTGTGGTTGTTTTTTCCACTGAAGCCTATCTGTTACCTTTAATGGATGAGGTGGCGTTGCAAAATGTGACAGGGAAGCAGTGGATTGCAAGTGAAGCTTGGGCCACCTCTCCTGTATTTCACACTCAGCGTCTTCTGCCATTTCTGGGTGGTACATTGGGTATTGCCATTCGCCGTGGAGAAATCCAGGGACTTCAAAACTTTCTGCTACACATTCGTCCTGACAACGATCCAAAAAACAATATGGTAAACATTTTCTGGGAGAACATGTTTGGGTGCAGGTTTGAGAAAGGAAACAGTGAGGGAGAAAACATCTGTACAGGGCAAGAGAATCTGAGCAGCACAAACACAATATACACTGATGTATCAGAACTGAGGGCAGCCTATAATGTGTACAAAGCAGTTTATGCCCTGGCACATGCACTTCATGACCTGATGCAGTGTGAGGAGGGGAGAGGACCATTCAGTGACAACACCTGTGCTGACATAACAAACCTGCAGCCCTGGCAGGTAACACTGTACACAGAAGCACAGCTTATATAATTAATTTGACGTTAGAAATATATAATCAATTCAAAATGAAAAAAAAAAGGCAAAATAATTATTTAAACATAAAGACACACTTATCCTTTCTGTAACCTGTGCAGGTGGTCTATTACTTACAGAAGGTGAACTTCACCACAGGTTTTGGGGATCATGTGTCATTTGATAAGAATGGAGATGCTCTGGCCATCTATGATGTGATGAACTGGCAGCCGAGCTCTGATGGGTCAATCATTGTCCGTACAGTCGGTGTGGTGGATGAAGGGGCGGCAACAGGGAAGGTGCTCACAATGGATGAAGATGCATTATACTGGAACTTTGAGACAAGAAAAGTAATTAACATTATTTATACAGTTTATACAAAATGACAGTTCAGTATGTATGTGTATAATGGTCTATAATATACAAACACATGCTTAACCTTTTTAATCCTCTAACTTTTAGCCCCTACGGTCTGTGTGCAGTGAGAGCTGCCCACCAGGCACCAGACGAGCCAGGAGAAAAGGACTTCCTGTCTGCTGTTTTGACTGCCTGCCATGTGCAGATGGAGAGATTTCTAATACAACAGGTAAGAAGATAATTGACTGAAAAAAGAACAGGTGTAATTTTAATAAATATTTTTTCTCCTAAATTTCTTTTTCTTTCTGTCTCTTTCAGATGCAAATGAATGCACATTGTGTCCAGATGAATTCTGGTCGAATTCAAACAAGAATCGGTGTATTCCTAAAGAAGTGGAGTATTTATCCTTTGAAGAGCCTCTGGGAATCTCCCTGACCACTGCTTCTCTGCTCGGCACCTGCTTATGTTCTGTGGTTGTTGTAATATTTGCTCATCACCGCAACACTCCAGTTGTTCGAGCCAATAATTCAGAGCTCAGCTTCCTGCTGCTGCTGTCACTCAAACTGTGTTTCCTGTGTGTGCTGCTGTTTATTGGC
The DNA here is from genome assembly GCF_030506205.2 of Paramisgurnus dabryanus. Classification (NCBI taxonomy): domain Eukaryota; kingdom Metazoa; phylum Chordata; class Actinopteri; order Cypriniformes; family Cobitidae; genus Paramisgurnus; species Paramisgurnus dabryanus. Next base: position 12,306,793 of record NC_133345.1, read on the forward strand.
CGACCACAGTTGTGGACGTGTCAGTTAAGACATGCTGTGTTTGGCATTAGCTTTGTTTTGTGCGTCTCCAGCATTCTGGTCAAGACTATGGTGGTAATAGCCGTGTTTAAGTCATCTCGACCAGAGGGTAAAGGTGCTATGAAATGGTTCGGAGCAGCCCATCAAAGAGGCACAGTCTTGACCTTAACTGCCCTTCAGGTGGTGATATGTGCGGTCTGGCTTACAACTGCTTCTCCTACACCTCATAAAAGCAGCCTGCATATGAGCTCTAAAATAGTGTATGAATGTACTATAGGCTCATTGGTTGGATTTTCAATACTACTTGGCTATATTGGCTTTTTGGCAGCAGTGAGCTTTTTGCTGGCCTTTCTAGCAAGAAATCTTCCAGATAGTTTTAATGAAGCAAAGTTCATTACCTTTAGTATGTTGATCTTTTGTGCTGTGTGGATTGCGTTTGTTCCAGCTTATGTCAGCTCACCAGGGAAATATGCAGTGGCTGTGGAGATTTTTGCCATTTTGGCTTCCAGTTTTGGATTACTGGTGTCCATATTTGCCCCGAAATGCTACATCATCCTCTTACATCCAGAAAGAAACACTAAAAAAGCAATTATGGGAAGAGTTAACTAAAGAGTAATGCTGACTTAATTCTATATAAAAATCTAATAAAGCCTTCAATTATGAACATGTTGTGTGTCCTCATTTGTAAAATTATTCTAAAAATGCAATACATTTTTTGTTAGATGTAAAGTTATGGTTTGAGTAAGCCTGTATTATTTAGAGTGTACAGTACTCATTTTGAGGGCTATGACATGGTATGTGTTTGTGTATGTATCTAGGTTTGGCTACACAGTATTACTATACTATTATGTCTATATGTCTGTGTATGTACTGTATGTGTGTCAAAGTCAAATTGTCCCACAAGGGGAAATTGGATTTGCAGCAATGCTCCACATAAAATACATAAACATACAACAACATAAACCAACCAGCAGAGATGAAATTCACATTAATTACCTGTAAGGCATGTCTAGGGCTCTTTGGTTAGTGTTTGATGGAGTGACAGATATACACAACCTGTTATGAGGTGACTGCCATCTTCTGGACAACTTAAGGTGCATACACATCTACAGTACAAATGATATTCATTTCCTGTTTAAAATATATCATCTGTGTATAACAGACACTGTCAGACTTTAAAATGTGACACAAAATGATTTCTGGTCACACTAAAAAATACATGTGCATACAGATATTGTGTGCTTCTACTATTAATAAATATATAAAACATTTAGGAAAAATCTGCTTAGAATTTTCCCCTAAGATTTATATTTTTAGTTTTTGTATAGTTTATAGTTTTATGTGTATATTTTATTATTTTTGTAACATAAATTGTTCTCCCATTACTACTGTCATTACTACCATAATCAGATTTTTATTCTAGAACATGTAATAAACAGATACATTTTGAAGACTAAATAAATGTTGGAAGTTTTTAAAAAGTGTTAAAAAGTGAGGAAATTACAGTACTTTTTGTAAATTACCAATTTACATTTCACAAGTGGTAACTATAGACAGTTAGATGCACGTGCGTTGCTATGGTTACGTGCCTGGCCCAAAGCTAATTTCTGCATGTGCTTGTTTATCCGTCTGGCCAATGACTAAACTGACCTCTGGAATAAATAACTTGAAAATAACGTGAAAAATAACACATTTTAGGTTTCCGAAAGACAAAGAGTGAGGGCGAGCATAGATCACCGCTGTGCAGATTTAGCAGCCAGGGCAAGAATTTAAGGATCTGTAGCTAACATTGTATACATTCATTTCACAGATTAACATGAGCTCAGTGTATTGGTTGATACACGTTGGCTATAATTTGAATTGAGGTATTTACTAGTTATTTATTAAGCTTGTTATAAAAAAAAATGATCTACTCTAGAGGGAATCAAAAATCAATTGTTTATGTTGTTGCCACTAAAACCGTCTATATTTAAGTATCATTTAACTTGAAAGTCTATTTCAAAGTAATAACTTACCCATACAATATAAACAGTGCTATACAGTTATCTAAAAAAAATTAATAAAGAAATGGACAGATCTACTGTGACGTCTTTTCTGAAATGCCCATGTGGCACCACCTGCTGTATAAATTAATACCGCACATAATTTTTGTCACACATTAATAGTCCAGTGGATAAGAAAGAAAGATGTGGATCAATCTGCATATATGTATATATCTGACCTTTAACTTTATCTCTGCAGCTTCAGTCACCAGCACAGGCATCTGTAAGCTTCAGGGACGCTTCAAGTTGAATGGGATGTATCAGGATGGAGACCTTATCATTGGAGGCCTGTTTGCATTTCATCTCATCACAGTGTTCCCAGAACTGAGCTTCATTAAAGAACCGGAACAACCGCATTGCCAGCGGTGAGCCTGGGCTAAACTGAACAAATAATCCCAAATCAGACAAGACTGCAAATAAAGAGGACAGGACATCAGAAATGAGGAAATATGAGGATACATATCACAAACCGCTAATTTAATATTGCTATTGATTTGTATTGGACTGTCCACATTCATTTAGAGCTGAATTAATTTTCTTTGATATTGTGACTTAACTTGTATTATGTAAGAACTAAAACTTCATCATATTATGGGGCTGCAATAATGATAACATTGTTTCATGTATAATTAGACTCCATAGATACTGAATATCAACAATTGTGATGCTTTTTCTAGATTCTATATGGCAGCCTTCCAGCAAGCACAGGCTATGGTTTTTGCCATAAATGAGATCAATGAGAATCCTAACTTGTTGCCTAATATTACCCTTGGTTATCATCTGTATGATAACTGTATTAAGTTAGGAGTGGCATTTCGGGCTGCCACATCCTTGCTTAGTAGTACAGAGGAGACCCTCTCCAATTTTAACTGCACCGGTCCACCACCAGTGATTGGAATTGTAGGTGACCCAAGTTCCACTCATTGTATTGCAATCTCCAGTGTGCTGGGGCTGTTTCGAATACCTATGGTAGGATGGCATGAATATAATGTGTTATATTTTTCTATTAAACAATTAATTAATTAGCTTTACTTAACTTGCAGCCACGTAAAAGAGACATTTCTAAAGCAGTGACTCTTTTTTTTTAATATTGTCTCTTTTATCAGGTTAGCTACTATGCAAGTTGTTCCTGTCTGAGTGACAGAAAAAAACACCCCTCCTTCTTCAGAACTATCCCCAGTGATGCCTTCCAGGTGCGGGCTATGATTCAGATCCTGAGCCATTTTGGATGGACTTGGGTTGGTCTTCTCTATAGTGATGATGATTATGGCATTAACGCCGCTCAGTCCTTCCACCAAGATGTGCAGCTGTTTGGAGGCTGTGTTGGCTTTTCTGAAATTCTGCCCCGTGATAACAACCCTAGAGATATTCAGCGCATAGTAAAAGTCATTCAGACCTCCACAGCTAAAGTTGTGGTAGTTTTCTCCACAGTAGCTTATGTCGTGCCTTTGATGGATGAGGTGGCATTACAAAATGTGACAGGAAGGCAGTGGATTGCAAGTGAAGGTTGGGCCACCTCTCCTTTGTTTCACACACAGCGTCTCCTGCCATTTCTGGGTGGCACGCTCGGCATTGCCATCAGACGTGGAGAAATTCAAGGTTTTTATGAGTTTTTGTTACGCCTTCGTCCTGACAATGATCCAAGAAATAATGTTGTAAAAATTTTCTGGGAGAACATGTTTGGGTGCAGCTTTGTGCCTATAGGCAGCGAGAAAAGAAAACTATGTACAGGGCAAGAGGATCTCAGCAACACAAACACAGCATACACTGATGTATCAGGGTTGAGGGCTGCCTATAATGTGTACAAAGCAGTTTATGCCCTGGCACATGCACTTCATGATCTGATGCAGTGTGAGGAGGGGAGAGGACCATTCAGTGACAACACCTGTGCGGACATAACAAACCTGCACCCCTGGCAGGTGAGACTGTACACAGAAGCACATCTTATTTGGCAGATAATAAATACAGTATTGACACAAAATATTCATATAAAGCAAAGTCACATATATCCTGTTTGTAAACTGTGCAGGTGGTCCATTACCTACAGAAGGTGAACTTCACCACAGGTTTTGGGGATCATGTGTCATTTGATAAGAATGGAGATGCTCTGGCCATCTATGATGTGATGAACTGGCAGCCAAGCGCTGATGGGTCAATCATTGTTCGCACAGTCGGTGTGGTGGATGAAGGGGCGGCAACAGGCCAGGTGCTCACTCTGGATGAAGATGCATTATACTGGAACTTTGAGACGAGAAAAGTAATTAACATTACATTTTCCTTTCAATGATCTATAATATTGTGACACATGCCTAACTTTTTTAATCATGTATCTTTTAGCCTACACGGTCTGTGTGCAGTGAGAGCTGCCCACCAGGCACCAGACAAGCCAGGAGGAAAGGACTTCCTGTCTGCTGTTTTGACTGCCTGCCATGTGCAGATGGAGAGATTTCTAATACAACAGGTTAGAAGATTATTGACTGAAAAAAAGAACAGGTGCAATTTTAATAAATATTTTTTCTTCTAATTTATTTTTCTTTTTGTCCCTTCAGATGCAAATGAATGCACAGTGTGTCCAGATGAATTCTGGTCGAATTCAAATAAGAATCGGTGTATTCCTAAGGAAGTGGAGTATTTATCCTTTGAAGAGCCTCTGGGAATCTCCCTGACCACTGCTTCTCTGCTCGGCACCTGCTTATGTTCTGTGGTTGTTGTAATATTTGCTCATCACCGCAACACTCCAGTTGTCCGTGCCAATAATTCAGAGCTCAGCTTCCTGCTGCTGCTGTCACTCAAACTGTGTTTCCTGTGTGTGCTGCTGTTTATTGGCCGACCACAGTTGTGGACGTGTCAGTTAAGACATGCTGTGTTTGGCATTAGCTTTGTTTTGTGCGTCTCCAGCATTCTGGTCAAGACTATGGTGGTAATAGCCGTGTTTAAGTCATCTCGACCAGAGGGCAATGCTGCTATGAAATGGTTCGGGGCAGCCCAACAAAGAATTACAGTCTTGACCTTAACTGCCCTTCAGGTGGTGATATGTGCAGTCTGGCTTACAACTGCTTCTCCAACACCTCATAAAAACAGCCTGCATATGAGCTCTAAAATAGTGTATGAATGTACTATAGGCTCAGTGGCTGGATTTTCAATACTGCTTGGCTATATTGGCCTTTTGGCAGCAGTAAGCTTTTTGCTGGCCTTTCTAGCAAGAAATCTTCCAGATAGTTTTAATGAAGCAAAGTTCATTACTTTTAGTATGTTGATCTTTTGTGCTGTGTGGATTGCGTTTGTTCCAGCTTATGTCAGCTCACCAGGGAAATATGCAGTGGCTGTGGAGATTTTTGCCATTTTGGCTTCCAGTTTTGGATTACTGGTTGCCATATTTGCCCCGAAATGTTACATTATCATCTTACATCCAGAAAGAAACACTAAAAAAGCAATTATGGGTAGAACAAACTAAAAAAAAACTTGTTAATAATGCTTACTTAAAATTTTGTGAACTTACGGTTTTCTTTATATGTAAATTGTTGTAAATTGTAATTGTAAATTATGAGGTGAACAATGAGCATATTACTTTGACAAATAATGTTGCATGACTAAAACATACATGACATACTAACCATTACTAACCAGTAATGTTTTACTAGGAAGAAAGCTGAAGTCACTTGGCTGCATTAGGCTATAAAATAAAATAAAGATGCAAATGAAAGTCAGAAGACATTAGGATCTCTTAAACCAATGCCCCATCCAGGCCTAATAAAACAAAATATAATTTTGCTTTAAAAGATAAATTACTTTTCAATTAAAATCAAAATATATCATTTTATTTTTTTCACAATACCAACAGTTATTAAAGTTATTATTATTAATAGTAAAGTGCCAGGCTTTAGAACTTCATACAGTTTGTTCATGTCTGGGATTATTCACATATTTTAGCCCAGAATTTAGCTTTATGTAATAAAACCTTTCTGTATGGACATCTGGGGTGTCCTTATTTGTCAAATGGTTGTACATTAAGTAAATCATGTTTCATGTAAACATGTAAATTCATGTCTTCTGTTACGTGTAGGGTTTGACTAAGGGGTAGGGTTTGTCTATGGTAAGTCTATGTATATACTCATATACTTAGAGGTATATGTACTTGTTGCAAGCTGTTTCATTGTTCACGTCATGGATTACGCTTTGCTGTTTTGTCTTTATTAAACTACTTTATCTGCATTTATCTCCAGCTCTCACGTGTTATGTTTTGGATAGTCTTGTGACAAAATAACTCACCAACAATATGGATCTACGAGATCCTTTCTTTGTGCAAGGAATCAAGTTCTGTTGTTGACTTTACAGTCATGTTTTTGGGGGATGACTTCCCATGGTTTTGGCTGGGACTCAACCCCCGTTGCATAAGCTGGTTCCCTTGCACTGTGACTATACAATGATGGACTTTGTGGGAATGGTGTTGCAGGCCCCCACGCCAGAGCCCTCTCACGTCATGGCTGCCAAGCCAGAGCTTTCTCAGGTCATGGGCACCAAACAAGAGCACTTTCACGTCATGGCCACCAAGCCAGACTCTCTCACGTCATGGCTACCAAACAAGAGCCCTTTCACGTCATGGCCACCAAGCCAGAGCTCTCTCACGTCATGCCCGCCAAACAATAGCCTTCTCACATCATGACCGCCAAGCCAGAGCTCTCTCACGTCATAGCCCCCAAACAAGAGCCTTCTCACATCATGGCCACCAAGCCAGAGCTCTCTCACGTCATGGCTGCCAAACAAGAGCCCTTTTTACGTCATGGCCACCACGCAAGATCCCACTTATATCATGGCTGCCTCCCCAGTGTTACCATCCCACAACATGCTGGCCTCTCCAGAGTTACCTATGTTTCCTGTCACAGCCAAGATGGCTACCACTTACAGTGGGGCAAATAATTATTTGAAACACTGCTGATTTTTCAAGTTTTTCAGTTACAGAGAATGGAGAGATCTGTAATTTACATTGTAGGATCACTTTTGATAGAGATCCCATTCAGAGCGATCCTCAAAACAGACACAGACATGCAGCTGCTTGCCTTAGGGCAGGGTTCCACAAATCTTACCCTGGAGGGCCAGAACACTGCAAAGTTTAGCTCCAACCCTGATCAAACACACCTCTCGCCGAGGGCGTCCTGCGGCGGCCACCTCCGTTCCCCTTCCTCGGACCCCATCTCGGCAGCGCAGGGGAACCGGTCGTCAGCAGCTCACCCCGCCCGCTCAGCCCGGTACCAGTGGCAAACGGAGGTTCAAGCGGCCCTGAGTCGGGCAACCCGGAGTTGGAGAGGATCACTCTTTGGGAGACGGTGAAGGCACCGCTCCCTCCCCCGGAAGAGGGCCGGGTGGAAAATCTTTGGTATCATTTTGTTCCACCGGCTGTCCAGCCGGTACTCACATAACCACACTAAGAGTGCATTCCTCTTCCCTATCCAGGTCTCCTGAGGATCGAGAGAGCCGTGAGCGGGCACACACCAGCTCACCCTCCTCCTCCTCTATCGCCAGCGGGTGTTTTTCCGGAGTCTGCGCTCTACGCGCAGGAGACCTGACGACCGTCATCCTCAGCGTGCTCAGGTCAATGTCACACACACACACACACACACACACACACACACACACACACACACTGTAGATGTTTGTGCTCCCAAGGCACACGCACCGGCAGTCACACCTGTCCCGCTCTGCTGCCCCTCCGCGGGTACTTTGGTAGTGCCGTTAATTCCCCTCGTACGGTCCCTGGGTGCTTGGCTTCAGCTCCCCAGCCCGTCTCATCGTGTTTTACGCATGATCCGCCTCGGTTACAATATACAATTCAACTGGCACACCCCCAAATTCTCGGGCATTCGTTTCACTACAGTGAATACGTCAGATGCACATGTACTGCGTGCAGAAGTCAATGTCCTGCTGGCGAATCAAGCCGGTCCCTCTCACCAAGATGATGATAGGGTTTTCCAGCCTTTATCTCATAGTACCCAAAATACGCAGCGGGTTACGGCCGGTCTTGGATTTACGCGCCCGGCTCTCCAAATGAGATCCTTCAGGATGATAACGCCGAAGCACGTATTTCTATATTCAGATCGGTTTGCAGCCTTAGACCTGTAGACGTGTACTTCATGTGTCCATCTCCCCTCGCCACAGGCCGTTTCTTCGCTTTGCATTCCTGGGGAGGGCATATCAATTCAAAGTACCACCATTCGAGCTGTCTCTCTCTCCCTGTGTATCCTCGAAAGTGTTACAGACGGCGTTAAAACCCCCGAGAGAGAGCGGTGTTCGCAATCTGCTTATATCTACGTCGGCTTATAATAGCTCGTTCTCGGCAGATGCTGCGCGAACACAGAGACTTAATGCTTCGGCATCTCGCTCATTTTAAGTCTTCAGGTCAATTGGGAAAAGAGCAAACTTTGCCCCGTGCAGAGGATCTCTTTTCTCAGTGTGGAACTAGAGTCGAACGATTTTTCGGCGTGTATAACAGAAGCGCGCACCCAGTCAATCCTGACTTGCCTCAATTAATTTCGAGGGAAGAACGCGGTCTTTCTGAAAAAATTTCAGAAGCTCCTGGGCATATGGCAGCTGCCGCGGCTGTGACACCATTCGAGCTGCTCCATATGAGACCGCTTCAGCGTTGGCTTTACGATCGAGTCCCGAGGAGAGCATGGCGCACCGGCATACACCGTGTAACCATTACAACTGCGTGTCATTTCAATTTCACCCTGTGGTCAGACCCAGCATTTCTGAGGGCTGATATGCCCCTGAGACAGGTCTCCTGGCATTCTGTATCACATACGATGCCCCCAGCACGGGGTAAGCAGCCACGTACGACGGGCTTGCAGTCTCAGGAGTGTGCATAGTACCCCAACTGCAGCGAGCGGTGGGCTGTATATCTGGGACTCGTACGCTCTGCTACGAAGCTGCGAGGGAAGGATTTATTATTCGGCACCGACAACATTGCGACTGTTGCGTATTTCAACCGTCAAGGCGGTTTTTGCGCTCTCGTCACCTGTCGCATCTCGCCCGTCATCTCCTCCTTTGGAGTCAGAAGCATCTGAGGTCCCTTCGTGCCATCCACATCCCGGGCTCGCTTAACAAAGCGGCAGATGCGCTTTACGAGAAGCGCGCCCTGGCAAATGGCGACTCCACCCCCAGACGGTTCAGCAAATTTGGAAGAAGTTCGGTCGTGCACAGATAGATCTGTTTTCGTCGCCGGACAATACCCATTCTCGCCTGTTTTATTCACTAACCAAGGGCAGCCTCGGCATGGATGTGCTGGCACACAGCTGGCCGCGGAGGATGCGAAAATACGCATTCCCTCCAGTGACGCTGTGCAAGGTCAGGCAGGACGAGGAGAGCCTTCTACTGGTTGCGCCTTACTGGACGACCAGGAATTGGTTCCCGGAACTGATGCTCCTCGCGACAGCCCCTCCCTGGCGGATTCCCCTGAGGAAGGATCTTCTTTCTCAAGGAGGGGGCACGTTATGGCACCCACGCCCCGACCTGTGGGATCTTCATGTATGGTCATTGAGCGTGCGCAAGGTTTAGGTAATTTATCGCAAGCAATATCTAACACCATCACTGCAACGCGAGCGCCGCCTACTAGACACGCGTACATGCTTAAATGAAACCTTTTCGTCATTGGTGGTTTTCGCAACGCGAAGACCCCCGAGAATGCCCTATTAATGTCATGCTTACATACCTTTAACACCGGTTAGATGGTAGGCTGTCACCCTCCACCATTAAAGTTGACGTCGCCGCTATATCTGCACATCACTCTTTAATAAACGGCAGATCGGTTGGCCAGCACTATTTAATTATTAGATTTCTAAGAGGGGCTGCATCCTTCGCACCCTCCCTCTATTCCTCCTTGGGACCTCTCCATGGTGCTAAAAGCCCTGCAGGGACCCCCGTTCGAGCCTTTGCAGTCTGTGAGTCTGAAGTTTTTGTCAATGAAAACTCTGACCCTGCTCGCATTGGCCTCTGTTAAGAGGGTACAGTAGGTGACCTCCATGCATTCTCCATCGACGATTCGTGCCTTCAGTTTGGTCCTGCTGTCTCGAGCGTAACACTCAGACCCAGACCAGGCTACATGCCCAAAGTTCCCACCACTCCCTGCAGAGATCAGGTGGTGAGCTTTGCAAGTGCTGCCCCCGGAGGAGGCAGACCCAACCATGGCTTTATTATGTCCCGTACGCGCGCTGCGCCTCTATGTGGATCGCACACAAAGCCTCAGGACCTCAGACCAGCTCTTTGTTTGTTACAGTGGTCAGCAGAGAGGGAAAGCTGTCACTAAGCAGAGGATGTCTCATTAGATAGTTGATACTATCGCCCTTGCTTATAATCTGCAGGGCACCCCATGTCCATTTAAATTGAGAGCTCACTCCACTAGGAGTGTTGCCTCATCCTGGGCACTCGCTCGTGGTTCATCGCTAACAGACATCTGCAGAGCTGCTGGTTGGGCGACACCTAACACTTTCATTAGGTTTTACAGTGTTCTTGTCGCGCCGGTCTCCTCTCATGTTCTCTCCTCATCTGGGAGATCACTGAGCTCACATGTCGGCTTGCAGCCTCCAACTGACGCTACACAATAACTGTCAGTATGGAAGGCCATCCAGTCAAAATGGATAATGGTTTGATTGACTCTCCTCCGCTGCCCTGGCAGCCTGATGTTGCAGGGCATCCGCTGTCAGCCTCTCACTAGCTGCAACCTCACGAACCTATGTGTTTGGCTCGGGCATCCACATTGCAGACACTGGAAGAGGTCAGCCCCAGTGCCGTTTTGGTAGGGATTCCCAATTCGTCAGTCATGACATGACGTCGTAGTGACCGGCTGAAAGGGAACAATCCCTGAAGGAAGGGAACGGAGACGTCAAGTCCCGTTGCCAGAGGGCTGCTTCCTGCTGTTTACGGCCGGTCACACTTTCCGGCTTTCTCAGCGAAATGAAGCTAATTTCCCTATTTGCACCTGCTGCTTATATACGCACCTGGCGGGGCGGCGCCAGCATTATGCAAATATCTCAATGCCAAGTTCATTGGCGTTTTAGTAGTAAACGAAGCAGATTGGTCTCTCTAACCGAGTTCCCAATTCGTCGGTCACGGCGTGACGTCTCCGTTCCCTTCCTTCAGGGAACGTGGGTTACATACGTAACCGAAACGTTTTGAACAGCCTTGTAACAGAATTTTTTTTGTAAGAATAAGGGTATAGAAAAGATCAGTTGCATTAATACCTTGGAATGAAAACTACGTATGTCTATGAGCTGCATTAAAAATTTAGTGAAAGAAACCTCTGTGTTTTCTGATTTGACCAAAATTATAGTGAGAAAAGTGACCTCAGAGATCTTCAAAAAAATGTAAAACGTTTTTTTAAGGGTCAATGCTAAAGGGTAGAAAAGATCATTCATTTAATAATAAATTACATTAAATCAAACAAAAGTCCTTGTAATGAGATAAGTACAGAAATGTTTTAGATTTTAGAGCTGTTTTTTGAGACAGTGACAGCAAAGCAAGCAACCTAATATTTTATCATCCTGAACCTTGAGCCATTCTGCAATTATCAGAATAAAGAAATATTTATGAATTCAAATTGACACATTTATTCCCAGAGAGGTCGATGTAGAACCTCCTGCTTCATTGGTGCACAGTGCTGATAATACATTTGAGAAAAGCACTATACTGTATAAGGGTGATAGGTCATACAGTACCTGAATCTGATCTTTACTTGTATCTCAGCTGCCCTCATCTCAACCTCATACTCCTGTTTGATCCAGGGACACTTCAAGGGATGTATTGAGAGGTTTTTTGCAGCTTTTTCAGGTCCAAAGCTTCAATAACTTCAATTTACACAAACGAGTTTCAAAGTTGAGCCAGAACTGTCCAAGTGTGAGGAGTGAGGCTGGAAAGATAAGAAACCAAGCAAATAATGAAAAACAATAAATAGTAAAACAAACAATGAAAAACAATAAATAGATGCTGTCATACTAACAAAATTATGAAGCTACAGCTCACAGTTTTTTTTATTAAAGATTTGTGTGACTTCAAGACTAATTTATCTCTTTATATAAATTCTTATATTTAATAAATATGCCGTTTCACATTAGAAATATACTGTTTTCTCTTTATTCCTCAATTTGAAATTATTTCTGTCTTTATAAAGCACTTTGAATTACCTCTGTGTATTAAATGTGCAACATACAAACCTGCCTTGCCTTTCCTAAAAACCTGAAATGGAAACTTTTTTTATTTAGCACAATATGATTTAAGGAAGAACATACTATGGTTTTTTGGCATGAAGAGATTAATAATAATCTTACAGTGAGAAAGAGAAGACCTTCTACAAATTATTCTGGAAACTGATAACAATGATATGCCGGTGGCCCCAGCCCATGTGTTTCCAAATGTCCCGGGGGTGTCCATCCAGACATTTTTTCTTTGCTAGGGGAATTTTTGGCTTTCTGGACTACAGCACAAAAGCAAACAAGTTTTATCATGCCTTAGATGCCATTCTTCACCCGAGATGAGTAAATGAAACAAATCAGAATGATGTCCTCATTTCTCACGTGACACCTCCTCCTCTATAAACAACACCCCACACACTCATATAGTGAATGTTGCGGAGTGAAACAGAGGAGGAGAGATGTGGATCACTCGAAACATCTACCTATATCTGTTCTTTACCTCAGCTTTTTTCTTACCAAACCCAGACTTCTGTCAGATCCAGGGACACTTCAAGTTGAATGGGATGTACCAGGATGGAGGTTTCATTATTGGAGGCCTGTTTGAGATTCAGAATCTCGAAGTATTTCCAGAATTGAGCTTCGCAATGGAGCCAGAACAGCCCAAGTGTGAAGAGTGAGTCTGGACTGCAAAGGATAAAAACAATCAAAGAAAACTAAAATGAGGTTCAAATGAAAGGAGAAAATAACAGAATGATAGAGCTAGTTAATTGATTTATTATTTGTGTGACCTCCAATCTGTTAATATGTTTAACTGACATTGTGTTAAGAGCAGAAAATGTATTATGGAAATAAATTGTTATATAAATCTCAACATTCAAAATGTATTTGTAATAAACCTAATTTATATAAGTATTACCATCAATATAATTTACCTGAGAGTCATAAAATGACAACATTTGTGTTGTTCTATCTAGATTTTACATAGCAAGTTTTAAGGTGGCACAGACTATGGTTTTTGCCATAAATGAGATCAACAATAATCACAATCTGCTGCCTAACATTACGCTTGGTTACCAAATCTATGATAACTGTTTACGACTTGGAGTGGCATTTCGTGCTGCCATAGCTTTAATAAGTGGGACAGAGGAGACCATCTCCAACCTTAACTGTACTGGACCACCACCAGTGATTGGGATCATTGGGGATTCAGGTTCAACTCAATCCATTGCAATATCCAGTGTGCTGGGTCTGTTTAAAGTGCCTATGGTAAGAGATGTTGTTTTTGACAGAAATGCATTTTTGTAAAAGTTTAACATTTTATTTAGTCCATAATTGTTTTTGATACTTCACATTAGGTTAGCTATTATGCCACCTGCTCCTGCTTGAGTGACAGGAAGAAATATCCCTCCTTCTTCAGAACTATCCCCAGTGATGCTTTCCAGGTTCGAGCTATGGTTCAGATCTTAAGACATTTTGGATGGACCTGGGTTGGTCTTCTTTATAGTGATGATGATTATGGCATTTACGCTGCTCAGTCCTTCCACCAGGAGATGCAGCTGTTTGGAGGTTGTGTTGCTTTTTCTGAGATCCTGCCCTATGATAACAACCGTAGAGATATTCAGGGCATTGTAAAAGTCATTCAGGCCTCTACAGCAAAGGTTATAGTAGCATTTTCAAATGATCTGTTTTTTCTAATGGATGAGTTGTTGATGCAAAACGTAACAGGTAAGCAGTGGATTGCAAGCGAAGCATGGACCACAACACCAATATTGCACTCTTCACATTTTCTGCCTCTACTGGGAGGCACGCTGGGCATTGCTATACGACGAGGAGAGATTCAAGGATTCCATGATTTTCTGCTACGCCTCCATCCTGACAACAATCCAAAAAATAATATGGTGAAAATTTTTTGGGAGAACATGTTTGAGTGCAAGTTTGAAACTGGAGACAGAGAAATGAAAGAAGAAAAACTATGTACAGGGCAAGAGGATCTGAGCAGCACAAACACAGCATACACTGATGTATCACAACTGAGGGCTTCATATAATGTGTATAAAGCAGTTTATGCCCTGGCACATGCACTTCATGACCTGATGCAGTGTGAGGAGGGGAGAGGACCATTCAGTGACAACACCTGTGCTGACATAACAAACCTGCAGCCCTGGCAGGTAAGACTGTACACAGAAGCACAGCTTATTTGGCAGCTATAGATAATAAATACAGTATTGACACAAAGCCACACATATCCTGTTTGTAAACTCTGCAGGTGGTCCATTACCTACAGAAAGTAAACTTCACCACAGGATTTGGAGACCGTGTGTCATTTGATAAGAATGGAGATGCTCTGGCCATCTATGATGTGATGAACTGGCAGCCGAGCTCTGATGGGTCAATCATTGTCCGCACAGTCGGTGTGGTGGATGAAGGGGCGGCAACAGGGAAGGTGCTCACACTGGATGAAGATGCATTATACTGGAAATTTGAAACAAGAAAAGTAATTAACATTATATTTCCTTTTAGTCTTTTAAAAAATGTACACAAAACTACAGTATGGTATTCATGTGTATAATGGTCTATAATGTAGCAACACATGCTTCACTATTTTAATCATGTATCCTTCAGCCCCCACGGTCTGTGTGCAGTGAGAGCTGCCCACCAGGCACCAGACGAGCCAGGAGGAAAGGACTTCCTGTCTGCTGTTTTGACTGCCTGCCATGTGCAGATGGAGAGATTTCTAATACAACAGGTGATGCGATTCATAATTATAAATGTCCAGTAACAAGTAATGAACATTTGAACAAATGCTTGTTTCTATTATGTTTTTTTTCTGTCTTTCACAGATTCA
The DNA here is from genome assembly GCF_030506205.2 of Paramisgurnus dabryanus. Taxonomy (NCBI): domain Eukaryota; kingdom Metazoa; phylum Chordata; class Actinopteri; order Cypriniformes; family Cobitidae; genus Paramisgurnus; species Paramisgurnus dabryanus. Next base: position 12,321,879 of record NC_133345.1, read on the forward strand.
GCTGAATGTTTTTTGTGTCCAAATGACTTTTGGTCCAGTCCTGAAAATGACCGCTGTGTTCCCAAAGAAGTGGAGTTTCTGTCATATGAGGAACCTTTGGGCATCTCCCTGACCACTGCTTCCCTTCTAGGCACCAGTTTCTGTGCATTTGTGATTGTCATCTTTGCTCATCACCGCAACACTCCAGTTGTTCGTGCCAATAATTCAGAGCTCAGCTTCCTGCTGCTGCTGTCACTCAAACTGTGTTTCCTGTGTGTGCTGCTGTTTATTGGCCGACCGCAGTTGTGGACGTGTCAGTTAAGACATGCTGTGTTTGGCATTAGCTTTGTCCTGTGCATTTCCAGCATTCTGGTCAAGACTATGGTGGTAATAGCCGTGTTTAAGTCATCTCGACCAGAGGGCAAAGCTGCCATAAAGTGGTTTGGTTCAGCACAGCAAAGAGGCACAGTTGTAGTTTTAACTTTTATGCAGGTGGTGATATGTGCAGTCTGGCTATCAACTGCATCTCCAACACCTCATAAAAACCGTCAGTATATCAGGTCTAAAATAGTTTATGAATGTGCTATTGGTTCAGTGGCTGGATTTGCTGTGCTGCTGGGCTACATTGGTTTTCTGGCGGCATTGAGCTTCTTATTAGCTTTCCTTGCAAGAAAACTTCCAGATAGTTTTAATGAAGCAAAGTTTATTACCTTTAGTATGTTGATCTTTTGTGCTGTATGGATTGCGTTTGTTCCAGCTTATGTCAGCTCACCGGGGAAATATGCAGTGGCTGTGGAGATTTTTGCCATCTTGGCATCCAGTTTTGGATTACTGGTGGCCATATTTGCACCAAAGTGCTACATCATCCTCTTACATCCAGAGAGAAACACTAAAAAAGCCATAATGGGAAAAGAAAGACAAATGAAATAGCTTCACTTGTTGATTGTATGATAAACTAACTGTTGTTAGATGCAAGATGTTTCAACATGAATGTTTCACCTCGTTTTACTCATCTAATTGTAGAAGCTTTACTGAACAGACACATTTAATTAAGCAAAAAATACACATTTTACTTACTAAAACATGTAAAATCCAGTTAACTTAAAGTAATCTTTTATCTTATTAAATCTTTAGAAATGTGTGTTACAAAAATACATGTATATTACATATATAAATGCTAGTATGTGTATCTCTCACAGGTTTATGATGCTTTTTAACAGCTATTGAAATGCATTAATTATGTTTCATTAATTTATGAATAATTCACTAATTAACTCATTAAAACAAAAATAATCATTTTAAATTGAAACACTAAATGTAGGATTACAATTTTGATATATGAAAACTCCAAAGCTGTCATTTCAGCCATTTCATTTCATCACTCCATGTGGAAAAACTTTTTTTTTAATATAATGATAATTATACACTATTTAAATCTGAATTTATATGTATGTTCTGTACATATAGGTATATACAGAATATAGTGAGAGGTCCTGTGATAACCACAGGAGGTACACAAGGGTGTTTATGATGGACCACATACGCATTAAGAACATAAAGTCCAGCACATGACTGCCATCTAGATGATGTCCAATGTAACACACTGTTGATCAGAGATATGATTCTTGATTGAATTATGATGTGCTACAAAACTGCTACATTACTTTAAAATTGACAAATGGGCATTCTGTCACACCAGCTAAGGTCTTTCAGTATCAATCAATAAATTTAACCAAATGTAATCTCACCTAACTGCACATAAATGTACAGTACATGTAAAAGCTGTTTCTCTCTAGCAAATTTAAACATAAAAAACAATTATATATAATTTAACAGAACCGTTTTTAAAACTGTGTGTGTGTGTACCTGGTAATTATCACGTTGTGGGGACCCCACAAAGATAGGAATACCAGTATTTTTGTGACCTTGTGGGACATTTTGAGGTCCCCATGAGGAAACAAGCTTATAAATCAAATAGGATGATGTTTCTCGAGAATCTAAAGTATCAGATAGGTTTCTGTGATGGTTGGGGTTACGGTTTGGGTTAGGGGAAGGAAATAGAATAAAGCAATAAGCCCCAAGAAGCAGTGGGGTTAACAGTGCATTTTATAACATCTAAGGGGCGTTGTTAGTTTTAGTTTAAATCATGAGTTCATGAGTTTTAGTTGAATGCCTTCCAGGAAAGTGTTCTTCTATAAACAAACATAAAATATATCAGATGAAGGAACAGACCCTTCGCTTTCCAACAAACAAAAAATTGATTCATCCTACCTTCATTTGTTCTCTCAAATTTTGAGCTAAAAGCTGAGATAATTCAATTTTTATGAACTTTTGTAAGAGATTGGATTCAGAGCCTGATCAAAACTTAAACACTGTGTTTCAATGTTAAGTGAATGCATCAGTGTTTAAGTTGGGTAAGATCGCCATCTAGTGGATTAAAGCGGAAATATGGATTCTATTTCATCCCTACTGACCGCCAGAGGCAGTGCTTAATCACTGAATGACCCATCTCGCGCATGCGCAGGTGTTTATACCAACAAAGTCACCCGTGACCCCTGATGACTACGGAGAGTCTATATCTTCCGGTGACATCAGAGGATCTGTTCCTTTTCATGTTCTCGCTTCGCAGGTTGTTTTTTTCGCGCTAGCCAAAGACTAAAGGATCTTGCTAACTGTTACGTGTTTCATTCGTTGCTGGTGGCCTTGTGACATTTTTTTGTTGGAGCTGCGAGTTGCTCGCCCTCCAAAGGCCGCAATGGAATCCACCGAGAGGTGAGTTACATACTTTACATATAGCTGGTTGTTTATTTGCTTGACTTTTGTTTCGGTGCATTTGTTGGTGATGGCTGTGTTTTCGCTCCCTCTCCCGACATTTGTAACCAACCGTTTATATAATTGGATTAACCTGGGCACTTGCCATCGATTTATCATTTATTTCTTGTAACACGGACGCGTTTCTGGTTGATTGTCAACTGCGCTGTGTACTTCGTGCCAACTAGGTTGTGCCGGTTTATTTTGTTCAATGTCTTTTGCGCTTTAACTGCGCTTTGCGTATTTCGTACCAACTCGGTTGTGTCGTTTTTTTGTTAACCGTTTTGGCGCTTTACTGCACTTTGTGTATTCGTGCCAGCTCGATTGTGCCAATTTTTTGTTACTAGCGCTTACCCTTAACTGGCTTCACAACATTTGCGGTGACGGTTGTGCTTTCGCTCCCGCTCCCGGCACCTGTACTGCGTTTAGTATCTTCTTTCGTTGGGATAGTTAACCCTTAGCTGGTGAAGGCATTGCTTTCACTCCCGCTCCCAGCATATTTGTGCCTCAGTAAATAGATTGGTGGCAGGGTTCCAGCTGAGGCTACCTTTTTCTTTATTCTCAGTTGCCAGCATGGTTGGCAACCACTCCTGCTCAGAGTGTATGGCTCCCCTGCAGCTTGAGGATGTCCATGATTTATGTCCCTTATGCCTTGGCTTCGAACATTTAAAGGAGAGTTTTTCTGACGACCCCTGCATGAACTGTGGTATCATGCCTCGGGCAGTGAGGGCAGCTAGGTGGCTGAGGTGGAGCAACTGTTGGGCTCTACATCATCACATGGACTTTTGGCCCCAGGGACTGGCTCCAGATCAGACTGGGTAGCCTAACATCAGGCTGCTGAGACCGCAGGCCCCACTCCTACAAAAAAGGCTAAGGGACCCCAGCTTGCCTCCAAAGTGGACCAACTAACAGGGGAGCTCAATACTATGAAGTCCCTCTTCCTGGCCTTCCAGTCCGGGACTGGAGCAGAGCTGCCAGATGATTTTGTTCCTTCTGCAGCCTCCTTGGAGTCGAAGGACGATGTGCTTTCCATGGCAGCATCAGCTGGCCAGTTTAATGAATATGAGCCAGAGGTACTTCCACAGATGGGAGCCTCCCAAGCCTCTGCGCGGCCGGCTCCCGTTAAACCCTTAGCTGTACTGGTGGTGTTGAGGACTGCTCTATGGGAGCCATCATTCATATGGCTCTAGCCCGTCTACAGTTGGATGTCCTATGATGCAGTGGCTTGCATGGCACACATGGGTAGCTCCATGTCCCACCTGATGCTCGCTTTGTCAGCTTCACGGCAGAAGGCTGAGTTGGATGCATCTGTTCACAATTTTAGCGATGCATTCGCATTGATGTCTAGGGAATTGGGGCGGTTGATGTCTACTCTTGTGCAAGCTTGCTGCCAGGCATGGTTGGCACAATCTCCTCTCACTGAGGTCTGCAGGAGAACACTCCGCAGGGTTCCGGTGGAACCGGGGGAGCTGTTTGGTTCCGCAGCCCTGGAAGCTCTTGAGCGCACGGTCCAAGCTGGACGGACTCGGCAACAGCTGTCTGGGCTTCAAAGGAGTGTGCCGCCTCCTAGCAGGGCTAAAGGTCCTCCACCTGTCTCACAGCGCAGCTCTCGTCCACAGGCTCACCCCAGGGGCTACCTTAGATCTCTGTGCCCACATCCATAGCCTGCTCAGCAGCAGGCACCGACCTTTCGGGTGCCTGAGCGACTGCCCTTGGGACAACCTCAAGCCTTTGTACCCGTCGTGCCTCTGGAACCTTTAGGGGCCAGGGGGCCCGACGCTGAAGCCCGGGGGTCAGCCGTCAGCTGTTTCTCCCAGCCTCTACCAGGGACCCGTGGGTGCTTACCACCTTGACCCACGGGTACAAACTTCAGTTCTGACGCCAGCCCCCAGCCTATGGCCGGGTCAAGATGACCATCATAAGCAACCCGGCAAAAGCCCAAGCCCTCACCCAGGAGTTGTCCGCCCTCCTGGACAAGGGTGCCATGGAGCCAGAAGATCCCCTATTGCACCCCTATTACTTTTTGGTAGCAAAGAAAGACAGCAGACTCCGCCCTATCCTCGACCTGAAGGGTCTTAACAGGTTCCTGAAGGTTCTGAGGTTCCACATGCTGACCACTGCAGAGGTTCTGCGTGTGATTGCCAAAGGAGAATGGTTTACGTCAGTAGACCTGAAGGATGCCTACTTCCACATCCCTATAGCACCACACCATCGGCAGTTTCTGTGGTTTGCCTTTCTAGGGCATCATTTTCAGTTCCGGGTGCTCCCATCCGGTCTCTCCCTGTCCCCTCGGGTGTTCACCAGGTGTGCGACGGCGGCCCTCTCGCACTTGCAGTCGCGGGGCATGAAGATTCTCCCGTATCTGGACGACTAGCTAGTCTGTGCACCATCCCAGTCTCAGGTGGCCCTGGATTCGATGTGTCTTCTCTCCCATGTGGCCCGCCTCGGCCTCCAGGTGAATTTTACAAAGAGTTGCCTGGTTCCATCGCAGGGCACGCTTTTTCTCGGGATGACTCTCGATGCAGTCACCATGAAGGCTCACCCGTCACCATAGCGGATGGACGACATCCTCCGCCTCCTCCTTCTGTTTGGAGAGGGCAGGCAGTTACGTTATGTGGAGTTTTTGCGCCTCCTAGGGAAACTGACGGCTGCTGCTATCGTGATTCCTCTAGGACTGCTGTCGCTGTATCCCCTCCAGAGGTGGTTGCATGGCTTTCACCTGGATGTCAAGTGGCACGTGCACAGGAGACTCAAGGTGTCACGTCGTTGCCTTCTTGCTCTGGCCCCATGGTGGGAAAGGTAATTTCTCCTCCAGGGGATGCCCTTGGGTTCCATCGCATCTCATCAGGAAATCCTCACAACAGATGCTTCCCTCTCGGGGTGGGGTGCTGTGTGGCAGAATCGGACAGCTCAGGGGTTGTGGTCTGTGCGGGAGCGCTCACAGCACATCAACGTTCTGGGACTGTGGGCTGTGCACAGGGCATTGCAGGTTTTTCGTTTCTTTCTGAAAGGCCAGCATGTGCTTGTGCGATCAGAAATTGTCTCGACTGTGTCTCACATAAACCACCAAGGAGACACTAGGTCTGCACCGTTGCTGCAGGCATCCTAGGACCTCCTGTTGTGGGCAGCGCCACACCTGGCCAGCCTGAGGGCAATGTATTTGCCTGGGGAGCAGAATCAGGCAGCAGACTTACTCTTCCGTTGCAAGCCCCCGCTGGGGGAGTGGTGGCTTCATCCAGATGTGGTCCTCAGCATCTGGGACATCTTCGGCAGGGCAGGAGTGGATCCCTGAGTTCAGTCAGGAATGTGGACCCTGTGCACTGTTCAGTTCCAAAGATTTTAGAGTTTCTCCAGTCACACCTAGATGGCTGCCGGTCCCCGGCTACCTTGAGGGTGTACGTGGTAGCCATTTCCTCTCGACATGCTCGGGTGGATAACGACATGGTGGGGTGTCACAGATTGGAGTCCCTTTTTCTGAAGGGTGCATGGCGGTTACGCCCCCCACAAGCACAACGCGCCCCAGCTTGGGATCTGCACCTGGTGCTCGATTCTTTATGTTCACCTCCCTTTGAACCCCTGGCTCAGGCAGAGTTGAAGTGGGTCTCTCTTAAGACTGCCTTTCTCCTTGCTATCACATCAGTTGAGCATGTTGGGGAACTTCATGCTCTCTCTGTGAGTGACTCAGTCTGAGGTGGAACTCCAATGGCTCGGGGGTTACTCTGTGGCCGAACTCAGCTTTTCTCCCAAAGGTTCTGTCATTGTCAAACCTTAACCAACCTATCCACCTGGCGCAATTTACTCCACCAGAAGGGGAGGACAGATTACAACTGCTGTGTCCCGTACGGGCTCTCAGAACCTACGTTGTCGTGACCGTGGGTAAAAGGCAGTCAGACCAGCTCTTCCTCTGCTATGGTGGTCCTAGGAGGGGCTCTGCTCTCTCCAAACAGCGGTTGTCTCATTGGGTGGTGGATGTCATCACCCAGGCATATAAACGAGGTGGTCACCCCCTGCCATTTGGGGTAAGGTGCCACTCTACCAGGGCGGTCTCAACTTCATGGACACCCCTGCGCGGCATGCCCCTGGAGCACATCTGTGAGGCAGCATCATGGGCATCACCAAGTACCTTCTCCAGGTTCTACAGAGTGAATGTCGCCACTTCCCATCCACTGGAGGTGGTCCTGTTGCCAGACTCTGCGCTCTCCTCTCAATAAGGCGCACTGCCTTAAGCACCGCAGCGAACAGATCGTTTGATGTCACCGGAAGATATAGACTCTCCGTTGTCATCAGGGGTCACGGGTGACTTTGTTGGTATAAACACTCGACCTGCGCATTTGCGAGATGGATCATTCAGTGCTTAAGCACCGTCTCTGGCGGTCATCCGGGATTCATAGAACCATAGTTACATACGTAACTCTCGTTTGATGTTAAAGAACAATAAAGGAAGCATTTTTTTTCTTTATTGACAAGATGACTCAACAATAATTATTGACATTTATCTGGTTATTGTCATTAATCGTGCAATTGTAGAAAAATTTAAAATATGATTAAAGACTGTGTTGTTTATTTTCATAAATCAGTACGCAGCAACAATGGCGCATTGATACTTATGTAATGGAGTCTGAACCGTGGGATTACCGGGGTATTTTATCACGGCTTAGAATGCATTTCACCCAATCAGAATGAAGGACAAGAATGGGCCATTTTATAATATACAGTTTGTACGGTATAAAATGCCGTGCTGTGTGTGTGTTCCCAGAAGAAAAAACTACATTTTTAAAGACAAAGGAAAACTAGAAATGCAATTCCAGAGGAATTACCAGTCCATGGAAATGCAAAAAAGTTTAAAAAATGTATTGACAAAAATGTAAAAGAAGTTTAGTTTAGTAGTCTACCTGGCTGTTTTTTTTCTTTGCTTGGAGAGTTTGTGGCTTCCTGGACTACAGCACAAAAGCAAAACAGTTTTTATCATGCCTTAGATGTTATTCTTCACCCATTTCATGAGTGACATGAATGAGTAAAACAAATCAGTTATCCAGAATGATGTCCTCATTTCTCATGTGACACCTCCTCCTCTATAAACAACACCCCACACACTCATATAGTGAATATCGCGGAGTGGAACAGAGGAGGAGAGATGTGGATCACTCAAAACATATTCCTATATCTGTTCTTTACCTCAGCTTTTTTCTTACCAAACCCAGACTTCTGTCAGCTTCAGGGACACTTCAAGTTGAATGGGATGTACCAGGATGGAGTTTTTATTATTGGAGGCCTGTTTGAGGTTCAGAATCTCGAAGTATTTCCAGAACTGAGCTTCACAATGGAGCCAGAACAGCCCAAGTGTGAAGAGTGAGTCTGGACTGCAAAGGATAAAAACAATCAAAGAAAACTAAAATGAGGTTTAAATGAAAGAAGAAAATAACAGAATGATAGAGCTAATTAATTGATTTATTATTTTTGTGACCTCCAATCTGTTTACATGTTTAATTGACATTGTGTTAAGAGCAGAAAATGTATTATGGAAATAAATTGTTATATAAATCTCAACATTCAAAATGTATTTGTAATAAACATTTGTGTTGTGCTATCTAGATTTTACATGGCAAGCTTTCAGTTGGCACAGACTATGGTTTTTGCCATAAATGAGATCAACAATAATCACAATCTGCTGCCTAACATTACGCTTGGTTACCAAATCTATGATAACTGTTTACGACTTGGAGTGGCATTTCGTGCTGCCATAGCTTTAATAAGTGGGACAGGGGAGACCATCTCCAACCTTAACTGTACTGGACCACCACCAGTGATTGGGATCATTGGGGATTCAGGTTCCACTCAATCCATTGCAATATCCAGTGTGCTGGGTCTGTTTAAAGTGCCTATGGTAAGAGATGATGTTTTGACAGAAATGCATTTTTGTAAAAGTTTAACATTTTATTTAGTCCAAAATTGTTTTTGACACTTCACATTAGGTTAGCTATTATGCCACCTGCTCCTGCTTGAGTGACAGGAAGAAATATCCCTCCTTCTTCAGAACTATCCCCAGTGATGCCTTCCAGGTTCAAGCTATGATTCAGATCTTGAGATATTTTGGATGGACCTGGGTTGGTCTTCTTTATAGTGATGATGATTATGGCATTTACGCTGCTCAGTCCTTCCACCAGGAGATGCAGCTGTTTGGAGGTTGTGTTGCTTTTTCTGAGATCCTGCCCTATGATAACAACCGTAGAGATATTCAGCGCATAGTAAAAGTCATTCAGGCCTCTACAGCAAAGGTTATAGTAGCATTTTCAACTGATCTGTTTTTTCTAATGGATGAGTTGTTGATGCAAAACGTAACAGGTAAGCAGTGGATTGCAAGCGAAGCATGGACCACAACACCTATATTGCACTCTTCACATTTTCTGCCTCTACTGGGAGGCACGCTGGGCATTGCTATACGACGAGGAGAGATTCAAGGATTCCATGACTTTCTGCTATGCCTCCATCCTGACAACAATCCAAAAAATAATATGTTGAAAATTTTCTGGGAGAACATGTTTGAGTGCAAGTTTGAAACTGGAGACAGAGAAATGAAAGAAGAAAAACTATGTACAGGGCAAGAGGATCTGAGCAGCACAAACACAGCATACACTGATGTATCACAACTGAGGGCTTCATATAATGTGTATAAAGCAGTTTATGCCCTGGCACATGCACTTCATGACCTGATGCAGTGTGAAGAGGGGAGAGGACCATTCAGTGACAACACCTGTGCTGACATAACAAACCTGCAGCCCTGGCAGGTAAGACTGTACACAGAAGCACAGCTTATTTGGCAGCTATAGTAAATACAGTATTGACACAAAATATTAATATAAAGCAAAGTCACACATATCCTGTCTGTAACTTGTGCAGGTGGTCCATTACCTACAGAAGGTGAACTTCACCACAGGTTTTGGGGATCATGTGTCATTTGATGAGAATGGAGATGCTCTGGCCATCTATGATGTGATGAACTGGCAGCCGAGCTCTGATGGGTCAATCATTGTCCGCACAGTCGGTGTGGTGGATGAAGGGGCGGCAACAGGGAAGGTGCTCACACTGGATGAAGATGCATTATACTGGAACTTTGAGACAAGAAAAGTAAATTACATTGATTGTAATTTAGATAACTAGTATAGATAGAATCCAAAGCTATAATAAGATAAAAGAGAATAAATTCATTAAAAGTAGTGTATTCTTTTCTAATCCTGCCATGCAGTCAAACACAAACACATTCATAAGAAAAATGACAAAAAATATACAATGTATCCTTCAGCCTCCACGGTCTGTGTGTAGTGAGAGCTGCCCGCCAGGCACCAGACGAGCCAGGAGGAAAGGCCTTCCTGTCTGCTGTTTTGACTGCCTGCCCTGTGCAGATGGAGAGATTTCTAATACAACAGGTGATGCGATTCATAATTATAAATGTCCAGTAACAAGTAATGAACATTTGAACAAATGCTTGTTTTATGATGGTTTTTCTGTCTTTCACAGATTCAGCTGAATGTTTTTTGTGTCCAAATGACTTTTGGTCCAGTCCAGAAAATGACCGCTGTGTTCCCAAAGAAGTGGAGTTTTTATCATATGAGGAACCTCTGGGCATCTCCCTGACCACTGCTTCCCTTCTAGGCACCAGTTTCTGTGCATTTGTGATTGTCATCTTTGCCCATCACCGCAACACTCCAGTTGTTCGAGCCAATAATTCAGAGCTCAGCTTCCTGCTGCTGCTGTCACTCAAACTGTGTTTCCTGTGTGTGCTGCTGTTTATTGGCCGACCACAGTTGTGGACGTGTCAGTTAAGACATGCTGTGTTTGGCATTAGCTTTGTTTTGTGCGTCTCCAGCATTCTGGTCAAGACTATGGTGGTAATAGCCGTGTTTAAGTCATCTCGACCAGAGGGAAAAGCTGCCATAAAGTGGTTTGGTTCAGCACAGCAAAGAGGCACAGTTGTAGTTTTAACTTTTATGCAGGTGGTGATATGCGCAGTCTGGCTATCAACTGCACCTCCAACACCTCATAAAAACCATCAGTATATCAGGTCTAAAATAGTTTATGAATGTGCTATTGGTTCAGTGGCTGGATTTGCTGTGCTGCTGGGCTACATTGGTTTTCTGGCGGCATTGAGCTTCTTATTAGCTTTCCTTGCAAGAAAACTTCCAGATAGTTTTAATGAAGCAAAGTTCATTACCTTTAGTATGTTGATCTTTTGTGCTGTATGGATTGCGTTTGTTCCAGCTTATGTCAGCTCACCAGGGAAATATGCAGTGGCTGTGGAGATTTTTGCCATCTTGGCATCCAGTTTTGGATTATTGGTGGCCATATTTGCACCGAAGTGCTACATCATCCTTTTACATCCAGAGAGGAACACTAAAAAAGCAATAATGGGAAAAGAAACAAAATTGAAATAGCTTCACTTGTTGACTGTATGATAAACTCACTGTTGTACGATGTTTCACCATGAATGTTTACCTCGTTGTACTGTTCTAATTGTAAAAGCTTTACTGAACAGACACGTTTAATTAAGCAAAAAATACACATTTTACTAAAACATGTACTGTAAAATCCAGTTAAACTAATCTTTAATCCTTATTAAATCTTTATAAATGTGTGTTGCAAAAATATAAATGCTGGTATGTGTATCTCTCACAGGTTTATGATCCTTTTTTAACAGCTGTCGAAATGCATCCATTACATTTTTGGTCAATTAATCAGAAATTAATGAATAATTCACTAATTAACTCATTAAAACTAAATAATAATTATGTATGGAAACACTTAATGTAGGATTACAATATGGATACATGAAAACTCTCCAAAGCTGTCATTCCAGCCATGTGGAAAAACATTGCTTTTTTTTAAATAAAATGATAATAATACAGTAAACACTTTTATATGAATTTATATGTATGTACTATATATAGACCTGCCACTTTATTATGTACAACTTGCTAGTAAAGGGTCAGAGCCTCTTTTTAGTTAAAAACTGCTTTAATTATTTGTGTTACCCAATCCCCAGAAGATAGTGAGAGGTCCTCTCATAACCACAGGAGGTACACAAGGGTGTTTATGATGGACCACATACGCATTAAGAACACAAAGTCCAGCACATTACTGCCATCTAGATGATGTCCAATGTAACACACTGTTGATCAGAGATATAATTCTTGATTTAATTATGATGTGCTACAAAACTGCTACAATACTTTAAAATTGGGCATTCTGTCACACCAGCTGAGGTCTTTTCTTTCAGTATCAATAAATAAATATAACCAAATGTAATCTCACCAAACTAGAAATTACTAAATGTACAGTACATGTAAAAGCTCTTGCAAATTTTAAACAAATCAAACATTTATATATAATTTAACAAAACCGTTTTTAAAACAATTTATGTGTGTGTGTTCCCCGAAAGAAAAACTACATTTTTAAAGACAAAGGTTTAAAATACCTTTTTTAGTGATGTCCTCATTTCAAAAGTTATTTTTAATTTAAAATGTGAATGTTTCTAATAATATAAAATGTATATTTGTAACAAAAGTAAATTTAAAAAAATTCAAAAACATGACACATTCATTCCCAGGGAGGTACATTTGGCACCTCCTGCTCCATAGAAAAAATGTTCACAGCCCTTATAATAAACTTGCAGAACAGAGAGGGTAAGTCTGTCATACCGAGATGAAGAGAGAGAGAGATGTGGGTCACTGTAAACATCTGTCTGTATCTTTTCCTTACCTGCATCTCAGCTACCTTTATTCCCAGCTCAAACTCCTGTCAGATCCAGGGACACTTTAAGCTGAATGGGATGTACCAGGATGGAGATTTTCTTATTGGAGGCCTATTTGAGGTTCAGCATCTCAAAGTATTTCCAGAACTGAGCTTCAGAAAAGAGCCAGAACAGCCCCAGTGTGAAGAGTGAGTCTGGACTAAACAGGAGGACAGTGCGAAAGAAAAATATGTTTTTAACACATATAACTACTTTTATGCCTTGTTTTAAAGAAATCAAACTTTATTTGATTGTTTGCAACATACAGAAATTGATTCCTGCATAGTGTAACTGTGTATAGTACACAAAAATGTAATCACTGTATATTTAATTGTCTTTTTTCAGTCCCTGAATGTAAAACTTGTATTTGTTTTCTATAGATTTTATATGTCAAGCTTCCAGCAGGCACAGACCATGATTTTTGCTATAGATGAGATCAATAAGAATCCCAACCTGCTGCCAAACATCACTCTTGGTTATCATCTGTATGACAACTGTTTAAAGCTTGTGGTGGCATTCAGGGCATCCACGTCTCTTATCAGTGGAACAGAGGGGACCATCTCCAACCACAACTGTACCGGTCCACCACCAGTGATTGCTATTGTTGGAGATCCAGGGTCCACTCACTCCATTGCTCTTTCTAGTTTGCTGGGTCTGTTTCGAGTTCCAATGGTAAGATATGATACAAAAATACAGAATGAAAATAATAATGATGAATGCTCTTGGCATATTTTATATCTTCATCAAATAGTTTCGGTTCAAATCCAATTAATCCTAGCCTTAGGTCATTCAGAAATACTGGTTTGTTTGCAGAATTTATTAAGAATCTAATAAAAGCTATTTTATAAGAAAACATGTCAGACGTACTAAAGAGGGTGTTGCATCTGAGCTCTTTTATATATAAATAAATGTATATATTGTCATTACTTATGTTTACATTATACAATGTAAAATACTTGTTATTGTTTGTACTTTATGCTGTTTATTATAATATTTTACAATATATTTCTGTTTCCTAAATAGGTTAGCTACTATGCCACCTGCTCCTGTTTAAGTGACAGGAAGAAATATCCCTCCTTCTTCAGAACTATCCCCAGTGATGCCTTCCAGGTTCGAGCTATGATTCAGATCTTGAGACATTTTAGATGGACCTGGGTTGGCGTTATATATAGTGATGATGATTATGGCATCTACGCTGCTCAGTCCTTCCAGCAGGAGATGCAGCTGTTTGGAGGTTGTGTGGCATTTTCTGAAATAATGCCTTATGATAATCACCGGGACATTAAGCGAATTGTGAGAGTGATTAAGGAATCTACATCCAAGGTAGTTGTGGCGTTCTCAACCGATCTGTTAGCCCTGATGGATGAGTTATTGCTGCAAAATGTGACAGGCAGACAGTGGATTGCAAGTGAGGCTTGGACCACCTCACCTGTGCTTCACTCTCCACGTTATGTACCTCTTGTTGCTGGCACACTGGGTATTGCCATCCGACGTGGAGAGATTCAGGGACTGGGTGATTTTCTACAACACCTTCGTCCTGACAATGATCCCAGAAATAATTTGGTGAGAGTCTTTTGGGAACACATGTTCGGGTGCAGGTTTGAGACTGGAGACAGTGAGAGAGAAAACATGTGCACAGGGCAAGAAGATCTGAGCAGTACAATTAATGAATATAATGATGTATCAGAGCTAAGGGCCTCCTATAATGTGTACAAAGCAGTTTATGCCCTGGCACATGCACTTCATGACCTGATGCAGTGTGAGGAGGGGAGAGGACCTTTCAGTGACAACACCTGTGCTGACATAACAAACCTGCAGCCCTGGCAGGTAACACTTAGGAATACAGTTTATCATAGTACAAATTCTCACAAAATGCTAAAAGCTCTTCTTAACCTGTACAGCTTGCTCACTACCTACAGAAGGTACACTTCACCACAGGATTTGGAGACCGTGTGTCATTTGATGAGAATGGAGATGCTCTGGCCATCTATGATGTGATGAACTGGCAGCCGAGCTCTGATGGGTCAATCATCGTCCGCACAGTCGGTGTGGTGGATGAAGGGGCGGCAACAGGGAAGGTGCTCACACTGGATGAAGATGCATTATACTGGAACTTTGAGACAAGAAAAGTAAATTACATTGATTGTAATTTAGATAACTAGTATAGATAGAATCCAAAGCTATAATAAGATAAAAGAGAATAAATTCATTAAAAGTAGTGCATTCTTTTCTAATCCTGCCATGCAGACAAACACAAACACATTCATAAGAAAAATTACTAAAAATATACAATGTATCCTTCAGCCTCCACGGTCTGTCTGCAGTGAGAGCTGCCCACCAGGCACCAGACGAGCCAGGAGGAAAGGCCTTCCTGTCTGCTGTTTTGACTGTCTGCCCTGTGCAGATGGAGAGATTTCTAATACAACAGGTAAAGAGTAATACACAAATATTCAAATCTTGAAAGGCATAGTTCACCCAAAAATGAAAATTCTGTCATTATTTACTTATCCTTAAGATGTTTCAGACCTGTATACATTTCTTTGTTATTTTGAACAAAGGAAGATATTTTAAAGTGTGTTTGTAACAAAGCAAATCTGGGGCACCATTCACTTCCATAGTATTTTTTTCCCTATGCAAGTGAATGGTGCCCAATCAGGTGTTCTTGGTTACAAACAGTCTTAAAAATATTCTCATTTATGTTTAGCAGAACAAAAATATTTCTACAGGCTTGTAACAACTTAATTTTCATTTTTCAGTGAACTATTCCTTTTCAATTATTATACAACTTTCTGTCTCTCTGTCTTAGATTCTACTGAATGTATACTGTGTCCAGTTGAATTCTGGTCAAATCCAGAAAAGGATCGCTGCATTCCTAAAGAAGTGGAGTTTCTGTCCTATGAGGAACCTTTGGGCATCTCCCTGACCACTGCTTCTCTGATCGGCACCTGCTTCTGTGCTGTTGTCATGATCATCTTCGGTCATCACCGCAACACTCCAGTTGTTCGAGCCAATAATTCAGAGCTCAGCTTCCTGCTGCTGCTGTCACTCAAACTGTGTTTCCTGTGTGTGCTGTTGTTTATTGGCCGACCACAGTTGTGGACATGTCAGTTAAGACATGCTGTGTTTGGCATTAGCTTTGTTTTGTGCGTCTCCAGCATTCTGGTCAAGACTATGGTGGTAATAGCCGTGTTTAAGTCATCTCGACCAGAGGGTAAAGGTGCTATGAAATGGTTCGGAGCAGCCCAACAAAGAGGCACAGTCTTGGTACTAACCACTGTCCAGGTGGTGATATGTGTAGTCTGGCTATCAACTGCATCTCCAACACCACATAAAAACACAATGTATATTCGCTCTAAAATAGTATACGAGTGTGCTATTGGTTCAGTGGCAGGTTTTGCCATTTTGCTTGGCTACATTGGCCTCCTAGCAGCTGTGAGCTTTATGTTAGCTTTTCTTGCAAGGAACCTTCCAGATAACTTTAATGAAGCAAAGTTCATTACCTTTAGTATGTTGATCTTTTGTGCTGTATGGATCACGTTTGTTCCAGCTTATGTCAGCTCACCAGGGAAATATGCAGTGGCTGTGGAGATTTTTGCCATCCTGGCTTCTAGTTTTGGACTGCTGGTGGCCATATTTGCCCCGAAGTGCTACATCATCCTCTTACATCCAGAGAGAAACACTAAAAAAGCTGTCATGGCCAGACACACTGAAAAAAATAAATGATTGTTCATGTTTAATACTTTGATTCTGGTACTTCCATCTTTGAGACCACTGATGGTCTAACTGTCCATCTTGTAGGAGCTGTATTTTTCAGATCTGTTTCATTAAATCATTAAGCATGTTTTCCTGTCTGATGCATTGTATATATTTGTAAAATATTTATAAAATTACTATAATATTATTGTTATTAATAAATAACAATTTCAATAAAAATATACAAATAATGATTATAATGTTCATTTGCTAACTCTAACAGAGTGTTAAATGTTTCAGTAATGCTATAAAACAGCTGACCAGTTTTATATAACAAAAATGTTATTAATAACTATTGAAAACACACCTATTATATACACAGTACCTGATAATTTAATAAAAATCAGTGTGTATGAAAGGGGAAAGAATAGATGTTGCAGTTGTAATTCAAAATGCCACCTTTACAGTTACACTTAACCTCCTAAGACCCGGGTTTTGGTTTTGTCTTTTTTTCAGATTTCTACCAGCCATTTTGGGGTTAGGAAGAACCAATAAATATAATAACCAAATTGTTTTCTAAGAACATGAAGCAGAGTAATTGTCCATGTTTCTGTACAACAGGTTCCAGTTACACAGAATTAAGTATTATGGTGCAAACATCAAAAAAATTCATGTCCACATATGTTGACATCCAGGTCTTTGGAGGTTAAAGAGATCACTGCCTAATTTTTTTTTCACTTATCAACTGATGCCTTATCTTAAAGTCTCTGATTCCCAATGATCAATTTTTGGGTATTTACACTAATCAAAACTATGTGCCTACAGTTAGATTTTCCTCCTAAGTCTTGATTCTCTAAAAGTTTTTTAAAGTAAAGGGTAAACTCAAGATATGCAGGGGTGCTTACCATAAACAAACAAACAATGATCTGGCACATGACCAGACATAGAAGGAGAACGTCTCAGTTTCATATGTAACCCTCGTTCCCTGAAGGAAGGGAACAGAGACGTCACGTTGTGACCGGCGTATTGGGAATGCGCTTCGCGGGACCAATCTACTTCAAGAAGCTACTAAAGCGCCAATGAACTTGGCATGTAGGTATTTGCATCTGCTGGCACCGTCCCGCCGGGCGAGTATAAAACGAGGAAGCGACCCCCTAAGGTGGTTAAATGGGTGGCAAATATAATATGGAACAACCCATAGGTGAGTGAGCCTTTGAGTTAAAGGGGCAAAGGGTGCCCTGCATTTGATAAGCAATGGGCGATGGTGTCCACAATCCAATGGGACATCTTCTGCTTAGTGAAAGCTTTCTACTGACAACTGTAACAGACAAAGAGTTGGACTGAGGTCTTGAGGCTTTGGGTTCGGTCCATGTACACCCGCAGTGCGCCTACGGGGCAAAACAAAGCCATGGCTGGGTCTGGCTTGCAGGCTCACCGCCTGATCTTGTAAAGGAGTGTTTGGAACCCTGGGCACGTAGCCTGGCCAGGGTCTCAGTGTTACACTGGAGTCAACAGCCCCGAACTGAAAGCACGAATCGTCGACAAAAAATTCATGGAGGTTCCCTAACCTTTTAAGAGAGGTCAATGCAACCAGAATCAGAGTTTTCATTGAGAAAAACGTGACACTCACTGACTGCAAAGGCTAAAAGGGAGGGACCTGCAGGGTTTTCAGCACCATGGACAGGTCCCAATGAGGAAAAAGGGGGGCCGTGAGGGTTTTAGCTGTTGCACAACCCTTAAAAACCTAATAACCAGGTCGTGCTGACCCACTGACCTACCATTTATCGGGGTATGGTGAGCAGATATCACAGCAATGTCTACTTTAATGGAGTAGGGAGGCAGCCTCCTCTCCAACCGATGCTGAAGATAAGAGAGCACAACGCTGATCGAGCATTCTCAGAGGTTTTCTTGTTGAGAAGAACACCACTCAACAAACAGGTTCCATTTCAGCAAATAGGCGTGTCTCGTGGATAGTGCTCGTGCTGCAGCAATGGTGTTAGATATAGCTTGTGGTAAATCACTTAGAACATCCGCGCCCCATTCAGGGACAATACATGGAGATTCCACAGGTTGGGTGTGTGGTGCCATAATGTGCCCCCTCCTTGAGAAAGAAAGTCCTTCCTCAAGGAAATCCGCCGGGGGGGGGGGCTATTGCGAGGAGCGTGAGTTCTGGGAACCAATTCCTGGTGGTCCAGTAAGAAGCAACCAGTACTATGCTCTCCTCATCCTCCCTGACTTTGCACAGTGTCTGTGCAAGAAGGTTCACTGGAGGAAACGCATATTTACATAAACCCTGCGGCCAGTTGTGTGCCAGTGCATCCACCATCGGTAGCTATCGAGCCTTCTGCCAGCTTCTGGCAGTTTGAGCTCACCGTTGGCCAGGTGAGTAGCGCAGATATGGTAAGATAGGAATGTTACTGTATTTCATTATAGCTTGAAATGTTTCCTATTTTCAAACCATTGTCGCTTGGGATTGGGGTTAGATATGTGGTTTGGGTTAGGATGTCATTTTAAGAATGGCTCCGGCTGGCTCCTTTCTTCTTGCGAGAAGTGGTCCATGGGGGAGGAGTGGGGGTGATCACTGCAGGGTGCTCTCGGCGAGAGGCAGATTGAGGTGCCGGCATCAACGGACCAGGCGTAGGCTTCTTCTGACGCGGCATGGTCTGAGCGATAGCCTCAGTCTGCTTTTGGGCAGCCTAGATCTATTGGGCGAAGTTCTCAACGGTCTCGCCAAACAGGCCAGCCTGGGAAACCGGAGCATCCAGGTGCCGGTTCTTGTCGGCCTCCTTTAAGTCTGCCAGGCACAGCCAGAAATGCCTTTCCTGGACCACCAAGGTGGACATCACACGCCAGACTGCCTGTGCGGTCGTTAGTTGCACGGAGCGCAAGGTCCATGGCTGCACAAAGATCCGTGAAGGCAGCCGAATCATGATCACCCCCGTGTTGGTACTTCAGAGCCTTAGCCTGGTGAATCTGCAGCAGTGTCATAGCATGCAGAGCCTCCCCACAAGCCTGATAGGGAGCTGCCATTACACCAGTCGACTGCTTGCAGGTCAAAGAGGGAAGGTTTGGCTGGTCCCTCCAGGAGGCAGGGGCACCAGCTGGACACAGTTGCATCGCAACCAGGCGCTCCACTGTTGGGAGCCCAGCGTAACCCTTAGCGAACCCGCCGTCGAGAGTGGTGAGGGGTGATGGCTGAAACGAGCGATTGTGGAAGGCAAACAAGGTTTTTTACAACCGAGTCAGCTCATCATGAACCTCGTGGAAGAAAGGTACAGGGGGTAAGGGGTGAAACGTGAGCCCGAGCAGCCCCAAAGTACCAGTCATCAAGGCGGGAAAATTTGGGTGGGGGGGGTTAAGTCCACACCAAGCCAACCGCCACCGAGAGAGCATGTCCGCCATATTGGGGTCGAAGACAGGCTCCGCAACCCTACCTGAAGGAGGAAGCGGATCCGCATCGACGTCCAAAATATATGCCCCCCCGATGCAGTGACAGACACCGAGTCTTCATCAGGAGGACCGACAGAGGACGGAGGCATCGTAGAACATGAGCCGCCCGTCTCCATCGGAACCTCTGCTGGCCGTGGATCACGGTGCTGAGAGACAAAAGATGCACTAGCTGACTGGTTCAGCAACATAATGCGGAGATCGTCCTTCCAGAACAGAGTGGTGATGGCATTCACGGAGGTCTCTGCAAATCCACGATGGCTGGCTTTACAAAGACACAAATTCAGCTCGTGCTGCTCTTTAGGGAAATTACACTCTTTAGCTTTGCTGAGTTGGTGAAGCACGCAGAGAAGTGCCAACACACACACTCAAACTCAAGTTCAAATAACTGAGAAAAAAGAAATACGATGAGGTGGAAATCCGCCAGCTTTCCGCTGTGGTACTTTCAGTCTAACTTTCAACAAACGGCGTACTTCCGAGCAGGAAATGAGAGTTTCTCAATAGCAGATAGACTGCTGGCTTTCAAAGCAAATAAAGCTGATTTGGTATTGCACCTGCCACTCGTTTTATACTTTCGCTGCGGGACGGTGCCGGCAGATGCTTGGCGCTTTTGTAGCTTCTTGAAGTAGTTTTAGAAGCGCGAAAGGGATAAAGTAATGAAGCTAATGAAGTGATGATCATTAAACATGGCAATGAGACAATAACAAACTACAGTAATTATTGGTATAATAGGTTTAGCATCACATGTGAACAGCTAACTATAGCCATGTGTACCAAACTTTTACATTACAAAATGTAAATACACACTTAATAGACCACAACTAAACTGGGCTCACCTTTTCTACGGACGGAAGTCCTCAATCAATCCCTGTCCAGAATATCCTGAGTGGAACAAAACATAGCTTTGACAAAAAAAAAAACGGAATAAATTCAGGAATATTCAGGAATAAATGGGCAGATTTTTTTAGGTGCTGGTGTTTTTGATAATGGAGCCAAGTTGTATTGGCAAATTATACGATTCACGATTTTACATTTCCTTTGGCGTGTGTGTGTACTAGTACATTTTAACTATATGCAAAATGTACATACTCCATAGTAAATGATGACGCATTTACTAGTGTTGTAGTTCTTGAGACCGGTCTCTGTCTCAAGACCACTTTTTAAAGGTCTTGGTCTCGTCTTGGAATCAACCGCATTTTTACTCGGTCTCGTCTCGGTCTCAGACAAAGAGGACTCGGAATTTTAGTTCAAGACCGGTCAAGACCACATCACAAATTTATTTTTTATCATTAATTTATGCAGCTTATTCAGGTTTGGCATATGATGTTGGCATTGTTTAAGCATAGATTAAGTTTCTCCCAGTGACAGTTTTTCTAATTTTATTACTTAAAACACCTGCATTGTGTTAAGCCATGGAAAGACAGTTCAGAATAAATGGTTAAGTTGATTTCAGCTCTTTAGTGTTTGTTCACTTTTATTTTCTTATAAAGTAAAGATAACTCCCACATATCTGCAATGCCTTTAATTATTTTATCAACTTCTCTGATGACATACGCACGCACACGCAAACACACAGACATGAAGTGCCTAATCATATTCATATTCCACATTTTATCATAAGTGTTTTAATGCAGTGACTTGCAATGGTCTTCGTCTTGACTTGGTCTCGGCCTTTCTTGGTCTTGGTCTCAACTCGGTCTCGACCCTTTAAAGTCTTGGTCTTGTCTCGCTCTTGGCCTGTCTTGGTCTTGGTCATGACTTGGTCTCGGTTTAGGTGGTCTTGACTACAACACTAGCATTTACATCTCCAACTGTTGTAGTTGGACTACAACAAACACATGGATTGTAAGCAACAGTGTACTTTCTGGGATTGGTGATGTAGACAGGACCGACACTAATCAGGCCAATCAGGGGTGAAAGTTTTAATCCTGAAATGTTCAACTAAGGAGGACATTTTGAATCCTGAAAGTTATTTTAGGCAGCATTGAATGTTTTAGCTGCATTAAGCAAGACAGACACAACAGAAAGCATAGTTTCAGTTGTATATGGGTACAACCTGCTAAGCAATGAACACGGTATGTGTGTTAGTAATTACACCTACCCCTAGGAGGATCAGGCAGGGCTTTGTGATGGACCACAGGTGCATTACAAAACAAATTCAAGCACTCGACTGCCATCTAGACTCCAAATAGCAGAATGCAGATGAGATGGAATCAGAGCTGTGTGATGTAACAAATTATGTTTTATAGTCTAAAAATAAAATGATAAAGAATACAGAGCATAGTTCACAAAGAACAAGAATTCAAATTCATAAAATACAAATGATGAATTAGCAACCAATTTCACTAAACAAGATTCACTAATACTGAGCATGGTTCATAAACACACAAGCACACATTTGTTTATCAATTAAATCATATAAATTAATTTATAATTGATTTCATAATTTGAGATTATAAATTTGATGTTATAAAAAACTAAATGGTGTTTTTACACAGGGTCGTTTTGCTCATCAAGAAAAAGCATCTTAATTTAAGAATTTTTAGATATTTTACTGAAAATAAGACAAATATACTAAGAATTTTTTTCCTTGAATTTTTTTTTTTTGCAGTGTAATAAGAATTATTATATAAAAAAAGAACTACAGTATAAACTATATAAGATATTTGTTTTAACTAATATTTAATGTTATAATTAGATTATAGTTAATGATAGATGAAATCAAATTAAATGTTTATGTTAGGATGAAAAGGTGGAGAGTTCAAGAACGGCTAAATGACGTCTTCATGCCCATGTGGCACCGCCTGCTCTATAAAGTACCACACACAATCTTTAAAAGAAATCAGTGTGTGAGGGTCATACAGAAAGATAAAGAGGCACTTACGGAGTAAGAGATGTGGATAATTCTGCATATTTGCCTGCTCCTGTTATCTAACTATATCTCTTTATCTATGATGGCCAGTTCAGACTCCTGTCAGATTCTGAGACGCTTCAAGTTGAACGGGATGTACAAGGATGGAGACTTTATCATAGGTGGTCTGTTTGAGGTTCAATACCTCAAAGCATTCCCAGTGCTGAGCTTCACAACTGAGCCAGAACTACCACAGTGTGAGCAGTGAGTCTGGACCATAATGCTTCATTTATTTTCAAATTAACAATTGTATTGCACTGTCCCTTGTCAGTGGTGGTCACATTTAATTGATACTGTATCATGTGAAGAGCTGAAACATGACAAGATACAGGACTGAAATGAAACTGCTTGTATAACATAAAAACTATTTTGTTTGTGGGACAAAGCCTAAATAATTGATTATATAATGAAAATGTATTTAAAGTTTTTAAATGTATTATAAATGTTTTTATACTGTAAATGTAAATGTTTTAAATGTATCTACAGTATGTTGATTATATGAAATGCAAACTTAATTGTTGTTTTTTCCAGATTTTTTATGACAAGCTTTCAGCAGGCACAGACTATGGTTTTTGCCATAAATGAGATCAATAATAATCGCAACCTGCTGCCTAACATCAAGCTTGGTTACCAAATCTATGATAACTGTTTACGACTTGGAGTGGCATTTCGTGCTGCCACAGCTTTGATAAGTGGGGCAAATGAGCCACTTTCTCATCTAAACTGTATTGGACCACCACCAGTGATTGGGATTATTGGGGACCCAGGTTCCACTCATTCTATAGCAATCTCCAGTGTACTGGGGTTATTCAGAGTGCCTATGGTAAAGATTATAGTATTGTGCAAATATTCAAAAATGTTTTAGTTTCTGCTTAAACAATAACTCTGTAAAAGTAACCTTTTTGTTTAATTTTTCCCTTTTTTCATCTCCCTATAAGGTTAGCTATTATGCCACCTGCTCCTGTTTGAGTAACAGGAAGAAATATCCCTCCTTCTTCAGAACTATCCCCAGTGATGCCTTCCAGGTCCGAGCTATGATTCAGATCTTGAGACATTTTGGATGGACCTGGATTGGTCTTCTGTATAGTGACGATGACTATGGTAAATATGCCGCTCAATCCTTTCATCAGGATGTTCAGCTGTTTGGAGGATGTGTGGCTTTCTCTGAGATACTACCTACTGATAACAACCCCAAGGAAATACAACGCATAATACATGTTATGCAGGACTCCACAGCAAAGGTTGTGGTTGTGTTTTCCACTTCAAGCTATTTATTGCCCCTTGTGGATGAGATGCTGTTGCAAAACGTCACAGGCATGCAATGGATTGCAAGTGAGGCTTGGGCCACTTCACCTGTGCTTCTTGCTGCACGGCTTAAAACTGTCCTCGGGGGCACACTGGGTATTGCCATCCGACGTGGAGAGATTCAGGGACTGGGTGATTTTCTACTACACCTTCGCCCTGACAACAATTCACAGAATAATATGGTCAGAATCTTTTGGGAACACATGTTTGGGTGCAGATTTGAGGCTGGAGACAGTACAGCAAAAAACATTTGTACAGGGCAAGAGGATCTGAGCAACACAAACACAGCATACAGTGATGTATCAGAGCTGAGGGCCTCATATAATGTGTATAAAGCAGTTTATGCCCTGGCACATGCACTTCATGATCTGATGCAGTGTGAGGAGGGGAGAGGACCATTCAGTGACAACACCTGTGCTGACATAACAAACCTGCAGCCTTGGCAGGTGAGACTAATAAGTGCATTTACTTACAGATAAAATTTATAGCAAGTGCACAAAAAGCTGAAGGCAGTAAAAGAAACATACAACATCTATTCTGTTTGCAAATTCTGCAGGTGGTCTATTACTTACAGAAGGTAAACTTCACCACAGGTTTTGGG
Organism: Paramisgurnus dabryanus; assembly: GCF_030506205.2. NCBI lineage: Eukaryota > Metazoa > Chordata > Actinopteri > Cypriniformes > Cobitidae > Paramisgurnus > Paramisgurnus dabryanus. The sequence continues at coordinate 12,346,410 of NC_133345.1, forward strand.
GATCATGTGTCATTTGATAAGAATGGAGATGCTCTGGCCATCTATGATGTGATGAACTGGCAGCCGAGCGCTGATGGGTCAATCATTGTCCGCACAGTCGGTGTGGTGGATGAAGGGGCTGCAACAGGAAAAGTGCTCAAAATGGACGAAGATGCATTATACTGGAACTTTGAGACAAGAAAAGTAAATAACATTTTATGTTTAAATTTAAATATAGCCGATTTAAACATCAATGACAGCCTATTTTGCATATATATGCACTGCATGATGTTACAAGTAATGACTGATGTATCCATTAGCCTCCACGGTCTGTGTGTAGTGAGAGCTGCCCACCAGGCACCAGACGAGCCAGGAGGAAAGGCCTTCCTGTCTGCTGTTTTGACTGCCTGCCATGTGGAGATGGAGAGATTTCTAATACAACAGGTGAAAAAAATTGTTATAGCAAAACAAGAAAAGTTAATACTGTACATTGCAAATTAAACATGCATTTAAAAAATACAGTAATTATTAAACCTTTTTCTTTATGCTGTCACTTTCATTTGCTTAGGCTTTTTCACATTGTTTTATCTCTTGTTTAAAATTTCTGACTCTTCCTTGCATACAGATTTAACTGAATGTGTAGCATGTCCAGAGGACTTCTGGTCGAACCCAAATAATGATCGCTGTATCCCTAAAGAAGTGGAGTTTCTGTCATATGAGGAACCTCTGGGCATCTCCCTGACCACTGCTTCTCTGCTCGGCACCTGCTTCTGTGCTGTTGTCACCATCGTTTTTGCCCATCACCGCAAAACACCTGTAGTCCGTTCAAATAATTCAGAACTCAGCTTCCTGCTGCTGCTGTCACTCAAACTGTGTTTCCTGTGTGTGCTGCTGTTTATTGGCCGACCACAGTTGTGGACGTGTCAGTTAAGACATGCTGTGTTTGGCATTAGCTTTGTTTTGTGCGTCTCCAGCATTCTGGTCAAGACTATGGTGGTAATAGCCGTGTTTAAGTCATCTCGACCAGAGGGTAAAGGTGCTATGAAATGGTTTGGCTCATCACAGCAAAGATGCACAGTCTTGGTCTTAACTGCCCTTCAGGTGGTGATATGCGCAGTCTGGCTATCATCTGCATCTCCCACACCCCATAAAAACAGTCAGTATATCAGGTCTAAAATAGTGTTTGAATGTGCTATAGGGTCAGTGGCTGGATTTTCTATGCTGCTGGGCTACATTGGTTTTCTGGCAGCCTTGAGCTTCATGTTAGCTTTTCTAGCAAGGAATCTTCCAGATAGTTTTAATGAAGCAAAGTTCATTACCTTCAGTATGTTGATCTTTTGTGCTGTATGGATTGCGTTTGTTCCAGCTTATGTCAGCTCACCAGGGAAATATGCAGTGGCTGTGGAGATTTTTGCCATCCTGGCTTCCAGTTTTGGATTACTGGTGGCCATATTTGTCCCGAAATGCTACATCATCCTCTTACATCCAGAGAGAAACACTAAAAAAGCCATAATGGGAAGAGGGATAGAGAAGAAATAGTTTTATATGCTTGCAGTAAAAATATCTTTATGACATTGTGTCTATGCTTTACTTGAATAAACAGCCATAATCACTTACATTTGTAACACTTGGCAATTTTTTGTAATCGAAACAATAAAAATTATATATATTTAGGCAAAATGTATATAAAACTGTGATTGTAATATGTTAAATTCAAAGAACTTTTTATATACACAATACAAATCACACACATCAAACAAAAAACTAATTTAAAATCTACACCTTTAAGAGTAAAAAATTACAGAACAGAAACTAAAAACAATATACTAATGAAACTATTTATATTTAGAAAGAAAACAGTAATAAACTGTGACATCCTCTTACAATTCACTATTTCCTGGTCCAGCTAAACAGTCTCTTAGTAAAGATAAGGAAGGGTGATAGTGATCATCTGATTGTACAATATTTTATCCTACTAAGGTATTAAAGGGATAGTCCACCCAAAAATCAAAATGATGTCATAATTTTCTCTCCCTCATGTTGATCTAAACCTGTATGAGTTTCTTTACTCTGTTGAACACAAAAAAAGACATTTGGATAAATTATGGTACCACAAAGTTGGCGGTACCCATTGACTTCCATAGTATTTTTTTTCCTACTATAGAAGTCAATGGGTACCAACAACTTTGTTGGATGGTTATCATCATTTATCAAAATATCTTCTTTTGTGTTCAACAGAATAAACAAATCAACAAACTCTGATATGTGACCATACTGTAAATGTAAATCTAGGAATACACTGCCATCTACAGGACAACCTAGAAATAAACCTGGTCTACACAATTCACCTGGGCAGCATGATATGCAGTATGAGTCAAAAGTTTGTACCTTGTTTAAAAAAAAATTCTACAAAACAATAAATTAATCTCAACTATGATATAGCACAAAATATGATCAAAGTAGAACATTTCCACTATACTGTATATGTACTATTCATTCACAACACAGGTCACACATTTTAAGTTGAAAGGGTGACTTATTTTAACTTTAATGACTTACAGTGATCAGATGATCAGTACTACAATAAATGGGAAATTACACAACAACAAACATGAGGTTTAACTACTGTAAAATGTCATTCTATAAACCACATTAAAGAAGATAAAGAATAAAGAGATTTCCTGGGAGGCCTACTTGGCACCGCCTGCTGCTTCAAAGCAACACCCCATACAGTTCAATCCTTATTATAAATAACTGGGACAAATGCATGAGCTGGTAATAAAGAGAGATGTGGATCACTTTACATATATGTCTGTACCTGTCCTTTAACTGCATGTCTGTCGCTTCCGTGGTCAGTTCAAGCACTTGTCGGCTTCAGGGACACTTCAAGCTGAATGGGATGTATCAGGACGGAGACCTTGTCATTGGAGGCTTGTTTGAAGTTCACTTTCTCACAGTGTTTCCAGAGCTGAGCTTTAGATCCGAGCCACAACCACCATACTGTGAGAAGTGAGTCTGGGGACAAAGGAAATAAGAACAAGTGTGAAAGACCAATTTAAAGAGACTAAACAAAAAAGCTGAATTATTTACATTTTTTAAAGAATTGCATGTTTGTCAGTGTTAATTTGCTAAACTGTCTTCGGAAATACAGAAACAAACGTGTGCATTTAAAACAGATTCTAAATATCAAAAGAGATTGTAAAAAAAAAAACCAGTACAGCAATATAAAATGTATCTTGTTCTTTTCTAGATTTGATATGGCAAGCTTTCAGCAGGCACTGACTATGGTTTTTGCATTAGAGGAAATCAATAAAAATCCTCGTCTGCTGCCGAACATCACCCTGGGTTATTACATTTATGACAACTGTGTCAAGCTTGGAGTGTCATTTCGTGCTGCCACAGCTTTGATAAGTGGGACACAGGAGTCCTTCTCCAACCTTAACTGTACTGGACCACCACCAGTGATAGGAATTGTGGGGGATCCAGGATCCACTCACTCCATTGCAATTTCCAGTGTACTGGGCCTGTTTCGAGTGCCCATGGTAAAATTAAACATTTCTGAAAGATAAAAACTCATTTATGTACTAACATTATTTTGCAGTACTAAAGATGCATTTGCTGTCTATTTTTTTAAGGTTAGCTACTTTGCCACCTGCTCCTGTTTGAGTGACAGGAAGAAATATCCCTCCTTCTTCAGAACTATCCCCAGTGATGCCTTTCAGGTTCGAGCTATGGTTCAGATCTTAACACATTTTGGATGGACCTGGGTTGGTCTTATCTATAGTGATGATGATTATGGCATCTATGCTGCTCAGTCCTTCTACCAAGATGTGCAGCTGTTTGGAGGCTGTGTTGGCTTTTCTGAAATTCTGCCCCGTGATAACAATCACAGAGATATTCAGCGCATAGTAAAAGTGATTCAGACCTCTACAGCTAAAGTTGTGGTGGTTTTCTCCACTGAAGCCTATCTGTTACCTTTAATGGATGAAGTGGCATTGCAAAATGTGACAGGGAAGCAGTGGATTGCAAGTGAAGCTTGGACCAGCTCTCCTGTATTCCACACTCAGCGTCTTCTGCCCTTCCTGGGTGGCACACTGGGCATCGCCATCCGCCGTGGAGAAATCCAGGGACTTCATGATTTTTTGTACTATCTCCGTCCTGACAATGATCCAAAAAACAATATGGTGAGAATATTTTGGGAGAACATGTTTGGGTGCAAGTTTGAGATTGGAGACAAAGAAAAACTATGTACAGGGCAAGAGGATCTCAGCAACACAAACACAGCATACACTGATGTATCAGAACTGAGGGCCTCATATAATGTGTACAAAGCAGTTTATGCCCTGGCACATGCACTTCATGATCTGATGCAGTGTCAGGAGGGGAGAGGACCATTCAGTGACAACACCTGTGCGGACGTAACAAACCTGCAGCCCTGGCAGGTGAGATTTACAAGTTAAGAAACAAAGCAATACAAATAAATTACATGTTCTAACATAGGAAATATTTTAAGTTTTCATGCAATACAAAAATATATATTACACCTGTCTCCTATGTTGCTAAGCAGGTGGTTCATTACCTACAGAAAGTAAACTTCACCACAGGTTTTGGGGACCATGTGTCATTTGATAAGAATGGAGATGCTCTGGCCATCTATGATGTGATGAACTGGCACCGAGCTGATGGGTCAATAAAGGTCAGCAGAGTCGGTGTGGTGGTTGAAGGGGCCTCAGTAGGGAAGGTGCTCACACTGGATGAAGATGCATTATACTGGAACTTTGAGACAAGAAAAGTAATCACCAATGCATGTTAATGTCACCCTATGTCAGATATATACTAAAATAACACAAAGCTATAAAATGATCACTGAGAATGTATTGATTACACTAAACAGAAAGTTGGTGAATGCTATTATTGCCAGGCCTGAACATCTATGTGTCTTATAAATAAATACCTTAGTTAATCAGTTAATCATAATTTTTAATAGTATGTCTAACATACAATAGATCTTGTGCCCCCTTAATCCCCATGGTCTGTGTGTGCATGTTTTGTCGTGTAATCCTTTGTGCATATACAGATAAAAACAATTAAAAGGATTACTTTATTTTCTTTAAAAACTTTAATAATACTTTAATAATTTACTCATCATCATGTTATCCAAAATGTTGATGCATTTCTTTGTTCAGTCGAGAAGAAATTACGTTTTTAAAGAAAAACATTCCAGGATTTTTCTCAATTTAATAGACTTTATTGGACCCAACAGTTACAGTTTTAAAGCAGCTTCAAAGAGTCTTATCTAGCCAAATGATAGTCATTTTCAGCTAAAAAAAAGTACTTTTAAATCACAGCTTCTCGCCTTGCACCAGCCGTGTGACGTGCCAGCCATGACGTATGTGAAACTACCACCCCAGTGTTTGTAAGTGTGGAGAAAGAGGACCGTTCTGACATTGTTTTATGTGGAATTATATTAATTAATGTCTTTGTGTCAGTTAATGGTTCACAAATGTAACGCATGACCTTTTGACATGCTTAAGCAATTATGTGAGGTCGCACTGGTGCATCACACAGCTGGTGCAAGACGAGAAGTTGTGGTTTAAAAGTGCATATTGCCAAAAATGACAATTGTTTTGCTAGATAAAAAAGAATCTTGACCAAACAAAGAAAGACTTCAACATTTTGGATGACATGGGGTTGAGAAAATTATGTAAGTTATAAGTGGAGCAGTGGCGACTCGTGAATGCTCATCCAAGGGGCGCTAATTCAAAATAAGTGTTCGGAGTGTCATGTGTGTGGTTCCCTTTTCCAAAATATGTGTTCTGCGTGTTTTGTCAAAATAAGTGGCTGCTGCACACGCGTCAAAACCGTTTATGATAAAAGAGATGCTCACGTTCACACAATACACGCAAGACACTCCCTTATCAGTAAACACTTATTTTGGCATGACACATGATGCACACAGGATCTCTCAAAGCACAGAACACATTTTGAAAAAAGGCAAACTTCGCATCGAGCGCCCTTGAAAAAAGAAGTCACTGGCTGCCACTGAAGTGGAGTAATCCTTTAATACAAAATCATGAAACATAAATGCACAGTGAGGGATGTTACATAAACATTCAGTGTGCAACTGATACACCACATGCTTGCCTGCATGTACATAACAGTTGATGTATCCTTCAGCCTCCACGGTCTGTGTGTAGTGAGAGCTGCCCACCAGGGACCAGACGAGCCAGGAGGAAAGGCCTTCCTGTCTGCTGTTTTGACTGCCTGCCATGTGCAGATGGAGAGATTTCTAATACAACAGGTAAAAAAATGTATACCCTATTTCAAAACTTTTTAAATGTATAATTAATAAAAAAAAAAAATTCTACTCTGTTTCTCCTAGATGCAAACGAGTGCACATTGTGTCCAGATGAGTTTTGGTCCAATCCAGAAAAAAATCACTGCATCCCTAAAGAAGTGGAGTTTTTGTCCTATGAGGAACCTCTGGGCATCTCCCTGACCACTGCTTCTCTACTCGGCACCTGCTTCTGTGCTGTTGTCATGATCATTTTTGCTCATCACCGCAACACTCCTATAGTGCGCGCCAATAATTCAGAACTCAGCTTCCTGTTGCTGCTGTCACTCAAACTTTGTTTCCTGTGTGTGCTGCTGTTTATTGGCCGACCACAGTTGTGGACGTGTCAGTTAAGACATGCTGTGTTTGGCATTAGCTTTGTTTTGTGCGTCTCCAGCATTCTGGTCAAGACTATGGTGGTAATAGCCGTGTTTAAGTCATCTCGACCAGAGGGTAAAGGTGCTATGAAATGGTTTGGAGCAGCCCAACAAAGAGGTACCGTTTTGGTCCTAACTGCCCTCCAAGTGGCAATATGTGTTGTCTGGCTGTCAACTGCATCTCCAACACCTCATAAAAACAGTCAGTATGTCAGCTCCAAAATCGTTTATGAATGTGCTATTGGTTCAGTGGCTGGATTCGCTGTGCTGCTGGGCTACATTGGGTTTCTGGCAGCTGTGAGCTTCATGTTAGCTTTTTTGGCAAGGAATCTTCCAGATAGTTTTAATGAAGCAAAGTTTATTACTTTTAGTATGTTGATCTTTTGTGCTGTATGGATCACATTTGTTCCAGCTTATGTCAGCTCACCAGGGAAATATGCAGTGGCTGTGGAGATTTTTGCCATCTTGGCATCCAGTTTTGGATTACTGGTGGCCATATTTGCCCCAAAATGCTACATCATCCTCTTACATCCAGAGAGAAACACTAAAAAAGCTGTCATGGGTCGAGAGATGTCCAAGAAATAACTGTGTGTTATGTTTTTACAAGTTGTTTTTACAAACCAGTGAATTTTAAACCTGTAAATCGTACCCTTCCATGCAAACAGAAAACTTTGTAATGCTTGTTGTACTTTGTTATCATCTTAATAAATTATCCTTCATTGGTTCATAATACAGTTTGTATTTCTTTGATTTTGGCACATGACATATGATGAAGATCTCAGATACAAAACCCTTTAAGTGTGACTCTTTTCACGGACAGGGTTTAGATTAATCCAGGAAAAAGCCGTAGGGGCTGCTTACACTTGGTATTAAGATGTGTTTTCATCGATCGGATCACAAGTGAACGAGAGAGACACATCACGTTTACACCTGGTATTTAAATCCGTCTCTTTTGTCCACTTTCGACCGTTTTTGTCCTGAATACTGTGAGGGGGCGGTCTGTCAAGATGGTGGGCGAGTCTCTCTGCTGTCATTCAAACGCAAGTGGAATTAATTATGAGTTTACATGGATGCAAACTAATATTATGTCGGAGTCAGCTGCCTGTTTAGCAAGTAAACATGCTGCACAGAGTTTTGTACGTGTGTATGTTAGCAGAAGGTCTGTTCACGGTCATTTGATATATTGTATGTTTATATTATTGTATTATATTGCTGGCATTTGTTTAAACTGGTGGGGAAAGAGTTAAAAAGCATCTTTAAAGGAAATGGAAAAAATCAAAACACAGCTTTTTTGTTTTCTGATCTGTAGCTGGAAAACGAATATGGAATCAATGAACATAGTTCTGACACTGACCAAAAAATAAACAGAACCTAAAAAACAATATACTAATAAAACTATTTATATACTATTTATATAAAAAAACAGTAATAAACTGTGACATCCTCTTTCAATTCACTATTTCCTGGTTCAGCTAAACAGTAAACACTATGGGGCGGTTTCCTGGACAGGGATTAGACTAGTCCTAGACTTAAATGAATGTGTCCAAACTGAAAACAACTTGCACTGACATAGCTTAAAATCCATCAATGCCTTTTGTTTTGCCGCAAAATGCACACCAGTAATGTTTTTAGTAAGGCATGTTTGGTAAAACTATTTATATTTCCTAATTAAACTAAGCCCTAGTCCTGGTTTAAGATAATCCATGTCCGGGAAACCACCCCTATAAATCAATAAGGAAGGGTGATAGTGATCATTTGATTGTACAATATGTTATCCTACTAAGACATTAAATAGAGACAGAGCGCAGCGCGTCATAACCTGAAAACCACGCCCACCGGGGGGAAAACAATCCAACCGTCTCCATTGACTTTGTATTGCGAGAGGCCGCCTCCTTATCATTTCTGGCAAAACAAAAAACAGAATAATACCTAAAAGCTGCTGTGTGACATGGTGAACCCAGAAATAAGTTTTTATAAGCTGTCGAGCCGTAAAACCCAGCCTTTAAGGAGAAAAAAGTGGATCGCCGACTACGTTTCCGCCTAGTGGACGCAGTTCTACTGATAGCAGTACTATGAAAAGTTGCCTGTTTCCACTTTTGTGTCTTTAAACGCTTGTTTTTTTTAGGTCGACAGCTTAAAAAATAACTTATTTCTGGGTTTTTGGCTTGTTAGCTGTACACCTTGTCACACAGCAGCTTTTAAAGACCCGCCCCATTCTACTTCTGATTGGCTAGTTTATTAGTTTGGTTGAGAGTTCCTCTCATACTATTTGTAGGCGAACTGCGAAGGCATGAACTCAAACTGATTTTATTAATATATATTATTATCAGTTATTACTCTCTCTGCAAAAATAATTTGCAGTCAATGCCACACGCCGGAAATGCCGGAAAACTTTAAGCCCTGTAACTTCATGCTAACTCATGCTAGCTTCATGTTAACTTAATGCTTACTTCATGTTAGCTTCATGCTTAATCATACTAACTTCATGTTAGCTTCATGCAAGCCTCATGCTAACTTCATGCTAAATCATGCCAGCTTCATGTTAGCTTTATGCTAAATCAGGTCAGCTTCATGCTAACTTCATGCTAACGCATGCTAACTTCATGCTAATTTATGCTAGCTTCATGATAAACCATGTTAACTTCATGCTAAATCATGCTAAATCATTCTACCTTCATGCTAAATCATGTTAGCTTCATGTTAAATTCAAGCTACTACAGTATGCTACTAGCTTGAATTTAGCATGACGCTAATGCTAGCTTTATGTTAGCTTTGCTAAATCATGTTAGCTTCATGTTAAATCATGCTAACTTCATGCTAAATGATGTTAACTTCATGTTAGCTTCATGGTAAATGATGTTAGCTTCATGTTAAATCATGCTAAATCATAATAGCTTCATGATAAATCATGCTAGTTTCATGATAAATCATACTAGCTTCATGCTAACTCATGCTAGCTTCATGCTAACTCATGATAGCTTCATGTTAACTCATGCTAGCTTCATGCTAACTTCACGCTAAATCATGCTAGCTTCATGCTAAATCATATTAGCTTCATGCTAAATCATGCTGTGACACCGTCACACAACAAACATGTTGTACAGCTAGCTTGAATTTAGCATAAGGCTAATGCTAGCTTTATGTTAGCTTTGCTAAATCATGTTAGCTTCATGTTAAATCATGCTAACTTCATGCTAAATGATGCTAGCTTCATGCTAAATCATGCTAGCTTCATGTTAACTCATGCTAGCTTCATGCTAACTTCACGCTAACTCATGCTAGCTTCACGTTAACTCATGCTAGCTTCATGTTAACTCATGCTAGCTTCATGCTAACTCATGCTAGCTTCATGCTTACTTCACGTTAAATCATGCTAGCTTCATGCTTAATCATGTTAGCTTCATGCTTACTTCACGTTAAATCATGCTAGCTTCATGTTAAATAATGTTAGCTTCATGTTAAATCATGTTAGCTTCATGCTAAATCATGTTGGCTTAATGTTTACTTCATGCTAAATCATGCTAGCTTTATGCCAGCTTCATGGTAACTCATGATAAATCATGTTAGCTTCATGCTAGCTTCATGCTAAATTATGTTTAGAGCCCGACCGATATGCATTTTTTGGGGCCGATACAGATATTAGGGAGTGAAAAAACACTGATAACGATATATCGGCTGATATTCTTTATGTGTATATTATAGTACAGTACACATATACTACAGTATATTATACTACAGCAGGCTACTGTACATATAATACACTATATACATTAACAGAATATACTATATATAAATACTTTTTTTGCAATGATCACTCACAAATGTGGTGATCAAACACTTAAAATGACGTGACAAAGATATGTAATATAGGCAGGTGTGTTTTACAAGTTAACAATAAACTTTATTATCCAAAATGATTCTGATATAAGTGCACAAAACAGTAAACTTGACTAAGTATAAATAACTTTAAAACACAAACAAAACAAAATACATATAACTTAAATGATTGTCAGTTTTGACGAGAATAATTTTTTATTGGGCTTATTTTGAAAATGGAAACTTATAAAGTCATTGTTTATTTGCTTTACAGTAAGTTATGTACTTCACAAATTAATTAGAAACTTACTGTTAAGACGACAATGCTTTACTGACAACATAATGATGTAGGCTTATGTTTAATGTACTGCACAACGTTTTTATGACGCGAACCCACAGTGTTCTGCCGGTACTTTAAACTTTTATAAAACTAAAGCGTCTGCTCTCCGCCTCTTTAATTTAACGAGGGTGTAAATTTGCGCGAGCCTATATAATCAATTGCTTTGAAATGAGTGTCACAGGGTGACTTTTATAGAGTGGAACCGAAATTGGCGAAACTTGGTTCCGCTCGAAGATGGTTTCGCCCAGGCCGCATTCGACGATGCACTCTCTCACTTCCTGGTTTCCAGGGCAACGCAATCAGGGCTTTACGAGCCACAGGTGTCAAACATTAAAGAAGCGGATTGTGATTGGAGGCTATGGAAGGATGAGCCACATAAAAGGCTCTGCAGAAACACGAACAAAAAGCATGATTGACACGAGAAGCGATTGCCACGGGGAAAGCTCCTTTGCCAAAGGCAGAGTAAATGACACGCACCTTTTGAGGGGCCCGAAGGCTCTGTTGATCCGGGCTGCGCTGGGAAGCGCGTGGAAAGAGGACAGAGCCACAGGAGGCGAAAGAAAGGCAGGTCGTGAATCGATTGAAGGAGCACCCGGAAGAGAGCAGTTGTTCTTGTGTGCAGTGTGAAGCGCTGCGTTTGTATCCTCTAGTACGTTGGCCGTGGGCTGTTTATCTCTCTCTCTGGCTGGAGCTTATATGACTGCGTGGACTTTGGACACCTTAAGGGTTGAAGCAAGATCGGAAACATTGGAAACTGAGACGCAATAACGAAGAGGAATTAGAGAAAGCGTGAGTGTATTTCTGCATGGAGAACAATGAGATGTATGATATTGCTGTGTAACTCTGCTAGGAGAAGGGACGTCCTGTGTGTGTGACCGAGGCGATCGCCGTGTGAATCAGAACAGAGGACAGTTGGAACCAAGCTTGACAGCATCCGTGAGTATAACACACTGAGCTGAATACGCATTGTGTTGGATAACCTGTTGTGAAAGTGATTATCTCCGAGTGAAGGAGGACGGCCCTTCCCCTAATTTAGCGCGGTGGGTGAGTCTAAGGAATATTGGCTGGGGCTAGCCACGGCGACGCATCTACCGACTGGGCCGTATTAACCATCGCCGAACAGACCCCGGCGAAGTGGAGAAAGGCGGGCATCTTAAGTGTACACTGGATCGTGGTGGGTGAGTCTTTTGTGCTGTGGAACTTTCACTTTGACGTGGTGCTGTGTATTGCTGTGTATTGCTGTGTGTCTTGTCAGCCAAAACCCCCACCTTCATACGCCTCGTCGAGGGAGAACGAAGAGGCTGCCGGTCTCAGTGTGGTTACTAAATTTATGTTGTGAGCACGCCCCAGGTGGAAAGTAACTGTGCCTCTTGTTTCCCAGCTGTTGCCTGTGGAAAGAGAGAGGAAGAGAGTGAGCGACACGAAAAGGAACTGTGTGAAACCCGTACTTACTGTACGCTGTGTCCAGCAGAGAGGTGAGAGTAAACCAAGTCCAAGTAACTGTGTCTCTGTGTCCCAGCCGCTGCCTGTGGAGAAAGAGAGCGAGAGAGTGAGCGACACGAAAAGGAACTGTGTGAAACCCGTACTTACTGTACGCTGTGTCCAGCAGAGAGGTGAGAGTACACCAAGTCCAAGTAACTGTGTCTCTGTGTCCCAGCTGCTGCCTGTGGAGAAAGAGAGCGAGAGAGAGAGAGTGAGCGACACGAAAAGGAACTGTGTGAAACCCAGCCTGTGAAAAGAACGAGAGCCTGAAGAGGCCGTTATTTTAAGTTCCCCTTCCTCCCTCCCTTATTTATTATTTTAAGTAATTTAAATAAAGTGCATTTTAATATTATGCTTACCTTGTGTGTCTGGTCATTGGGGTGGCTTTGGGAACCTCCTCGAGGTGGAAAAAGGGGCGTGACCTTATTAACATCTGGGTTCACCCCTACCTGTGACATGAGCATGTTCAGTAACAGCACAAGCAGCTGTACTCCCACAGACTGCGCGGCAGTTAAAGCGCGTCCTTTCTCCCCCTCGCGTCATTTCTTCCGCTTGCGTTTTAAACAACTCGCAAGTGGACAAAAGGGACTGATTAAAAACACCAAATGTAAACCGGAATGTGTCTTTCTCGCCCACTTATAATCCAATCGACCAAAGCGCGTCTTAATACCAGGTGTAAATGTTGTGAAGAAACCGCGTGACTGCCACCACCTGAACTGAGAGACTGACTAAAGTGAAGGATGGTTGGCTGGTGTCACTACAGTGAGTGACCTGGGTCACCATTAGCAACCAGTAGGGCGCACTCTGCTGGACAATCAAGTACTTACATCTTTCAAAAGCATTTAATGTCTTCTGTAAGGAACGTTCATATCGGCTTCATATCTGCTGCTCATACGCCGATACAGATATATCTGCGACAGGCTCATATCGGCCGATAAAATCGGCAAAACGATAAATCGGTCGGGCTCTAATCATGTTAGCTTCATGTTAAATCATGTTAACTTCATGCTAAATCATGTTAACATCTTGTTAAATTCATACAAAAAAATGCAAACAGCCAGCTAGACTAAACTAAACTTCTCAAGTAGATGTTTATCCTGTAATACTCTTATGAATGTTCAGGCCATGCTTTGTCAAGCCAACATAAAGTTTGTCTTCCAAATTTACTATCTAGTTTTGTTGTAATCTGTTACTGTCTATAATACTGCAATACTTCCAGGTTGCATTTTCTTAGCAACACGTGACTGAGACCTAGAGGACATTATGATAAAAACTGTCCAAGACAAAACAAGCATAATATTTATTGAGACAAGAAAGAAAATACAGTTGTCTCATTAATAAATAAGCCTGTAGTCAATCTCCTAAGCTGTTGTTTATTGTACATAAATTAAATATTCATTATTTCATCAGTACTGTTTCTCTTTGTGCTTTATTTCTTTTAAAAAGTTTGTCTTTAATAAAACGTACCAATAACTTCCATTAGAAAAGGACATACTGACAAGAACATCCCTTAAACTAGTTTATTAAAAAGAAAATGAAGGATGCAGAGTGACGTCCTATTTCCACGAATGGCCACTTGGCACCACCTGTTTTTTTATTAAAGCAACACCCCATACAAAATTCATCATACATTTTTGAGCCAACTGGGTGAGTGGGCTAGACAGAGAGAAAGAGATGTTGATCACTCTGTATATGTGTCTTTTGTTTTTCTCTAACTGTATCTCTTCAGCTTTGCTCACTGGCTCAGGTACCTGTAAGCTCCAGGGACGCTTCAAACTGAATGGGGTGTACCAAGATGGAGATCTGATACTTGGAGGCTTGTTCGAGGTTCACTTTTTCACAGTGTTCCCAGAGCTGAGCTTTAGATCTGAGCCAGAACCACCATACTGTGAGAAGTGAGTTTGTGGCCAAACTGGATGAAAAAAAAATAGACAGATGCATTTATTTATTTAAGTATAGAAAGTGTCAATACAAATTGTTCTTAAGATTGTAAACTTAAATATGTAAAAATAAATGTGTTCTACTTGTCACATGTCTGCTAAGTGCTTGTTTATTAATGGAACTTAAACAACATTTTTCTTTTTTCTAGATTTGATTTGGAAAGTTTTCAGCAGGTACAGACTATGATTTTTGCTATAGATGAAATCAACAAGAATCCCAACCTGCTGCCAAACATCACTCTTGGTTATCATCTTTATGACAACTGTGTGATGTTGGAAATGGCGTTCCGTGCTGCCATAGCACTTGTGAGTGGGACACAGGAGTCTTTGTTTGATGTTGACTGCACCGGACCACCACCAGTGATTGGAATTGTGGGGGATCCAGGTTCTACTCCTTCTATTGCTATATCCAGTGTGTTGGGGCTGTTTTGTGTACCTATAGTAAGATGGGATAAATAAAGTTAAAAATACACACAAACGTACACAAAGATATAATATTTGATCCAGTATTGATCCAAGAAATAATATGTTGAGGATCTTCTGGGAGAACATGTTTGATTGCAGTTTTGAAACAGAGGGTAGAAATTTAGATAAAGAGCAATTTAAAAAAGTGTGCACAGGTGAGGAAGATTTACGCAGCACAGACACAATATACACTGATGTTTCAGGGCTCAGGCCTGCCTATAATGTGTACAAAGCAGTTTATGCCCTGGCACATGCACTTCATGACCTGATGCAGTGTGAGGAGGGGAGAGGACCATTCAGTGACAACACCTGTGCTGACATAACAAACCTGCAACCCTGGCAGGCAAGTACACAGAAGCACAGCTTATTTGGCAGCTATAGATAATAAATACAGTGTTGACAAAAAAAGTTTATATAAAACAAAGTCACACATATCCTACACTGTAAAAAACATATTGTGAAATTCACAGTAATTAACTGGCAGCAATTGACAAGTAACTTACTTTAGAAAAAGCACAGTAAGTTACTTGTCAATTGCTGCCAGTTAACTACTGTGATTTTTCCGTACAGTAAGTTACTTGTCAATTGCTGCCAGTTAACTACTGTGATTTTTCCGTACAGTAAGTTACTTGTCAATTGCTGCCAGTTAACTACTGTGATTTTTCCATACAGTAAGTTACTTGTCAATTGCTGCCAGTTAAATACTGTGATTTTTCCATACAGTAAGTTACTTGTCAATTGCTGCCAGTTAACTACTGTGATTTTTTCGTACAGTAAGTTACTTGTCAATGGCTGCCAGTTAAATACTGTGATTTCTTTTCCACAGTAAGTTACTTGTCAATGGCTGCCAGTTAACTACTGTGATTTCTTTTCTACAGTAAATTACTATTGTCAATGGCTGCCAGGTAACTACTGTGATTTTTTTCCACAGTAATTTACTGGCAGTCATTGACAAGTAACTAAGCAGAGATTATATGTTTTTAATATATAGTTCATTGTGGTTTTCCCTACAGCATTTGATTGGTTAGTTATTTTCTGTAAACATTCATCAATGTTAAAATAAAGTTGTAACGGCCAGCCTTAAAGGTTGAGTTACAATTATTTAAAAACTCAAGACTGTTAAAAGAAGGAAATACAAAAAAACAAATCTAAAACAATATAAAAGTCCAAGCGTGTTAAAAGTCCAAATGTGCAAAGTTTCCACTGTGTATATAAAATCCAAGAAAGTGATATCCAAAGTCCATAAAACGTAACTGGACAGGTAAGCCCAAATACACAAACTCCACACCAGCAACCGCTTGTTTTAGCTATAGCGTCAGCTAACCATGTGCTCCTGCTCCTTCCTTTTATACAAAGTTCCATGTCATGTGACCCCTCACATGACAGGCAGACGAAGCAAAATAAAAGACATACACACATAAAATAGCAAAAGGATAAAATGGCTAAGAAAACATGTAAAACTAATTTAAACTCAAATATACATAAGTCACAATATAATGAGTGGTAAAACATGTATCTTGTGTGATCATGTCACAACGTTAATGATCTAATTTAAATATGCTAAATTACAAAACAATACAATAAGTTTTCTGATTTGAGGGAAAATGCTACTGTTTCACAGATATGTACTAAATTAAAAACATTTGTAAAATAACATTTTAATTTGGATGAAAAAGTATGAATTCCCAAGAAATGTATCTTAAAACATCTTAAACTTTTGTTACAATCTAAAAATATCTAAATATAATTCAGTACAATCTGTAAATAAAACTAAATAATTAATTATAAATCAAAAGTACACTACAAGTAAACTTGTTGTGTATAATTTGAGAAGACCAGCAATGATGGAAGTAAATAAACAGCAACTTATGTTGCAGTTTGAGTTAAATCACTCCTCAACTTGGCTCATCTTTGTTTTCACCGTCTCAAACGGAAATACCTATGACGCAGTTTTTTTTTACCTGACGGGAGGGGTTCTGGTGGACCAATCACAGCGCTTGCGGTCTGCGTAGATCTGTGAGGTGAAAATTTTGTGAGGTGCGCGTCAGGCTACGCAGAGCCATGCACAGGCTACGGACCTACGCACGACTATAAATCGCCCTTTAAAGGAGCATTTCACCCATAGAAACATTAATCTTTATTGAAAGTGTGTCATATTTGTAGTCAAAATGTAACATACATTTAGAATTTGGTGCCTATCTGACCGAGAAAAGGGGTGTTTGTAGTCTCACTCCCTCAACAAAGATATTGGACTTCTTTCTTTCAATGATGCAATATGATGATTTTTACATCATTGAAAGAAGGAAGTGCAACACTGAAATCTGTATTTCTCCTGTCTCAGCGGCAACTGAGGAAATGATGCATGACCATTCAAAAACATGACTGGGGTTCTAACTATACAAAGCTTAATGCAAATGGGTGAAGTGTCCCTTTAAACTGACATACTGGGTGCATCCCAATTCAGGGGCTGTGGCCTTCCAAGGCCGTATCTGAAGGCAAATGACATCACTGGGCTGTGACGAAGGCTGTCACAATTCGAAGGCTCCTTCATATAAAAGCCTCTTACTGTGGCCTTTTCCCCACTGAAACCGAGTTAGGGCTGTAACGCTATAGCTTGTCCCATTATAAAGACCTGCCTGATTATGCATCAAAAATCATAATCATTCAAAATAAAACAAAATCATTCAAAATATTCTTTATTATCATGAAAATATCTGAAACTATTTGAAGAACAGCAATATAAATATTCCTGTAGACATTTCCTGGAACAGCGTTTGCAACGCTAGCCTACTTCTTCTGTGGCACAAAGTTAGTTTCTGCACGAGAGTGCCCCCTGGCTTTTGGATGTGGCGGCATTTCACCGTAATTCATGCAAATTCATTAATTGAGAAAACGTGCATTTGCACGATAAATCGTTACAGCCCTACCGAGGATCCATAGATGTATCCTTCACAGCCTTGGCTATCCCAAAATTCAATATGAAGTCTGGGTATTTTGAAATAAACATTCAAAACTGTAGTTAAATAAAATTGTATATTTTGCTAATTAAAGGTCCTTGTGTCTGTTTTACTATTATAAAGGATGTTTTAGTGATGTAAATTAATATTATTGCTGCAATGTTGTGTGTTGCGTTTTGCTTTTGTATATTTCTAAGGTTGGTGAATTTTACATACTGTTGGATAGTTTAATCTGCATCAATGTGTTATATTTTCTAAAGTAAAATAAAAAAAATCTGCCACCATATTTATTTTTAAAAGTCTGATAGGTCTCAGCTTTTGTGTCCCAGTGATAAGCGTAGTGGGCGGGAAAAGCAAGTGATGCCCCCGTAGGCTAGACCGTCTCATTTCATTTCACTCCGTGGCGTTTAGAGGCTGCTGCCTTCAAATATTGAGCCTTGCCTTCAAAGTCCGCGGCCTTAAAAGGATCCAGACCCTGAATTGGGATGCACCCTCAGTTTGTTCAAACTAAACCAGTGCTCACACAGCAGTCATTGGCCAGTTTACTGAATGACAGTCATATTAACCAATTATACTCAAAGCAACATGACGAGTCAGCCAATACAATTTGGTAACACTTTTTTTCGATAGTCCACTTTAGACATTTTACTAATTATAAGTAACTTTGCAACTATTTATCCTACCAATCTTTACCGTATTAGTAGACTGTCTGCTTAATATCCATTCACACTTTATTGTGATGATATTGTGATAAGTATCTTTGCAGGTGCATGTCAACTTATTCCACTAACCCTAACCTCTTCCCTAACCCTAACAGTCTACTAATACTCTAAGGACAGTTAGACAGTTAGTTGAGATATAGTTGCAAATTAGTGAAAGTTGGTTGACATACTTGAAAACTTATTTATAGTTGTATAAGTATTAAGTGTAACCTACAATTTATTTCAGTGTGGTAGCATATTTAATGGAATGTTGTGTGTACCATATTGTAGACAAAACAATAATCATAGTGACTTTCTCCTTTAAAGAAATAAAAAATAAATCTAATTTGTCATTACTAGCATAATACTAAAATATAATATAATAAATGTACTTTAAAATGTATTCCCAACAAAGATTATTGAAGAAATAATTTTCTTCAATTTATTTTGTGTATCATGACATCAGCATGTTGCTAACAAAAATTGTTGTTGACTGGACTTAAATACATTTACTGTAAAATGTGCTGTAACACATCATGAAGTTTGATTTCTCAGAGTTTTTAAAAATAAAAGTCAATCGGGTTTAAATGTCAGGAGTTCCTGTCGGGATGAAAGTAACACTTGTTACTCTTCTCCTACTGCCAATACTGTTGCATTATGTTGAAAATTTATATTTTTTTATTTGATTTAATTTTATTGTGTTCAAACTGTTAAAAATGTTTGTTTTTTTCAACAATTCAAGTTTGTACTGTCAGGTTGCTTTAGAAACATTTGATGAAACCAAAATTTTACCAAAAATACATATAAGATCATAGTCATGTTTATTTACTAAAAACAAGTGTAACACAAAAATCTATCTTGTTCTGTTCTGCTTTTGAGCCACTTGTGTGTTACTTTCGTCCCTGCTGACAGAGTCTAAGGCCATTTTGTTTCCAAAATTTCACCTGGAATTCATAGTCTACACTTGAGTTCTGATCACAGCAAAAATATATCTGTCTAAAATCTTTTAAAATTAAGTTTTTCTGAAAAATTGTACTTTCGCCCCTGCTCACCCCTACTGTGAGTCTCTACAGTACAATGTTGGTTACTGTGAGTCTCTACAGTACATTGCTGGTTACTGTGAATCTTTGCAGGATATTTTATTTACTGTGATTTTCTACAGCACATACCTTTTTACTGTGATTTTTACAGTTTAAAAACACTACTGTGATTTCACACTGAATGCACTGTAATCCACTGTGAACTTTATTACAGTTATTTGCTGTGCATGAACACAGTTAATTACTGTAGATTTCACAAGCATTTTTTACAGTGTATCTGTTACTTGTGCAGGTGGTCTATTACTTACAAAAGGTAAACTTCACCACAGGTTTTGGAGACCGTGTGTCATTTGATAAGAATGGAGATGCTCTGGCCATCTATGATGTATTGAACTGGCAGCCCAGCTCTTAATTACATTTTCCCTTCATGTTTTTCTTTTTTTGTAATCAAAATAATAAAAATGTTATATATTTAGAAAAAATGTATATAAAACTGTGATTGTAATTTGTCATATACACAATACAAATCACACACATCAAACAAAACACAACTAATTTAAATCTACACCTTTAAGAGTTAAAAAATTAAACAAAACATAACCTGAAAAGCAATATACTAATGAAACTATTTATATACTATTTATATTTAGAAAGAAAACAGTAATAAACTGTGATATCATCTTACAATTCACTATTTCCAGGTTCAGCTAAACAATAAACACTATAAATCAATAAGGAAGGGTAATAGTAATCATTTAATTGAACAATATATTATCCATATTTATTACATGACTATAGAACAAGGTATTAAAGGGATAGTTCATCCAAAAAAATTATGTCATAATTTTCTCTCCCTTATGTTGTTCTAAACCTGTATGAGTTTCTTTATTCTGTTGAACACAAAAAAGACATTTTGATAAATGAAGGTAACTGCACAGTTGACGGTACCCATTGACTTCCATAGTATTTGGCTTTCCTACTATAGAAACCAACAACTCTGTGGTTACCATCATTTATTAAAATATCTTCTTTTGTGTTCAACAGAATAAACAAATCAACAAACTCTGATATGTGACCATCTAAATGTAAATCTAGGAATACACTGCCATCTACAGGACAACCTAGAAATAAACCTGGTCTACACAATTCACCTGGGCAGCATGATATGCAGTATGAGTCAAAAGTTTGTACCTTGTTTAAAAGAATTTTCTACATAACAATAAATTAATCTCAACTATGATATAGCACAAAATACGATTAAAGTAGAACATATACAGTATAGTGCAAATGTATTATTCATGCACATTACAAGTCACACATTTTAAGTTGAAAGGGTGACTTATTTTAACTTTAATGACTTACGGTGATCAGATGATCAGTACTACAATAAAGGGGAAATTAAACACAACAACAAACATGAGGTTTAACTACTGTAATATGCATTTTATAACCCAGTGGTTCTTAAACTGGGGGGGCGCAAGATGGTGCCAGGGGGCCCCAGTTTCATGACATTTTATGAAATAAATTAATTTATCATGAATTCTATGAAATTAAACCTAAAAAAATAAGGCTACTAACCAACAGCACCACTTTGCATAATTTAATATGTTTTGTTGAATTCAAATGTAAAATTTTAGAACTGTTTTTTGTCATAAATTTTCTTGGAAGGGGGCACGAAGGAATGTACCGTACACAAAGGGGGCCGCACGCTGAAAAATGCTGAAAAAGAATAAAGAGATTTCCTGGGAGGCCCATTTGGCACCGCCTGCTGCTTCAAAGCAACACACCATACAGTACAATCCTTATTATAAATAACTGGGACAAATGCATGAGCTGGTAATAAAGAGAGATGTGGATCACTTTACATATATGTCTGTACCTGTCCTTTAACTGCATGTCTGTAGCTTCCGAGGTCAGTTCAAGCACTTGTAGGCTTCAGGGACATTTCAAGCTGAATGGGATGTATCAGGACGGAGACCTTGTCATTGGAGGCCTGTTTGAAGTTCACGCTCTTACAGTGTTCCCAGAGCTGAGCTTTAGATCCGAGCCACAACCACCATACTGTGAGAAGTGAGTCTGGGGACAAAGGAAATAAGAACAAGTGTGAAAGACAAATTTAAAAAGACTAAACAAAAAAAGCTGAATTATTTAGATGTTTTAAATACTTGCATGTTTGTCAGTGTTAATTTGCTAAACAAACGTGTGCATTTAAAACAGATTCTGCATATCAAAAGAGATTGTAAAAATTGGTTGATTTCATGTTTAATCAATATAGGAATAATTTATTGTTTTTATTAAATACCAGTACAGCAATATAATATGTATCTTGTTCTTTTCTAGATTTGATATGGCAAGCTTTCAGCAGGCACTGACTATGGTTTTTGCATTAGATGAAATCAATAAAAATCCTCGTCTGCTGCCGAACATCACCCTGGGTTATTACATTTATGACAACTGTGTCAAGCTTGGAGTGTCATTTCGTGCTGCCACAGCTTTGATTAGTGGGACACAGGAGTCCTTCTCCAACCTTAACTGTACTGGACCACCACCAATGATAGGAATTGTGGGGGATCCAGGATCCACTCACTCCATTGCAATTTCCAGTGTACTGGGCCTGTTTCGAGTGCCCATGGTAAAATCTTAATTTTATTGAAACATAAAAACTCATTTATGTATTAAAATTATTTTGCAGTACTAAAGATGCATTTACTGTCTATTTGTGTCTTTTTTTTAAGGTTAGCTACTTTGCCACCTGCTCCTGTTTGAGTGACAGGAAGAAATATCCCTCCTTCTTCAGAACTATTCCCAGTGATGCCTTTCAGGTTCGAGCTATGGTTCAGATCTTGAGACATTTTGGATGGACCTGGGTTGGTCTTATCTATAGTGATGATGATTATGGCATCTATGCTGCTCAGTCCTTCTACCAAGATGTGCAGCTGTTTGGAGGCTGTGTTGGCTTTTCTGAAATCCTACCCCGTGATAACAATCACAGAGATATTCAGCGCATAGTAAAAGTGATTCAGACCTCTACAGCTAAAGTTGTGGTGGCTTTTTCCACTAAAGCCTATCTGTTACCTTTAATGGATGAGGTGGCGTTGCAAAATGTGACAGGGAAGCAGTGGATTGCAAGTGAAGGTTGGACCACCTCTCCTGTATTCCACACTCAGCGTCTTCTGCCGTTTCTGGGTGGCACACTGGGCATCGCCATCCGCCGTGGAGAAATCCAGGGACTTCATGAATTTTTGTATTACCTCCGTCCTGACAATGATCCAAAAAATAATATGGTGAGAATATTTTGGGAGAACATGTTTGGGTGCAAGTTTGAGACTGGAGACAAAGAAAAAATGTGTACAGGGCAAGAAGATCTGAGCAACACAAACACAGCATACACTGATGTATCAGAACTGAGGGCCTCATATAATGTGTACAAAGCAGTTTATGCCCTGGCCCATGCACTTCATGATCTGATGCAGTGTGAGGAGGGGAGAGGACCATTCAGTGACAACACCTGTGCTGACATAACAAACCTGCAGCCCTGGCAGGTGAGATTTACAAGTTAAGAAACAAAGCATTACAAATAAATCACATGCACATTTTATGCAATACAGAAATACATATTACACCTGTCTTCTCTGTTGTTAAGCAGGTGGTTCATTACCTACAGAAAGTAAACTTCACCACAGGTTTTGGGGATCATGTGTCATTTGATAAGAATGGAGATGCTCTGGCCATCTATGATGTATTGAACTGGCAGCCGAGCGCTGATGGGTCAATCATTGTCCGCACAGTCGGTGTGGTGGATAAAGGGGCGGCAACAGGGAAGGTGCTCACAATGGATGAAGATGCATTATACTGGAACTTTGAAACAAGAAAAGTAATCACCAATGCATGTTAATGTCACCCTATGTCAGATATACAGTATACTAAAATAACACAAAGCTATAAAATGATCACTGAGAATGTATTGATTACACTAAACAGAAAGTTGGTGAATGCTATTATTGCCAGGCCTGAACATCTATGTGTCGCATAAATAAATACCTTAGTTAATCAGTTAATCATAATTTTTAATAGTATGTCTAACCGACAACAATAGATCTTGTGCCCCCTTAATACCCATGGTCTGTGTGTGCATGTTTTGTCATGAAATCCTTTGTGCATATACAGATAAAAACAATTAAAGGATTACTTTATTTTCTTTAAAAAGTTTAATAATACTTTAATAATTTACTCATCATCATGTTATCCAAAATGTTGATGTCTTTCTTTGTTCAGTCGTGAAAAAATTACTTTTTTTAAGAAAAACATTTCAGGATTTTTCTCAGTTTAATAGACTTTATTGGACCCCAACAGTTACAGTTTTAACGCAGCTTCAAAGAGTCTTATCTAGCAAAAGGATTGTCATTTTCAGCAAAAAAAACTTTTAAACCACAGCTTCTCGTCTTGCACCAGCCGTGTGACGCCCCAGCCATGACATATGTGAAACTACCACCCCAGTGTTTATAAGTGTGGAGAAAGAGGACCGTTCTGACATTGTTTTATGTGGAATTATATTAATTAATGTCTTTGTGTCAGTTAATGGTTCACAAATGTAACGAATGACGTTTTGACATGCTTAAGCAATTATGTGAGGTCGCACTGGTGCATCACACAGCTGGTGCAAGACGAGAAGTTGTGGTTTAAAAGTGCATCTTGCCAAAAATGACAATTGTTTTGCTAGATAAAAATTCACTTAATTTCTTTTAGACTGAACAAAGAAAGAAATCAACATTTTGGATGACATGGGGGTGAGAAAATTATGTAAATTATAAGTGGAGTAATCCTTTAATACAAAATCATGAAACATAAATGCACAGTGAGGGATGTTACATAAACATTCAGTGTGCAGCTGAGACCCCACAATGCTTGCCTGCATGTACATAACAGTTGATGTATCCTTCAGCCTCCACGGTCTGTGTGTAGTGAGAGCTGCCCACCAGGGACCAGACGAGCCAGGAGGAAAGGCCTTCCTGTCTGCTGTTTTGACTGCCTGCCATGTGCAGATGGAGAGATTTCTAATACAACAGGTGAAAAAATACCCTATTCAAAACGTTTTAAAATTAAAAATGTAATATACATTTTTTTCTATTCTGTTTCTCATAGATGCAAATGAGTGCACATTGTGTCCAGATGACTTTTGGTCCAATCCAGAAAAAAATCACTGCATCCCTAAAGAAGTGGAGTTTCTGTCATATGAGGAACCTCTGGGCATCTCCCTGACCACTGCTTCTCTGCTCGGCACCTGCTTCTGTGCTGTTGTCATGATCATTTTTGCTCATCACCGCAACACTCCAGTTGTTCGAGCCAATAATTCAGAGCTCAGCTTCCTGCTGCTGCTGTCACTCAAACTGTGTTTCCTGTGTGTGCTGCTGTTTATTGGCCGACCACAGTTGTGGACGTGTCAGTTAAGACATGCTGTGTTTGGCATTAGCTTTGTTCTGTGCGTCTCCAGCATTCTGGTCAAGACTATGGTGGTAATAGCCGTGTTTAAGTCATCTCGACCAGAGGGTAAAGGTGCTATGAAATGGTTCGGAGCAGCCCAACAAAGAGGGACCGTTTTGGTCCTAACTGCCCTCCAAGTGGCAATATGTGTTGTTTGGCTCTCAACTGCATCTCCAACACCTCATAAAAACAGTCAGTATGTCAGCTCCAAAATAGTTTATGAATGTGCTATTGGTTCAGTGGCTGGATTCGCTGTCCTGCTGGGCTACATTGGTTTTCTGGCAGCTGTGAGCTTCATGTTAGCTTTTCTAGCAAGGAATCTTCCAGATAGTTTTAATGAAGCAAAGTTCATTACCTTTAGTTTGTTGATCTTTTGTGCTGTGTGGATTGCGTTTGTTCCAGCTTATGTCAGCTCACCAGGGAAATATGCGGTAGCTGTAGAGATTTTTGCCATCCTGGCATCCAGTTTTGGATTACTGGTGGCCATTTTTGCCCCGAAGTGCTACATCATCCTCTTACATCCAGAGAGAAACACAAAAAAAGCTGTTATGGGGCGAGAGATGTCCAAGAAATAACTGTGTGTTATGTTTTTACACATTTAATTTTTTTGCAAACCTGTGAATTTTACACCTGTAAAACTTATCCTTCCGTGCAAACAGAAAACTTTGTAATGCCTGTTTTTCTATGCTTTGCTATCATCTTAATAAATTATAATTAATCAGGTCATAATACAATTTGTATTTCTATGATTTTGCCACATGACATATGATGAAGATCTAAGATCCAAAACATTCTAAGTGTGTCTGACATGTTTTCTTGTAAATGAGCATTTTTTTCCCAGACCCTTTTCCAGGACAGGGTTTAGATTAATCCAGGAATAGGCCTTAGTTAAATTAGGACATTAAAGTAGTTTTTATAAACATATTAACAAAAAACAATACTGGTATGTGGGGGTGACCCCGAATAGTCGAAGATTCGATGCATCGATAGGAGAAGCCTGATTCGACTACCAATCTCATAGTCGAATTGTCGCAGATGTGTTATGAAATGAGGATCATTAAATGTTGGCCATAAATGGGTAAAAACAGTTTTCTCCCAATATATTAATATACAGCCTATTATAATAATGCTATGCAAATAATATGTGAAGAAGTGGCTTTATTTAATATTTTTAAAATGCGTAAATAAATCCAACAACCCCCGTGACAGGGCTACACCGTCCATATAGTAAAAGGTTTCCATGCATCGCAAAGCAGTGGCCTCTTTGTTTCTGCAGTTAAAAGACAAAGCAGGCAATTCTGACTATACTTTCATTATTTTAACAACTTCTTTGTTTTAATTTATTAATAAATCACTCAGGGTTATCTGTTTTAAATATTTGGCTTGTGTTTTGTTTCCGTGCACTTCGGCCATTTTACACATATTTGTTCTGCACCTTGTTACTTCTGACCTTATTTTATTATTATTTTTTATTTGTTATAAACGTACATTTTGGATTGCTTTTCGTTGTATTAATGTTGCGCTGGCCATGGTGCTGGTGCATGCAATTTAGCCGAATGCGCTAGGTGCTCTGCGTCTCATAGTTAGGAGTTCATCAAACTAAACATAAATAAATAGATTTTTTTGACAGTTATAAGTTGAGTGGTTATCTTGTCAAAAGTTAAATTTCAAAACAGGTAAGCCGTTTCTGTAAATTTCCGTGTTCTGTAAATGAAACGGAAAAATTTCTGCACAGAACCTAATGTATGCCAGAGATTATCTCTCTTGTGATTTAATATTATGGTCGGTGTTCACTTACAAATTATAGAAAATAAATTAATGAAATAAATGATATATGAATGATCAGGGGCCTGATGTATAAACATTTCCACGCACATATCGGGATTTATAAAAAATAAACTTGCCTTAAAGCTCCACTGTGTAAGATCTACTCCCATCTAGCGGTGAAAGTCTATATGACAACCAACTGAATATTACTTTCTAGCCCCCCCCCATTCGGAATGCGTTTTAAGTCTTACGGTGGCCCGGCCGTGTCATGCCAAGATTAACATGGCTTCCAGTAGCTACAAAGCAAAAGCAATGAAAAAAAAATGAACAATTTGCAATGTCCTTTGCCTGTGATCCATCAAAGCACACAGATTTATGTTTAACATGGAAAAAGATTGTCATGATATGTCCGCTTAAAATCACATATAAAAAGCAACTATAAACGTAGCTTAGACACTCCTTTTTCATCGACGCGAGGAGAAATATCACAGGGGCTGTTAAACTTGGTATTAAGATGTGTTTTCGTCGATCAGATCACAAGTGGACGAGAGAGACACATTACGTTTACACTTCGTGTTTAAATCCGTCTCTTTTTGTCTATTTTCGATCGCTTCTCTCCAGATTACTGAGGAGATGGTCTGTGGACGAGTCCCTCTCCTGTCATTTAATCATGAGCCGGAGTAATGACGGGTTTAAATGGACGCGAACTAATATTATGTCAGAGTCCAATGCTTATGTTTTAAGGAAACATGTTACATGTCCGTGTATATGTAAGAGCTTTCTTTCATATTGGTGATATAAGATCACTCAACTTTTACACGCTTGTAAAATGAAACGAAAGACGCGCAGATCAGCTGCGTTTTATCAATGAAAGGCTAAAAATAGGGCTGTCACCGTGTGTTTGTGCTAGAGGTCAGAAAAGATGAAAAACATTTTTCTCAGTACCTCAGATTACATAAATGGGCGGAGAGACGGCGTGTGGCTGTTCGAACACATTAAACCACATGCGTGTTTACACTAACTGCATAACCATGCTATAGTTAGCCAAGGAACTATAAAACTTCAAGTTTACAACATAGACTGTATCGATGTAAACGAATATGCTGAATTACCTGTGGAGAAGATAGAAAGTAGCAACTTCAGTGTCCCTTGAGCCCCATCTTGGAAAACTAACTCCAATATTGACTTTGGTCTTGATGTTTTTCCTGTCGCGTTGTCGTTTAAAATCCCCGTTTCGCTTCCTTGGCGACTTGTTTTAATGTCCTCGAGAATATGTCTTCAACAGGCTTTCAAAACAAAGCATTAGATTGCAGGTTTATCATGGTGTGCGGCTGTTGTAAAATCCGAAGGATTCAGCTACGCAGGTCGCAGGCTGCATACATCATCAAGCCTGGTTTATTTAAATTAACTGAGCATTACATTCGCAAGTCATAAGCATATCACATCAATTTACAATTAACTAAGAATAATTGTCAGCTTTATAATTGTTAATATTCTGAAATAAGACTGTCTTGATGACGTATACCGCCTACACATGCAACCTCCGGAGGTTTCAGCTAGCGGCCAGCGTGAATGTCTGAAAGTGCGAAAGGCGGAGCTTGAATTTCAGGAATGTCCCTCTTCGGCGAATGTATTTCAAAGATGGAGGCACAACATGGATTCAGCCAGAGAGCGATTCAACGGTATGCATTTTAAATAGCAGATTCTACACTTATATATGTATATATATATTTTGTTTTTTTGTTTGTTTTTTTTTGCCGTATGGGTTAGTAGCGTTTTTTGGAAATGCAGGTTTCAATTGGACAGCGACGATATTTTCCTTGCGTTTTGTAACGTCAATCCATATTAAAAGTATATGCAGAGCACATTATGCCCAGTAAAACTAAGGGTTGTACGCTCCATATATGATTATTTTGGGGAGGAGATGGGGGCGGAACGCACGTACGCACAATCTTCCGCTCAATGGGATTTATGAATAGAATTTTACGCAGTTTCTGGAGTATGCATGGTTTTATAAATCTGAAAACCTCTGTGCATACGCAAATTCTGCCATATGTGCGTACCCACACTTTAAGGATGGAATCTACGCAAAGTTTTATAAAAGAGGACCCAGGTGTTAAGTGAATACAGAGATTATAAAAGTAAGCAAGCAGGTATTAATAAAGCGTATTTGTTTATAAAACCATTAATTTTAGAGTTTATCTTGTTATTAATTAACATTTAAGAAATTGTATATAAAGTTTAGCTTTTATCATCAGAGGTGTAAAGTACTTGAGTAATTTTACTTAATTACTGTACTTAAGTACTATTTTTTACTTGAGTACAATTAAAAATCAATACTTTTACTTAATTAATTTTTTTTGGAAAAAAAGTACTTTTTACTCCTTACAGTTTTATTTACAGTCAAAAGTACTTATTTTTTAGAGATCAATTAATTCTATTTTCCCTTGCTCTTACCAAAACAACTACATTTGCGCTGATGTCCAGTTTAACTTAAATGTATTTTTATTCTGGATCCTGTGGACCATTCTAAGGAATTGGCCAACAGTTCATCTGATGATGAAGATTTTTTTGCTTCTTTGAAACTGTCAACACATGAAGTGTACATGACATAACCGAAAAGCTACACAAATGCGATCAGGACGGTCAGACTAAAATGGATTTCCGGAAATGCGTTTTGAAAAACCATTTTAAACCACCACTGGATGTAGCCTGAAACGGATTAGAAAAAACGGATTTCATGTGGTTTTTGGCCGTTCACACTATCTAAATGTGATTGGAATCCTATCAGATATGCACCAAAATCGGATTTGGACTGACAGTGTGAACAAGGTCTAATACACCTCTTCCTGCATCGGCTGCCTGTGAGAGGCTTGATAGAGCTTGAATTTTGAAAATTAGCTTTTGGTCAAGTTAAATTCGAGGTTTTACAACTTTGAGTAGCATGTTGCATACTGAAATTAGGTAGTCTTATACTGTAGTTTGATAAGTAAAGAATAATTGATGACGGGCAGCTGAATTATAAGAAAATAATGCACACCCTAGGTGGCATTGTGCCGTTACACCGCGGGTGTGCATTATTTTCGAATAATTCAAAGGACCGGAGTCATTTATTCCGCTTATACTGTACCACGGTTACCACAAACATTGCTCTGGTGCCTATTTTTAAGACATTTTAAAGGTTAGGTGTGCTGTTATTAAAAAATAATCAACACCCATGGAACATTTCTCAGCCAATCAGAATCAAGCATTCAACAAACCCGTGGTATAAATAAATACAATTAAATACAATCAGTTGTAAAGCAGGATAAAACCTTGTATGTGTTTCATTCACTTCATGTTTTTAGAGTTTAAAAGCTTAAACAAGAATCTCTAGTTTTCATTCTTCCTGTTACTTTTACTTTTTTAATACTCAAGTACAATTTTAATATTTAATACTTTTTTACTTTTACACAAGTATGATTCTGGCCAGATACTTTTACTTTTAATTGAGTAAAATTTACACTCAGTACTTGTACTTTTACTTCAGTAAAATTTTTGAGTACTTTTTACACCTCTGTATATCATTTACAGTAACAATCACAAATTATATGTCATTTATCGTTTTTTTTCCGGTCATGAATGCTTTGAAATCTCAAAATTATATAAGATCGCTGAACTGTAGCCGGGGCTTCCCAGAGGATATCATTTTTTTAAGTTTAGTTATCAAAATGTTTGATATAACAAAAAGATTGTATATCTTTGTTTTATGTTTTGTAGATCGTGGCTTTAAAATCTTATGAGGAATAATTTAACGAATCAAAACACAGCTTTTTGTTTTCTGATCTTTAGCTGGAAAACGAATATGGAATCAATTAAACATACACTGATTCTGCAGGCCTAATTAAATAATATTTTTCATTATAATTATGAAGCAAATAATCAGGATCAGAATTCTGTCATCACTGACTTGTGTATATTGAGAGTCATATTTAATTAATAAAACTTTACAGGTTGCATTTTTAACAATAGTTAATGCATTTACTAACATGAACTAACAATGATTAATAATTCTACAACATTTATTAATTCTAGTTCATGTTCATTTCAACATTTACTAATACACAAAATTACAAAAAGTTGTAACTGTTTACATTAGTTAATGCACAGTGAGCTAACATGAACAATTGGATTGGCATTAACTAACATAAACAAAGATTAATAAATGCTGAAAAACTAAATCACTCATTATTACTAATTTAACTAATGCCATAACCAATGTTAACAAATACAACCTTATTGTAAACAGTTACCAATTAAACTGTATATGTCTTACTTACACAGTCTTGGTATTGTAGTGGTTTTTCCTCGGCTGTCCTGAACCGATCATTTCTGGTGTGACGTTTGACCCTTTGAAGCTAAAACAACACAGACATCATATGCAATTAACAAAACTATCTTAAAGTTCACGTTCTTCCTGATCCCATTTTTCAAACTTTAGTTAGTGTGTAATGTTGCTGTAATAGCATAAATACTGTAATACCTAAAAAATGATAAAACTCAAAGTTCACTGTCAGGCGATATATTTTCTTTAACAGAATTCCCATTTCAAAGCCTACGGCAAACAGCCGGTTTGGACTACAGCCCTCTACTCCCCGGTTAAATGACGTCAAAGCAAGAGTGTTTGACTAAACTCTGCCCACAAGAATACGTCAGTCGGCAGTTTTGGCTTAAACAGCATTGCTTAGCCAAGCTGCTGTCGAATCACAACACACTTAAAAAACTACACAATCAGAACTCGTTATGTATTTCTGAAGGAGAGACTTCATTGAACAAGGAAGATATCAGCCTGTTTTGAGGACAGTGAAAACAGCGCTATACAGATAAGTAAATTGTGTAAAAAATAATGTGAACACATGTTATATTGCGCACTGTAAACACAATCAAAGTTTCAAAAACACAGGAAGAACGGGACCTTCAAAACAGATTTTATTTTTAGTAAATTGCCTTTCTAGTAACTTAAAAGGTAAAAAGGCATTTTAAAAGACTCCATTAGAGTACCATACTGTATATCGACGGATGCAAATAAAATAGCATTTAACTAAAACAACAAGTAGAAAAATATTTGTTATAGACTATTATGACAGATATAAACATCACTGGTCTAGGAGTACTTCCTGTTTCAATATTTTTGTTGTATTTAATCTTACATATATAACTTAAATGTTTTAAATATGTTTGTTTAACATTTTGATTCATTTCTGATGTTTGTGTTTTTTTATAATGTTTGCATAGTGGTAAAAAGAAAGTGCTTCTGGAAATGTGTTGTTTACATCTTGCAAACTGATCTACAGTATATTGTTATGCTGGGGTGTGTGTCTGTTTATCAGAACATCCTATTAGTGCCAAGGTTTTCATGTTATTGCTCAGCAGAAATCAGTGGTGCAGTGGTGTCATCTAGAGGACAAGTTGATTAAAACACTTTCAAGTAAAGGACACAGACAAAAGATTTAATTTACTGTTTTGACATTGTTACCTTATCTAAGTCAGATTTCTCACAGACTAGTTCCATTAATCTCAGCCAGGGGCCCAGCAAGCAATAGCTTTAAGAGATAAAATGAAAAGTATTTTTCTCACTCTCAAGTTGTTACAAATCTGTATAAATTTCTTTGTTTTGATGAACACAAAAGAAGATATTTTGAGGAATGTTTGTAACCAAACCGATCATGAGCCCCATTCACTTCCTTATGAGGAAAAAGAATACAATAGAAGTGAATGCTGCTCTTTACGGTTTGGTTACAAACATTCCTCAAAATATCTTCCTTTGCAAACATTCCTAACATTATCTTCCTTTTAAAGTGCATTGTGTAACTTTCAGAACGATCTCTTGACAGAAATGCAATATAAAAATTAGGGGTGCATCGATATATTGCCCGATGATGCTTGCTATGCTTCTCAATAGGTGTGGGAATCGCTGGATACCTCGCGATACTATTTGATACACGATACATGGCTCCCAGTAGCAATAGTATCACGATTCTCCGATAATCATAATAATTGCTTGCAAATTCTATGCCGATACATAACAATATCTGCCAAACTATAAAAACAACATGTCCAGGGAAAGATTAAGTGGAACTTTTCTCTCTATGCAAGTCCACAAAAAGTTTTTAGGTACAGGGCTCCAGACTACATTTTTTACTATGAGTACTGTATCCCCTGACTGAAAATTGCAAGAAGAAATGTTAGGTGCACACTTTATATCAATGAATGCAATTATTTACTTTTTCCCCATAATATCTGCATTACTGACAAATACTTTGATAATAAATAGACTTTTTTTGCACAATTGATCAAACTTTAATAGGAAGCAATATACCCTTTTAACTGTAATGTAGGTGTTCATTTATAAGTTGTTCCACTCTCATCTCTCATCTATGCCATGTTTAATGACCCCGCATCTTCTCATGGTTAAATCTGTGTTTTCATGTGCATGCGGGGCTGTGCAGACCATCGGTAGATTACTGAACGCATTGGGAATAAGAATAGACACATCGTGCAAATGAGCGATCGCACATTCGTTTTGGGCTCGCAAATCTACTGAACTAACAACTAAAAAAATTTAAAGTCGCCCATGTGCAAGTGCAAATGCTTGCGCTGTCTCATTTGGGTGCAGTCTGAAGTCCTGAGGTAAATGAACAACATATTAGCAATGTGTAACATTTCAAGTACATTAAAACATTTTGTGCTAATAGCTTTTCTTTGTAAACGGACACATTTAACAACATATAAATGTGTTTCTTTAAACATTTCTAATTTTACCAGCCCATCAATGGTATAACAGCATTTGGACTTAAACGTGGCTGAGGCATCTATTATTTTAGTCACATCCACCATCCTATCCTAATTTCTTTTAACGTTTGTTCATTTTTTCACCATTCCAATCATTCATGTGTTTAGCGTCACCCAGAGGAGCCATAAAGTAATGGCGCTGGGAAATCGATTTAGGGCATCTTGCTTATTAATTAATGTATCGATATTTGAAGCCAGCATAACGATTCTCGTATCACAGAGGCAGAGGATCAATACATTGCCATATAGATATATTGTCCCACCCCTACTTCTCAATGAATTACAGTGAAATGCCGCTACATCCAAAAGCCAGAGGGCGCTCTTGTCCAGAAACTCAATATGCACTGTAGACGAACAACCATAAACACGCAGCTCCAGGAAATGGCTTAAGGATATATTTTTATTGCTGTTCCTCTAACCTTTTCAGGTATTTTTATGATAATAAAGAATATGTATAATGTTCGGTATGTATAAATTTCAGATCGATAAGGACTTACTGATCAAAAGCCGTGGTACATGAAATAGGTGTGAATAATATCGCCTGTTCGATTCAGAATAGTAATCGGCCATGTATTATTAGTGTATCTGTAATTATCGGTGCACCCCTTATAAAAATTCAATATGTGGCGGCTACCATATGCGGTTTGAAATTGAGAGGTGAGCTTTGGGTTGATTAACACACACCACCTTTAACTAGGTTAACTATAGTCCCAATATAGTCTGGCTACGAGTAACCCGCTTCTAGCCAAAATAAACTTGAATTTGGTTGTCATGTTTAACAAAGTAACTTATGGTTAGACATCTATTAAATGTTCAATGAGCGCCCAATTTTTG
The DNA here is from genome assembly GCF_030506205.2 of Paramisgurnus dabryanus. Lineage (NCBI taxonomy): Eukaryota > Metazoa > Chordata > Actinopteri > Cypriniformes > Cobitidae > Paramisgurnus > Paramisgurnus dabryanus. Next base: position 12,380,754 of record NC_133345.1, read on the forward strand.
CTTAGTTTTAGCCTAGACATCTGAGTATGCACCGTAACATTAGATTCATGGATCAACAATGTCAACAGTGGATTTTTAACAAAGTATCTGGCCACATTTGGTATAAATAAATTGAATGGTCAATCCCACAAACTGCAACATCAATATTGCATTTCCTTTAGCTATTTTGAAAACGACAGTTTAGGTATTCAGAGTGACGTCCCAATTTCCAGCCATGCCTATTTGGCACCGCCCGCTCTATTAAAGTAACACCCCACTCAATTTTCATCATAAATTAGAGAATCAAGTGGGTGAGTGGGTAAGAAAGAGAGAGAGAGTAAATGATAGAGAGAGATGTGGATCACTCTAAACATCTGCTTGTGTCTGACATTGAAGTGTATCTCTGCTGCTTCAATTTTACATTCTGATACCTGTCAGCTTCAAGGACACTTTAAGTTAAATGGGATGTACCAGGATGGAGATCTTATACTTGGAGGCTTGTTTGAAGTTCACTTTCTTGCTGTGTTCCCAGAGCTGAGTTTCAGAACTGAACCGGAACCACCATACTGTGAGGAGTAAGTGTGCATCCAGACAGCCATGCCACACTAAAACAAGAAGAAAAACATTTGTGGTTATATACCTCAGAAAAACAATTCTTTAAAAAATATTGTAACATGAAGCCTTTAAGTTAAGTGTTAGCTGCAAATATTTGTTTTCTCAAATGATGTCTTATTGCAAACACAGAAAAAAAATGCTAACTTATTTTGGTTTGGTACTGTCTGTTTTCTAGATTTGATGTGTCAAGTTTTCAGCAGGCACAGACTATGATCTTTGCTATAGATGAGATCAATAAGAATCCAAATTTCTTGCCAAACATCACTCTTGGTTATCATCTTTATGACAACTGTGTTATGTTGGGAATGGCATTCCGAGCTGCCATAGCACTTGTTAGTGGAACACAGGGGTCCTTCTTCAATCTTAATTGCACTGGATCACCACCAGTTATTGGAATTGTGGGGGACTCAAATTCCACTCCTTCCATTGCTATTTCCAGTGTGCTGGGGCTGTTTCGTGTACCTATAGTAAGATGGGATATTATTTTCTATATTTCATAATATCAGAAATGTGTGCAAACATGATAAATCTATTATTTTACAAAAATGTTTAAACACAATTGGTATAGCGCTTTCCATCTTTTTTCTCTTTCTCATTAGGTTAGCTATTTTGCCACCTGCTCCTGTTTGAGTGACAGGAAGAAATATCCCTCTTTTTTCAGAACTATCCCCAGTGATGCCTTCCAGGTTCAAGCTATGATTAGGATCCTGAGATATTTTGGATGGACCTGGGTTGGTCTTCTCTATAGTGATGATGATTATGGAATCTACGCTGCTCAGTCCTTCCACCAAGAAGTGCAGCTATTTGGTGGCTGTGTTGCTTTTTCTGAAATTCTGCCTTTTGATAACAACCGTAGAGATATTCAGCGCATAGTAAAAGTGATTCAGACCTCTACAGCTAAAGTTGTGGTGGTGTTTGCCACATCAACATATGTGTTACCTTTGATGGATGAGGTGGCATTGCAGAACGTAACAGGGAAGCAGTGGATTGCAAGTGAAGCTTGGGCCACCTCTCCTGTATTTCAAACGCAGCGTCTTCTGCCTTTTCTTGGGGGCACACTGGGCATCGCCATCAGGCGTGGAGAAATCCAGGGACTTCGTGACTTTCTGTTGCACCTTCGTCCTGGCAATGATCCAAGAAACAATATGGTGAGAATTTTTTGGGAGAACATGTTTAAGTGCAGGTTTGAGACGGGAGAAAAAGAAGGTGATGAAATTTGTACAGGGCAAGAGGATCTGAGCAGCACAAACACAGCATACACTGATGTATCACAACTTAGGGCCTCATATAATGTGTACAAATCAGTTTATGCCCTGGCACATGCACTTCATGATCTGATGCAGTGTGAGGAGGGGAGAGGACCATTCAGTGACAACACCTGTGCTGACATAACAAACCTGCAGCCCTGGCAGGTAAGGTTCAAATATGTAGTCTTAGAAAACAAAAATAAACTAAAGATGTGCTACATGTTAATTTAGATTACATTTAATCATCTGTACAAACTGTACAGCTGCTTCACTACCTACAGAAGGTGAACTTCACCACAGGTTTTGGGGATCATGTGTCATTTGATGAGAATGGAGATGCTCTGGCCATCTATGATGTGATGAACTGGCAGCCGAGCGCTGATGGGTCAATCATTGTCCGCACAGTCGGTGTGGTGGATGAAGGGGCGGCAACAGGGAAGGTGCTCACACTGGATGAAGATGCATTATACTGGAACTTTGAGACAAGAAAAGTAATTAAAAATGTAATTTAGTAGTATTTTAAATCTACTCAGAGTTTGTATTTTACAGATGCATACATGCACTCAAATTACTGTTTTCGTGATCCATTCATCAGCCTCCATGGTCTGTGTGCAGTGAGAGCTGCCCACCAGGCACAAGACGAGCCAGGAGAAAAGGCCTTCCTGTCTGCTGTTTTGACTGCCTGCCATGTGGAGATGGAGAGATTTCTAATACAACTGGTGAAAAAAATTAATACCCTATTCAAAACCTTTATAAAATGTATAATTTAAAAAATAAAATTATTTGCTATTCTGTTTCTCCTAGATGCAAATGAGTGCACATTGTGTCCAGATGAGTTTTGGTCTAATCCAGAAAGAAATCGCTGTATCCCTAAAGAAGTGGAGTTTCTGTCCTATGAGGAACCTCTGGGCATCTCCCTGACCACTGCTTCTTTGCTCGGCACCTGCTTCTGTGCTGTTGTCATGATAATTTTTGCTCATCACCGCAACACTCCTATAGTGCGCGCCAATAATTCAGAACTCAGCTTCCTGTTGCTGCTGTCACTCAAACTTTGTTTCCTGTGTGTGCTGCTGTTTATTGGCCGACCACAGTTGTGGACGTGTCAGTTAAGACATGCTGTGTTTGGCATTAGCTTTGTTTTGTGCGTCTCCAGCATTCTGGTCAAGACTATTGTGGTAATAGCCGTGTTTAAGTCATCTCGACCAGAGGGTAAAGGTGCTATGAAATGGTTCGGAGCAGCCCAACAAAGAGGGACCGTTTTGGTCCTAACTGCCCTCCAAGTGGCAATATGTGTTGTCTGGCTGTCAACTGCATCTCCAACACCTCATAAAAACAGTCAGTATGTCAGCTCCAAAATAGTTTATGAATGTGCTATTGGTTCAGTGGCTGGATTCGCTGTGCTGCTGGGCTACATTGGGTTTCTAGCAGCAGTGAGCTTCATGTTAGCTTTTCTAGCAAGAAATCTTCCAGATAGTTTTAATGAAGCAAAGTTCATTACCTTTAGTATGTTGATCTTTTGTGCTGTATGGATTGCGTTTGTTCCAGCTTATATCAGTTCACCTGGAAAATATGCAGTGGCTGTGGAGATTTTTGCCATTTTGGCTTCCAGTTTTGGATTATTGGTGGCCATATTTGCCCCAAAGTGCTACATCATCCTCTTACATCCAGAGAGAAACACTAAAAAAGCCTTAATGGGAAGAGGCACAGAAAATAAATAGTATGATAATCACATACTATATGACACAAAATTGGGTATATTTCTACCTTTGTAAACAAATAAGTCAAAGCTTTACAAAGTCTGTTTATTTATATGACTATATTAATATATAAATCACAGTGTACATAATAAAAACTGTATTGAAATGTAATGTATACTTAATTTAATAAATACATTAGCACAATTGTTCATCAGAACAAATAAAAAAGTAATTCCTGAGAAATACTTTTCAAATGAATTGTGCCTTTGAGTCATGTAATATAATATATCACTACAGTGAATTGTGAGGAAGTGATATTATCAGCTTTAAAATTCAAGATGTTCTATGACACATGTGATTCCGTCTTTCTCCAAAATGAGATATCTAATTATAATCATAACTATTATAATCCCAGTTGCATATAGTGTGCATATTCAACAAGATCTATGTGGTTTAATCACTACATTTTGAGACACATCCATTGTGTAATGTTAAACTATCTTCCTCTTCATTTAAATGGCATTATCTTGACAACAAAAAAAGCTAAAAAGGGTCCTGAATGTACAATGAATAATAAATTAGCATTGCTGTGATTAGCTTTAAAGGCGGAGTGCACGATTTCTGGAAAATGCTTTGGAAAAGCGAGTCAGGTCGACTACCAAAACACACTTCAGCAGCAGCCAATCAGCAGTAAGGGGCATGTCTGCTAACTGACATCGTTGCCTGTTGCGTATGTGTGGGGCAGATCTATCAAATGAAGGTCCAAATTCTATTGGAGTAGGGGCATGTTTGTTTGTTATGAATAATAATGTAGAGCTCTGCTCTGATTGGCTGTTTCACAGAGCAGCTCAGTTCACTAGCTCTGTGTGTGTGTGGTATATGTAGTTTACAGGGACATGAATAGTGCTATGCTATAAACATGTTTGTACAGTGTTGCCTCAAATATGTCATTACCATATGTACAAAACTCTTAAACTCTTTTAATTATTTCAGTGGTAGACTCTTAACTGGACGCATTCTAACGCTGCTGCAATTTCGACAATATTGCAATTATACTTTACCTCATGTAAACACAATACTTCAAAAAAAAATTGCTCAAATAGCGCAACAGCAGTGTATACAACCGCACCGTTCTAAAAACAAAATCGAACACATTGTTTTCTATTATAATACGCACATACGCCTGTTTGCGGCGCCCAGCTACGACTCAGGAAGTTGCTCAAACCCCTGTCGCGCCACAGAGCACCACTCACATAGTTTAACATTACATAACATCATATTTGTCCCAAAACATTAACGACTAACATTGGCTGCCAACGTATATTTTGCATTTTGAAGTAGATGCTATCTGACTAAGCTTGCGCTATTTAATGTGCACTTCCGGTCTACGATACCTCAGAGTTGTCCTAGACGCGACTCGACGCGGCCCTGAGCTGCGCTTTCGGTGTGCGACCCCCTTTATAGTCAGGTGCGATTTATATGTCAAAATTAACTCTGACTAATACTGACTAACATGAACTAAGAGACAACATTAAGTCTACAGCCATAAGAGTCCACTATATGCTGCTCCTGTATTTATGTAATTCAAAGGAATCAGTGATGTGGAATGAATTTGGGAGCTTGGTGAACTTGTCTTTGGCTTGTTATTTTAATTTAGCCTATTCAGCCTCCCAGGAATGTTCTGTATGCTATTGTGTTAGCTGAATAACTTTTAATGTTACGTTAACATGTACGAACACCTATTCAGCCTGCTGTTCTGTGTATTTTCTAAATAAATGCGACTTATAGTCCAGTGCGACTTATAGACGGTTTCATCGGACGCACGTGCGCTGACGTGATACACGTCTGGATCCGAACTTTACTTCCGGTTTCAGTTTTTTAATGGTCTGACTAGTTGCTAAACTGATCTCTTGAACAAATACCTCGTCAAAAATAACAAATGTTTTGGTTTCCTAGGTAATCTATTTGTTGTTGTTTTTTTGCTTGTTATATAAATAAACTACGTGCAAAGCCCTTTTTGTTATTTATTCTTAGCGGAGTTTACCGGAAGTTAGGTGCAGACCACGACAGCCGCCTGTTTATGTTGTTACTGCTGAAACGTCTATATATGTTTTTTCCTCTTCGTGACGCAATTTTTCACTGATGCGACTTATACTCCGGAGCGACTTAAAGTCCGGAATTTGTTATTGCAACATTTTTTAGATATATATTTTTATCTTTCTTCAGAAATACAATATGTGACCCTGTCTGTGCAATCCAAGCTAAAGTCTCATAGCCTAATTATGAGAACAGATGGGGTGGTGATGATGGCGCAGTGGATAAGACACACGCCTTTGGTGTGAGAGACCCGAGTTTGAATCCACTGTGACACACCATTGTGTCTCTGAGCAAGACACTTGACCCCTAGTTGCTCCAGAGGTGACCGACCTCTGACATATATAGCAGTTGTAAGTCACTTTGGATAAAAGCGTCAGCTAAATGGATAAGTAATTAAGTAGTAACTAAGAAGCATCATGTTTTTTTCATGAATTGATTTCACTCTGATTTCAATCTTTGACCTGACCTTACTTATTTAAATAAATGATATATTAATTCATTAGTTCTTTACATTGTGTACTGTAGGATGATTTATGTAGTAAACAGTAAATCACAAAAAAAAGGCTTAAGCTGGGGTTTTCATAGACAGGGTCATAAGTAGTATGGGTAGTTGATAGCACTATAGCTAACAATACATTGTATTGGTCAAAATTATCTATTTTAATGTCAGAAATCATTAGGAAATTAAGATTATGTTCTATAAACATATTTTGTAAAGTCCTACAGTAAATATATATAAAAAAATATTATTAGAAATATGTGTTGTTAGGGACTCAATTTGGACGATTTTAAAGGCGCTTTTATGAATATTTTTATTTTTGTGCACACTCAGATTATATCGGCCAAATATTGCCCTATCCTTACAAATCATACATCAATGGAAATCTTATCTTTTCAGAGGATGTACAAATCTCAATTGGAAAAAAAATGACTGGTGGTCACAAAATTTGAAATTTCCTGTTAATTTACTCAGATCATTCAAGATGTAGGTAGGTAACATTACTATTCAGTTTTAGTTTAAAACCATTGGTGATTTACAAAAAATACAGCAAACTTCAAACTTGTAACGTTCCATTTTGAGTGAACTTCCCTTTAAAAACGCTTGCTTTACCCGTGGATTTTCTCATGGACAGTCAAACCCCAAATAAACGTTAAATTAGGAAAATCATATTATTTTAAGACAATGATTTGACACAAAGATTTTTTTTAATGAACCGAATAGACTGTGTACCGTTGTAATTTAACAAGCTAAAGTTAACTAGCTAAAAACGTTATGTATACTACATAACGTTATAACATAACGTTAATACAAATACGCCGATTGCCACATATTTAAGTTAATGTTTTCGGTACAGTTCAAATGTAGTACTTTTTTGTAGTACAATTTTATATCATAGAAAGACATACTTCCACAGTTTTGCATCCGTTTAACTTACCAGAAATAGTGTGACGACCTTTCTGACTGAAGACTGCGCAAGCCTCGCTGCAGAAACGAACTCACGAGACCCCAACACTTGTCAACCAATCAAAAATCAGTGTTCTTTAGCGATGGTATTGTGTACCGCCTGATTGGTTTTATCTTGTACGTAAATCGTGAATCTCAAACATACGTCCAAAAAATAAGATCTTTAAGATTATTAACTGAAAAAAGTTTTATTTATGCTAATTATATTGGAGTGCATATACATTAAAGTGTGTTGTACCATGTACACACTTAATACCATAAAAAAATCATTCACGGCTTTAGTCTACACATCATATTATCATTTTGTTATAATCTGTTACTGTGTGTACCATAATACAGCAATACTTCCAGGTTGCATTTTCTTAGCAACAAGGGGAAGTGCAAGACTGACACCTAGAGGACAATATGATAATAAAAACTGTCCAAGACAAACCAAGCTTGAGACAACAAAGAAAAGACACAGTTGTCTCATAAATAAGCCTGTAGGCAATCTCCTGAGCTGTTGTTTATGGTACATATATAAAATATTCATTATTTCATCAGTACGTTTCTCCTTGTGCTTTATTTCTTTTAAAAAGTTTGTCTTTAATAAAAATTACCTATAACATCCATCTGCAAAGGACATACTGACAAGAACATCCCTTAAACTAGTTTATTAAAGAGAAAATGAAGGACGCAGAGTGACGTCCTTATTTCCACGAATGGCCACTTGGCACCGCCTGTTTCTTTTAAAGCAACACCCCATACAAAATCCATCATACATTTTTGAGCCAACTGGGTGAGTGGGCCAGAAAGAGAGAAAGAGATGTTGATCACTCTGTTTATGTGTCTTTTGTTTTTCTCTAACTGTATCTCTTCAGCTTTGCTCACTGGCTCAGGTACCTGTCAGCTCCAGGGACGCTTCAAACTGAATGGGGTGTACCAAGATGGAGATCTGATACTTGGAGGCTTGTTCGAGGTTCACTTTTTCACAGTGTTCCCAGAGCTGAGCTTTAGATCTGAGCCAGAACCACCATACTGTGAGAAGTGAGTCTGTGGCCAAACTGGATGGAAAAAAAATAGACGTATACATTTATTTATTTAAGTATAGTGTCAATAGAAATTTTTCTTAAGATTGTAAACTTAAATATGTAAAAAAAAAAATGTGTTTTACTTGTCACATGTCTGCTAAGTGCTGTTTATTAATGGAACTTAAACAACATATGTCTTTTTCTAGATTTGATTTGGAAAGTTTTCAGCAGGTACAGACTATGATTTTTGCTATAGATGAAATCAACAAGAATCCCAACCTGCTGCCAAACATCACTCTTGGTTATCATCTGTATGACAACTGTGTGATGTTGGAAATGGCGTTCCGTGCTGCCATAGCACTTGTTAGTGGGACACAGGAGTCTTTGTCTGATGTTGACTGCACCGGACCACCACCAGTGATTGGAATTGTGGGGGATCCAGGTTCTACTCCTTCTATTGCTATATCCAGTGTGTTGGGGCTGTTTCGTGTACCTATAGTAAGATGGGATGAAAAAAGTAAAAAATACACACAAACATACACACAAAGATATAATATTTACATGCAATATATATATGAATATCAGTTTGCTTTTAACCAATCCTTTTAGTTCTCTGTGTGTAAAGATTTGTTAATATATATAAAAACAATCACAATATTTGTTGATCATCTTCTTCTATCTTTCAATCTCATTTGTTCCCTCATTAGGTTAGCCACTATGCCACCTGTTCCTGTTTGAGTGACAGGAAGAAATATCCCTCCTTCTTCAGAACTATCCCCAGTGATGCCTTTCAGGTTCGAGCTATGGTTCAGATCTTAAGACATTTTGGATGGACCTGGGTTGGTCTTCTCTATAGTGATGATGATTATGGCATCTACGCTGCTCAGTCTTTACACAAAGAAGTGCAGCTGTTTGGTGGCTGTATTGCTTTTTCTGAAATCCTGCCCCGTGATAACAACCGCAGAGATATTCAGCGCATAGTAAAAGTGATTCAGGCCTCTACAGCTAAAGTGGTGGTTGTTTTTTCTACTTCAACCTATCTGATGCCTTTGATGGATGAGGTGGCTTTGCAGAACATGACAGATGTACAGTGGATTGCAAGTGAAGCTTGGGCCACCTCTCCTGTATTTCACACTCCGCATTTTCTGCCGTTTCTGGGAGGCACCTTGGGTATCGCCATCCGACGTGGAGAGATCGAGGGACTTTATGAGTTCCTGCTACGCATCCACCCCAGTATTGATCCAAGAAATAATATGTTGAGGATCTTCTGGGAGAACATGTTTGATTGCAGTTTTGAAAAAGAGGGTATACATTTTGATAAAGAGCAATTTAAAAAAGTGTGCACAGGTGAGGAAGATCTACGCAGCACAGACACAATATACACTGATGTTTCAGGGCTCAGGCCTGCCTATAATGTGTACAAAGCAGTTTATGCCCTGGCACATGCACTTCATGACCTGATGCAGTGTGAGGAGGGGAGAGGACCATTCAGTGACAACACCTGTGCTGACATAACAAACCTGCAGCCCTGGCAGGTAAGCAGATTCAAAATATGCATGTACAAAATATGTGGTTAAAATATGCATGTAACACTCATCCTGTCTGCAAAATGTACAGCTGGTCCAATACCTACAAAAGGTGAACTTCACCACAGGTTTTGGAGACCGTGTGTCATTTGATAAGAATGGAGATGCTCTGGCCATCTATGATGTGTTGAACTGGCAGCCGAGCACTGATGGGTCAATCATTGTCCGCACAGTCGGTGTGGTGGATGAAGGGGCGGCAACAGGGAAGGTGCTCACACTGGATGAAGATGCATTATACTGGAAATTTGGTGCACATAAAGTAAATAACATTATATTGTTGTAAATTTCCACATTCATACTGTACACACACAAATATTGCAAATCTATTTTCAGGCATGAAAATCCCTCACCTTTCGGCGAAATTCGCCGTTTTGAATTCAAAAAAGGTGACCCACGTGAATCATGCAGATTCGATGAGAAAACATTTTTGGGGTGGAGGGGGGGTATGCGCGCGTTGTTTGAAGACGCGCCCTTCGCCGTCATCCAAACATGTATCCCAGACATTAGATTTGTTTGAGTTCATGCTGCGCTGCAAAAACCGACAGGCAGGCAGGTGACATCAAAGTATCACGAGAGTAAAGCGAGAAGTCATAAGGAAGTCTGCGTTCGAACGGCTCTCGCGCTACTATGATGTCATCCGCATTTCTGTGTTCTTCGTCATACAAGCTTGTTGAAGATGCGTAGAGCGACTGCCTTCGGGACGTAAAGTCAACACAAAACGCTGTAAAACTATCATTGTGGAATTCTAATGCGTCAATCAATTAAAACAACACATCTACATAGACTGACACTGCAAAGTGACCTAAAAGATTTTTGTTGGAATGGATTGGAACGAATTATGGACGTACTCCTCGCTTGTAAGTCACATTGGTCTACTAGTCCACGGCTGTAAGTACTTAAATGTAAATATGGTGAAACTGCAAAATATTGCATGAAATGCTGTAATAAGAACATACTGTTACTAATACAGTTAATAAGAAAGTTTACCGTTTACAGTAACATTTAAGCGATTTTAGACTATTTGAGCGACAAAGATGCTAAAGTGAACCGTTTTCAGTGCGCATACGCGCACAAACTCAAAAATCACGCAAAGCAGACGCATATTTTTTGGGCTTGACAGGAGATATACGCACAAACTATATTGTAATACCACAGTCTCTGCAAGTATTCTCATAAAAACAGTCGTTTATTATAAGTGAGATGTTGATCATGTGTCAGTGTATAGAGCTTCTCCGTTGTTAAAGGGACAGTTCGTCTCATAAGAAATGCATATGTTTGAGTCATAATGTTAATCAAACTACAAAAGACAAAAGGAAAATCACTTTTATAGCTTTAAAAAGATTAATTATATTTAATTTATAGTATGAAAACAGTGTTATGTTAATTTGATACTGTTTTTCTACCTAATCAATAATGTTAGATCTTACTTTATTTGTAACTTTGTTCTTTTCTATTTTATATGCTTGTAATGTCTTGATTTGTTCTTATTTTATTTTCCCACATCACTTTTTTGCTTATCTGAAAATTATTCAACCTATGACTCAAAAATCATAATGTAATTCATTTAACCAGTACTATATTGTAAAATTAATTCATTTTAAATTAGATGTAGGCCTTCAGGTCCACCCTATTGCAAAACCAACTTAAAATTGTATGGCCTTGTGACTGATGGTCTGATTATGGCAAAATAAAATTATTGCAGATGTAAAATAGTAAGGGAATTCTACTTGTTACAGCTTTCCACATTTATCAACCCATTTAATTAAATATGGTTTCTGTTACTAGTCAAATGTTTACATTTTAAATCTAAATTGTCCGTCAGAATTAAATAATTGAAATAATGGTCATGTATGTTATGGTGGGAATTTTGTTTCTGCGCACGCGGAGGGATGTTGAGTTCCTTCCTTCTTTTTTGTCCTTGGCCAATCACATGCCTGAAGAATAAATAAGTTAAGTTACAGCATATTCCCTAATGAGCCCATAATATTTATTCTGGGGGGGTCCTCCCACCTCGCGGCCCCATCAGAGGCCACACCGCCCCTCGAGCGCCTTTCTCACCTTTTTCACCCCTGACCCGTTTTCATGCCTGTATTTTATTTACTATTTCCTAACCCTACCCTCTAAATGATAAGATATTTAAGGAACACTATTAATGAATGATAACAGTTGATGTCCCTGACAGCCCCCACGGTCTGTGTGTAGTGAGAGCTGCCCAACAGGCACCAGACGAGCCAGGAGGAAAGGACTTCCTGTCTGCTGTTTTGACTGCCTGCCATGTGCAGATGGAGAGATTTCTAATACAACAGGTGAAAAGATAATGGTTGACCAATAAAAAATGCTGTTTGCATATTTTGAAAGGAATATAATTCTTTTTTTCTGCTCACAGATGCAAATGAGTGCACATTGTGTCCAGATGAGTTTTGGTCCAATGCAGAAAAAAATCGCTGCATCCCTAAAGAAGTGGAGTTTCTGTCCTATGAGGAACCTCTGGGCATCTCCCTGACCACTGCTTCTTTGCTCGGCACCTGCTTCTGTGCTGTTGTCATGATCATTTTTGCTCATCACCGCAACACTCCTATAGTGCGCGCCAATAATTCAGAGCTCAGCTTCCTGCTGCTGCTGTCACTCAAACTGTGTTTCCTGTGTGTGCTGCTTTTTATTGGCCGACCACAGTTGTGGACGTGTCAGTTAAGACATGCTGTGTTTGGCATTAGCTTTGTTTTGTGCGTCTCCAGCATTCTGGTCAAGACTATGGTGGTAATAGCCGTGTTTAAGTCATCTCGACCAGAGGGTAAAGGTGCTATGAAATGGTTTGGTGCAGCTCAACAAAGATGCACAGTTTTGGGCTTAACTGCCCTTCAGGTGGTAATATGTGCGGTCTGGCTAACAACTGCATCTCCAACTCCCTATAAAAACAGCCTGTATATCAGGTCTAAAATCGTTTATGAATGTGCTATTGGTTCAGTGGCTGGATTCACTGTGCTGCTGGGCTACATTGGCTTTCTGGCAGCTGTGAGCTTCATGTTAGCTTTTTTGGCAAGAAATCTTCCAGATAGTTTTAATGAAGCAAAGTTCATTACCTTTAGTATGTTGATCTTTTGTGCTGTATGGATTGCCTTTGTTCCAGCTTATGTCAGCTCACCAGGGAAATATGCAGTGGCTGTGGAGATTTTTGCCATCTTGGCATCCAGTTTTGGATTACTGGTGGCAATATTTGCACCTAAATGCTACATCATCCTCTTACATCCAGAGAGAAACACTAAAAAAGCCATAATGGGAAGAGGCACTGAAAAGAAATAGGTTTGCATGCTACCTGTTATACATCTTTGAAGCCCTGCTTGTAAACACGCTGAAGTATTCTTGATACACGTTTTTGTCAACTTTGTCATGACTTACAGTACACATACGGTATGTCATGTGATCAGTGACTCTAAGAACGCCTGTTGTTTCGCATTCATATGTTAAATTTGTTCATTGTTGTATAACAGTAAAATAACAGATCATTTTCATTTACTGTATATCTTTTGATATACTGTATATATGTAACAGCAGAATGTCTGGACAACTCTTTATGTATTTGTTGTTAACTTTATTGAACATAATAAATTATTTCATGTTTTTGTTAAAATAAATACATTATATTAACAGACTGTGAAGCTTTATTGTTAAGAATTACGGAATAAGAGTACAATGCTCACAATGCTCACTCTGGCTTGAATAAAATGATATAGCACTTAGGAACAAATATACAAACCAAAAGTCCAAAACTAGGCCAAAATGGTATAAATCTCCACAGCTACAATGTACTTCCCCTGTGAGCTGACATTTGCTGCACAAATTCAGTCCACACAACACAAAATATGAGCATACTGAATGTAATACACTTTCCCTCATTAAAACTATCTGGAAGTTTCTGGGGAAAGAAGTCCAACAATAAACAGAGAGTAACTAAAAAAACAATGTAGCCCAAAACAGGCAACTCCTGCAACTGACCCCACTGTGCACTCAGGGATGACCAATGACCCCGGGATTCCATGAATGAGATGAACTACCTACGTACTGACCGTTAAAACCGTAGGTACTGTATAGTATGAAGCCTAGTAGTATGAATGGATTCGGACACACATCTGCCATGTTGAAATCATTTTATAAGAGCTGACAATCCAGGTTTATGGTAATTGTGGTTTTGACCAGAATGCAGGGAATGCACAGGACAAAACTAAAGGTGGCCTGTTGAAACATGACCACAGTGAAGGTTGTCCTACAAACACCAGCGAGCACAAAAAAACTGAGTTTCGGTGACCTCAAAAGCAGGAAGCTTAGTTCAAAATGTGTTGACTTTAACAAGTGTTAAGTGTTCCTGTGGTACAGGAAAATAATCGCCACTTTAGATGTCATCAAAGCGCTCTTTTCTCTGGGCACACCTTTATTTTTGACACTATTAGGCCAGAACTCTGGGGAGCAACTGGGGCAGAAAATTATTTCACATTAAAGGTTTAGTGATTTCAAAGGTTATGGCTGTTGATCAGGTGTTCAACTTTTGCCAAAATGAATTAGGAAATATTTATGACCTGTGTGATTGCTTATTTCACCATTGGGGCATGGCAGGCAGTCAAAACAGCACACAGGCAATCCTTTCCTAATGGCTTCACGTGTCTCTGGAGGGCACTCCGCAGTACAAATGGATGCAGGCACCTGGGAACATGAAATATATGTCACAGTTTAAGAAAGACTGAGAGAGTTTTAGCACAAGAAAGGCTGGTTATGTAATGCATATAAATTTCAAAAACAACAGGATTTATTTCTATATATTGTTATATGTTAGATAAATGTGTAACTGCCTCATTTCAGAATGATCTCACAGATATATTCAAACACTAAAAAATGTTAGAGGCCTATCTCGTCTTCCCAAAGTCTCCAATCCATCTAATAACTGATTCATTAATAATAAGTTGATTTCCTTCCACTTTACAGATAACATACTTTACCGATAAAGAGACCCAATCAGGAGCTTTTCTCCAGATTTCACCAGATCATAGGTGGGATCCCTCCATCCTGAAAATTCTCCTGGCAGTCCTGGACAAGGATATCCCAACTGAATAAATAATATTGTAGGGTCAGCAGAGAACACTAGCAGTTCGGTCTTTGCAAGGTTTAGCTGCAAGTGATGGTCCTTCATCCAGCCAGAGATTTCAGGTAGACCAAATCCGCCTACGCGAGTTTGAAAATAGATTGTTAACAGGCAACTGACTTTGTCCATGACTATTTTTGGTGAAGCTCATCAGGGTCGCTGGCAGGTTGAATATATTAATGAGAGCTCTAATAATACATCACCATCTTGAAAGACACAGATATCATCTAAATGCTTGGACATATCCAAGTTCACACAGAACCTCATCATAGCCTGACCACAGAGACACCAGCACAGATGACAGAAGACACAATAGATTGAGTACAGACATTGGCACAGTTGGTGTTACCTGATCTCTGACAGCCTCCCTGCACTTTGTGCATCAATGTAAAGTGATAATTGATATTTGTTATGACCACAGTCCTGGTAGAGCATGAGAAAAAAAACAACCACAGACAACAATGGGAGGCCAAATTGCGCTTCCTACGTGCAACAAAATTGGATATAATTACACAATAATTCGTAATGAGTTCATCATTATATGAAGCTGGAGAGGGACAGTTGGTACTTTTGGAATAGTGGGGTACTGAGTCACAGTCACTTATCATCTGGCTAAAACAACAACAGGGTCACATCTGCTAGTAAGCCGATGATAAATTAATCTTTAATTAAATCAGGCTCTTGTTTAGGTTCAATAATTTTACTTTAATGGCAATGAAAAGGTTATTGGTCAGTAATTTAAATGCCTTTTTACAAATGTCACGTTAGAAGTTTGTTTGTAACAAATTTGACCATCTTTCGCTGCAAAACCCTCTAAGTGCCAAACCCAAAAATCTCCACTTTCTTTGGACAAAACACAAAACCAGCAATTAGGGGGTGCATTCGGGTAATGTCATTATCTAATTGGTGGCATTTACCGTCTTTTGCATCTGAGCTCCTCAAATATAAACCAAAAATACTGAAAGACAACAGAAATCACAAGTTCAAAATTTCATCTTCATGGCAAACATTTCAGAATTTATTGCATTGGTAGGAAATAGCTTACACTCATCTTTGATGAGCAACTGTTAAAAGAACAACAAACTCGATGCCTTTAAGCACAGGAGAAGTGTGAAGAAAATTTCCGTCGCCATGTCTTAAAAAAGAAAACAAAGTATTAAGTCTAACAAATGTTATTTTTGCTCTCTGTATCAAAGCAATTATAAAAATAAAACTTTAAACATACAGCTTTAGAATATGAAGAATTTCAAACTTTTTTAATTCATGACTAATAGAAAGCAAGCAAGTCAGAGCAAGCAGGTTAATGTGCTGTATTGCATTCAATACAACAGAATCATTCTGTGCAAAATCATAGCACAGGAGCATCTACAGGTCTGTGCATAG
Organism: Paramisgurnus dabryanus; assembly: GCF_030506205.2. Taxonomy (NCBI): domain Eukaryota; kingdom Metazoa; phylum Chordata; class Actinopteri; order Cypriniformes; family Cobitidae; genus Paramisgurnus; species Paramisgurnus dabryanus. The sequence continues at coordinate 12,396,964 of NC_133345.1, forward strand.
TCATGCTGAAAATGTTTACATGCTGTTTTCTAAAGACAAAATGTCACAGTTATTAGCATTTTTATGAAGTAGTGCTTTCAATGAGGACAAATTTACCAACAAAGTATGTACAAACTACACAAACATACAAATAACAAATGCAGGAAGACTGAATAAAAAGTGAAGCCCTGGCTTTGTTGTACTACACAAAAGAACAAATAGCAACAAAACAGTCCCAAGAAATTTTGTTACTTCATTTTTTTTTACCTTGAGACAACACACATTCAGAACAATACATTTTCTAAGAATGACAAAGACCACATATACAGTACATAACATAATCAGTTTGATACAGCAGGGGTAGTACATGTAAGAGCAGAACCCACAACTGTGATATACAGCATATTTACACAAATCTGGAAGTGTCCTGCTACATATCCTTTCAGACTGATAGAGAGAAATACATGCACAGTCATAAACACAACTGTCAAAGCCTAAGCAGGAAGTAGACCTCAGGTTCGGATGGGTTGGAAAAGTCATGAGGGAGCACAAAATCATCAGCATAGTAGCCATCTCCACATCCATAACGCATTGTAGTGCAGGCTCCTTCAGGCAAGCCTCTGTCCTCAGGACCTAGCTGATCTAAATAACCAGCGATGTACGAACCAGTAGAATGTCTGTTCGGTGGAGGATTTTGGGAAGAGACCTTATTGCGGAGCACTACTTCTGTGGATCTGTGTTTGAAGGCGTCTTGCTGTTTCTCACGCGCACGATTGGCTATATGTCGCACTCGACTTTGACTCCTGGAGGAAAGCCGCCTTGAAAGTAACGGTGGAGGATCCTCATGATCATCGGTGGAACTTTTGGGGACCACTGTAAGAGGTTTAGTTGTGGGTTGACTAAAGGAGGTGGGGGTACGTGGATAATCCTCATGCTCTAAGGTTACAAGTTTACGAAGTTGCTCGGTTAAGGGGTCAGAAGACTTCGGTCGACTGGCCGACCCACACATCCGTCTTTGGTCTCGCATTGCGGTAGTGACAAAACTTCGGCTGATGACCTTATACTTGCTCTGAAAGTTACATGAAATGTCTTCAGAGGTCAGGTCTCCAAGGCTTTTGGACTTGCATGTATTGGAGACTTGAGAAGAAGCAGATGGGGAGAGCCCACTGTGGATATGAGGAGTAAAGGCCTCAATGTGTGTGGCTGGCTGGGAATATGAGCGTAGAGGAGCGGGGCGGTCTTGCAGTGGAACAGAGTTGTACATCATGTCATAGTCTGATACAGGTGTATACAAGTCCCTCTCTAATGATGTATGCCTGGATTGAGCCCTTGCAAGACATTCCGAGGACAAAGAGCTTTTTGGCAAATGCTCTACTTGACGGCCACTTTGGTATCTCTCCTCTGTGGTATCTAATCTGTGAGTCCCAAGTGGAAATCTCCTTGGCTGGGATTTATTGATTAAGTGACTGCGCTGATCAACAGTACTAGAAAGACTTTGGTGTGATGGAGACTGGTAGTGTCTGTGAATAGCTGATGTGTCCGTTGAGTAAGAATGAACAGGAGAGGGATGATATGAGGGTTTGTGGAGTTGGGAAGGTTCAAGTCTTGGTATGTGATAAGAAGAAGTCTGGTTTGAGTTTTGAACATTATTACACCATTGAAGGTCCTGGCTTGAAGAAGTCAATGTGTTATCCAAGGAATCTCCATCTACATTGATCTCCACCTCCATCAGACTGCTGCTTGCGGAGTCTTGGCATAATAAGAAGCGATCTGAGACTGTGCTATTGATTGAAGTTTCTCTGTAACCTCCAAATTCATATTCCATCAGAGATCCAGTGGAATGGCATTGGCTGTTATATCTTTGCTTTTTGTTTAACCTCAAGCTTACGTTACCTCCAGTGGACTTGATGGGGGAAGATACTTTGCTAGCGACTGCAGATGCAACAAAGTCCTTCTTGATGTTTGTCAGACAAATGCTGTTTGAAGATACAGGAGAAAGCACCTCCTCATCCAGGATGGTAAAAACCTCAAGTTCAGTAGTTTCGGGGCTAGAGGGTCTGTCGGTTAACTCAGAGGCTTTGCAAGCAGATTCTTGGGTGACCTTTATTGGGGTGCTGGCATGCTCGACTTTGAATGGACGCAGTTCAGCAGGTTGCAAGTTTGATAATAAGGTGCTCTGCTCAGCAGTCATCTCAAATTGGCCAATCAGAGCAGAAATTGACCCACAGGTTTCATTCTCATTTTCCAGCGAGACAGAATCAATAAGGCGAGAAAGAGCACTGTCCTGGAGGGAAACTTGACTCCTTTGGTCTAATTGATCCTTTTGAGTGTCAGACTTGGTAAAGGTATCTGAGGAAGAAGAAGAGGAAGAGGATGAGGAGTAAGTGGCTGCCTTGGGTATTAACACTTTCTTCCTTGAAGATTCCAATTGGCCAGATTCCCTTTGACTTTCTTTTGTTCGCAAGCTATCTGAAGCATCTGACCAGTGGTCTGCTGGCTTTTTGGAAGAACATATTTTTTTGGCTTCAGTCTGGGTGAGACCATCTCTTGGGAGTTCTTTGTGAGGATTGCCCACAATTCCCCTACAGCCCTCAATGACCAGGTAAGGAGTTTCTTTTGTTTCTTTGGGCTCAGTGTTACAGTCCCGAATGTGATTATTAAAAAGGGCACCGTCATCTGATTCTTTAAAGGCAGAGGTTTCCATGAGAAGATCCATTGAGATGGATCTGGGCTTTTCATTCTGTTTGGAATCTGTGGAAGACATTTAACAGGACATGATTATCAGAAAATACTAGAAAATAACTCACAGACCTTCAAACAACACCACAATCCATCACACAGCACAGGACAGATGGAATGTACCACCAAGTACGACAGTGAAAAGGAAATTTGATGGCACTATGTGGGAACATCCAGTTTGTATATTGAACATTGCTTCTGTTTTATTCCAAAAACACACCTTTGATGGATTATGTATTTATTAGAGTTATTAGAAGAAAAACCCTAAAAATAAATCATAAATCAGAGCAATGATTTAAAACTGGAATGTTTTGGATGAGTCGGCCTGAGTATGGCTTGTGGATTACCTGCAGGGGTTTTCCTAGTCAGTTTTCTACTACAGAGAAGAACAGCAGTAAAGACAGAACAAGACAAAGGCAAGTTAAGATATTAAAGATAGTAAAGCCTGTAAGTATGAATACTTCAAAGGGGCTGAGAGAGAAATTTACTACAATGTTTAAAAAGCAATAAAGTGCATGTGAAATAAAATGTTCAATTAAGCAAAGAGCGAAATAATAAGTAGTCATTAAAGGTGCAATGTGGGACTTTTAGAAGAATCTCTTGATAGAAATACAATATACTTAACTATATTATCAGTGGTGTATAAAGACCTGTATTGTTTTTATTACCTTAGAATGAGACGTAATTATATTCATGCACCGCGGGTGGAAGTCACCGCCAAGTTTCTACAGTAGCCCTAAATGGACAAAGCGCATTTTGTCCCTACATTGGCCCTGTCCCAAATGACGCACTTCAATTGGACTTTCAGTCATGTGGCCTTAAATTGCACGTGCTTGCTTTGTCTACGAGTCCGTAGGCTGTCCCATCTGTACGCTTCGAAGTGTGCTCATCAGCGCCCCCTTTGCCCCCTTCGAAGAAGCCCGCACTGCAGCAGGCTTCACGCACTTTACCAACCCAAAAGTCCTTGCGAAAGAGCAGTCAAACCAATCAGTTGACGGAAGAGAGGAGTTCACACTGACAGGCAACTTCTTTACCTATTTTCGGTGGGATGCTCAAGTCTGTCCCAAAATATGACTAGGGTGTACCCACGTAGACTCGCATCAAGGGTCCCTAAAGTCTGCACTACATGATGTCATCAAAGTGTGGACTCTGAGGAAGACCACAAGTCCGGAATAAGCCATTTGGGACAGGGTCGTTGTCTCAGACAATGACATGGTTGTCCTGTGGCAGCTACCGTAGCTTCTTATTGCATTACAAAAATTGAGGTTGGTTGCAATTCGTAATCTCACTGCTAGATGTCGCTAAAAAACCCACATTACACCTTTAAAATAATAGCGAATGTAAATTTATTGACTGTTTTAAAGGAATAGTCTATCCATTTTCCATATTAAACTATGTTATTACCTTAACTAAGAAAAGTTGATACATCCCTCTATCATCTTAGTGCGTGCACGTAAGCGCTCGGGCGCGCTGCGACACTTCGATAGCATTTAGCTTAGCCCCATTCATTCAATGGTACCACCCAGAGATAAAGTTAGAAGTGACCAAACACATCAACGTTTTTCCTATTTAAGACGAGTAGTTATACGAGCAAGTATGGTGGCACAAAATAAAACGTAGCGCTTTTCTAAGTGGATTTAAAAGGGTAACTATATTGTATGGCGGAATAGCACTTTTGGGAGTACCTCGACTCGGCGCAGTAACACTCTCCCTCTCCCATTACGAAAGGGAGAAGGGGAGTCAAAGTACTCCAAAAAATGCTATTCCGCCATAAAATATAGTTCCTCTTTTAAATCCGCTTAGAAAAGCGCTACGTTTTATTTTGTACCACCATACTTGCTCGCATAACTACTCGTCTTAAATAGGAAAAACGTTGATGTGTTTGGTCACTTCTAACTTTATTTCTGTTTGGTACCATTGAATGAATGGGGCTAAGCTAAATGCTATCGAAGTGTCGCAGCGCGCCCCAGCGCTTACGTGCACGCACTAAGATGATAGAGGGATGTATCAACTCTTCTAAGTTAAGGTAATAACATAGTTTAATATGGAAAATAGATAGACTATTCCTTTAAGTTATAAAATATAACACACACACATTTAAAGGAGTAACTGTTTATATCACAAAGCTGCTGTAGTGTTGATGTCTATTAGAATCTGAAGTACTGGCAATATCTGGATGTCTCATTCTAACTGCACCCATGTGTAAATAAAATAAGAGCATTGTGTATCAGCTTTCACAAAATGATTATGACATAAATAAAAGTGTTATTCAAGAGACAGACCAATGATTGTGTCAGGTCCAGGATCTGGGCTTTCCTGGTCTGGGGAAGTCAGAGTGAGGTTACTATTTAGGAGCTTATCCAGAGGCATTGAGATTGGGCGATGTTGAAGGACCCTTCTGTTTCCCATTCTTTTCTCTCTCTCAGTTGATTGAGAGTCCCCAGTACTTTGTTTACTTTCGTTAGAAGCTTCAGCCAACGGCATCTTAATCTTTTTGCGGCCTTTTGCAGGGGCACTGGCGGTTCTCCGGAGGATGTGGTCTGATATGGATCGCTTACGAGGTGTAACACCAATATTTGTGTCTACTGAAGACTTTGAACTTCTATTGAATAAGCCTCTGAAGCCCCGCAACTGACGACCCTAAGGTAAGACAAAGGGGTAGAAAGAAGATTCAAATTATTAAGGAATATTTCTGAACCTTCTGGAACCCAGCACCAAAAGATTATTATTGTGTTTTAAGCATAATAAACCCATTTTCAATTTCAGCTTCACCAAACCTCCATTGCAAAATATATTACAGAATGATTTGTTTGCTTATGTACTTCCTAATTTATTACATTTCACATTATCGTTTTTTTTTAACCTGAGCTGTTTCTTCAGTAGTCCAAATGTCATAAAAACAAATAAACTTGAAAACTAAGCATTTTTTTTCTACGATGTTTATTAACATCAGCTCTTTTAAAACTACTGAGAGGATGGTGTTTCATTGGTAAAACCTTCAACATTTCATTTTTTAAGATGTGAGAAGGGTTTGGCTGCACATCTGTATTTTCTGTCTACCCCAACACCCTCCCCTAAAACAAAAATGACAAATAAGTGATGCTAGGCCCCAGATTCCTGTAAATCCAACACAGACGAAAACAATATATACATGCGATGTCACATTCAATTCACACTTGACGACTTTGCTGTATGTTTTAACAGACACCACAGCCACAGGACAAATACAACACTGTGATGTTAACCATTGCACAATACACTTACACCAACAGGTGGCAGCATAATACTTTGCAACCATCAAAAGCTTGCACAGTTATTCCCAACCAGGGCTCCACGTATCCATAAGGCACCTAAGCATATTACTAAGGGTTTGGTTATAAAACATAACCATGTTTTAATTTACCTTTTAAGCATAAAAATAGACAAATAAAAATTATCAACCACAGTACTGATGATTTTGGGTCTAAATAATACAAATATGGTGCTAAATAAAAAATTATTGTTAAAGTAGTATGTTTGGCTAAATGAACATACTGTAAGTCATAAAAGGTTGGGAAACACTTAAATAAAATCCTGAAGCGTCAATCCAGATTCAAAGTCAAAGACAGAATTGAACGTCCACTACCAAACAGCATTACTTACACAATCAGCTTTGACATTTTAATTCAGTTCTGCACATTTACAACTTAGTGTTCACCGAGCAAGAACAGGATATCACAGTGACACAGGTCAGAAGACGCTCATGCAGTATTCATGCAGCACACTACATAGTCAGGGTACCTTATTAGCTCCTAGCAAGTGCATTATGGTATAGCTTGGGTTGAGGACTAAAGGACTCCACTGGAAAGTAAAAATTTTAAAAGTTGGGACTTCAATTAAATATTTAAGTGATTTTTACAATTTCAGGCATTTATTAACTCATTCCCCGCCAGCCTTTTTTTAAATTGCCCACCAACATTTTTTGTGATTTTCACAAAAGTTTCACAAAAAAGTTCCAGGAAAATGTTCTATAAATATACAAATATATCAAATGAAAGAATAGACCCTTTGCTTTTAAACAAATAAGCAGAACGAGAAAATACGTTTCATCATCTTAATTGGTTCTCTTTTTATAACCTCATAAGAACGATTATCAAAACATACACATAGTTTAAATTTATTAAATTTATTAAATTCGTTTTTGCTTCACTTCAAGAGTGGATCTAGTGGATAATAGCGGAATTACCGTTTACCGTAAAAACTAGTCAGGAAAGCATCATTGGCAGGAAAATGTTTTCTCGAGATAACTCATCAATGGTGGAGAAAGAGTTAAAAAATATTTTTTAAAATTTATTTCAGGCAGGTTTGTCACACTGGACCAGCTGACCTTTTAACACCTTTTTATTTAATCAAAGTTCCTGCAAAACATTAATCCATTATCCATCAAAAAAAGATCAATATACTACAGCAAATGTATAAGAGAGTAGAATTCATATTGGATGCATTTTCACAACACATTTAGTGAAAATGTCTGTTGTTGTATGTGAGGATAGCCGATGCCGGCCATGTCTGTGTCATTATGAGCTCACCTTCCCATAGATTTCATGCACTGTGATATGGACAAAAATGGATGCTTCTGTCATTCCCTCCAAATAAACGTGTCTATATCCTGTGAGAGTGGAAAGAGGAGCAATGATTGATAATGGATGGAAGAAAGGCATTTGTGAGAATGTTCAGAAGGGAAATGAAAACAGGAAGACACAAAGTCATCAGTATTTCGGCATGCCAGCAGAGGAGCACGTCTGGCATCAGTTAAAGTCATAGGTGACTGTCTGTCAGTGAGGGCAGTGAGAGTTCATTACTTTAATCACACGCTTACTAAGACACCACCTGACTGATGTCACTCCATTCAACATTACATGCTTTTACTCTTTATCCCTGAACCTCAACCCATATGGTTGGTTGGGTTCTTTCTATTTTTTGCTTTTAATGCTATTTTTGTTATCTGCTTTTTGTTATGTGTAAATGCAATGTATAATTTACACACATTGTTAAGAAGACAGTACCATGTCAATGAAGAGCAAGTTTGAGGTGAAATATGAAACATGGTACATAAATAAATCAAGACAATTTAGCTGGCAATATTGGGTGTAATATCCAATAAAAACATAATTGTCATATTATGAAGTGGTAAAATATTATTAAAATAATAAACACAAGATGTGTAAAACATAAGCTATTGAATTTGACTTTGCAGGAAAAAGGGAGTCTGCCGCTATAGTCCAACTACAGAGTGTTACCAGAGATGTGATGGAAATGACATTTGATGGTTTCAAATAAAAAAAGACAGAACTGCTTTATATTTTACTTATTTAAAACTGTTTAAACTGAATAAAAATACTGTAGTAGACTGGAAATGGACCCCATTCTCATGAATTGCGTATAAATAGCACGCCTTTTGAAAAGTCCAATTTTGCGTGCATATGATACACCAGTCCTTCCCGTTCACTTAATACAACGCATTTTATGTATTAATTTCTTGTTTTGTTTTTCACTATTGTTTAACAACTTTCTGTTACATTTCACAGACATCCTAACCCAAACTCCAATTCTACCAACACCAAGTCACTATGGTTTAAAAATAGAAAAACAAAAATTGAGAATCCTGTACATAAAATGACATCCTATCCCAAATCTAACGGCAACCCCAAGCGACAATGGTTTGAAAATAGAAAAAGATACACACAATGACACAAAAATATGGATAGTTTTAAGTGAACGGGAAGAACTGGCGTATCGTATGCACGCAAAATTGGACTTTGCCATATGTATTGCACAACTTTTCAAAAGGCGTGCTATTTTTATGCAATTCATGAAGTGATTTACACAAATGACTCACCTGGCATGAGACTGCTGAACGCTACGGTCCTCTGTCCCACAAAGTCTCGTCCGATGGGGTCATGATCCCAGACCAGGAAACGCACCAGAGCCACCTCAGGCATGTGAAGTGTAAAAGACAAGGTCTCTTCCCATACAGGGTTAAATCCTGCGGTAACAATCACACCAATGGTTAACAAGAAAACACTCTCTGCTTTCCTCAAACAAACAAAATCCTAAACACTGAAATCTTACCGTTGTCATCCACAACTCTAGTTTGTTCTTTACAGCAGTCCGCTGGAATGCCAATGATCTCCACCTCCACAAAAGGATCAATGATCTGTGAATAAATTCAACATTGTACTTTCTCTGAACTGGAACCTGTTGGTAATGTTTTGTTTAGACATCATATGTTCACCTCTCCACGGTCTCCCAGCATTGAGTCAGGAGGTTTGGGCAGCTGCTGTCCACTGATGATTTTTATCACCAGCTGTTTCTTTGGATTTGCAGGCAGCGGATCGTCGTTCAGCGGGTTGAATGAGCCTGGAAATGATCAGAGAAGGTAACTATCCCTGGAGACTTGCACATAAAGAGATATTCCAGTGATTTCAAATATACTTAGCTCTTTATATTAAAGAAAAATACATTCTGGTAGTAACACAGTGCCTGCACATGCTGGTTTCACAGTACTTGATATCAAATGAACATGTGCACCTTTACTCATTGCTCCAGGTTTCAGCACATAACCGCTGCCTCCATTCACCATAAACTTAGCTCTGTTCAACTGCATCATGCGGCCCTCTGTCTGGTAGTTCAAAGCCACTGTATGTCAAAGAAAAAATAATCTTTCTTAATCACATATATTTATAATTTACTTTCCTCCACATTTTCTTTCTTTTCCTTCCTTCATCTTTTTTTCTTGCATTTTTCCTTCAAATCTTATCTTTACTTTCTGTCATGCCTTTCTACATTCATTTATTCACGAATCATATTCAAATAAATAATTTCATGTGTTTACAGCTGTGTAAACCTAAATAAATTGGATGATTGAACAAACTGTGAGGTTGCATCATGGCCTGGTAAACATTGTACTCAATAAACAATCAAGGGGCAAAAACCAAGGAGATCTCAGCTGCGCCTACGCAAGTTCCAATTCTATCTTGTTTATTGGACCCTTATGATGGCACACACAAACACGCGCACACTCATCTGCTTGACCTTGCTACACTTTCTTGTCTCGCATTTCTCCTTTGCCTGTCTTCATGTCTATCTGATTTTAAACTTTCTAAATCTTCCTTGCTTCATTCCATCCGTGTCAGTTTCTTCATCCTGTAGATTCTTCAGACACACCGGGAAATGGAGCATTGATAATAGTTATTCATTCACAGTTAGTCATGTGAAGAATGAGAAAACAAGTAATGCTTTGTGTGTGTGTGCTTGTAAGACTTACAGAGGCAGATAGAAAGTCTCTTGGGAATGGTTTGTGTATGCATGTGAAAAGTGCATATGTGTTTTCCTACAATGACTCCACGTATCAAAAAGTGCACATGTTGGCTAAGCTGTCAGTTTGTCAGCCAGGACCCATATGGTTTGTGCAGAGAACATATGGCAATGCAGAGGAAAGAGTTTAAATACATAGCATGTGCACATACACAGTAACAAAGGTCAACTCAGTCATAAGTGCTAAATTTGTTGTATTTAACCGTCCGTAATAAATACGTCAGACAATAACTAGACTGCATCCGAATCCTTATAGAAATTATGCAACAATTATTTGGTTATGTATTTATTATTATGATATACACTTACCTAAAGGACTATTAGGAACACCATACTAATACTGTGTATGACCCCCTTTCGCCTTCAGAACTGCCTTAATTCTACGTGGCATTGATTCAACAAGGTGCTGAAAGCGTTCTTTAGAAATGTTGGCCCGTATTGATACGATAGTAACTTGCAGTTGATGGAGATTTGTGGGATGCACATCCAGGGCACGAAGCTCCCGTTCCACCACATTCCAAAGATGCTCTATTGGGTTGAGATCTGGTGACTGTGGGGGCCATTTTAGTACAGTGAACTCATTGTCATGTTCAAGAAACCAATTTGAAACGATTCGAGCTTTGTGACATGGTGCATTATCCTGCTGGAAGTAGCCATCAGAGGATGGGTACATGGTGGTCATAAAGGGATGGACATGGTCAGAAACAATGCTTAGGTACTCCTCAAGGTTGTGCGTGTTGTGGCTTCACAAATGCCTTGCTGCATACCTCGGTTGTAACGAGTGGTTATTTCAGTCAAAGTTGCTCTTCTATCAGCTTGAATCAGTCGGCCCATTCTCCTCTGACCTCTAGCATCAACAAGGCATTTTTTTCGCCCACAGGACTGCCGCGTACTGGATGTTTTTCCCATTTCACACCATTCTTTGTAAACCCTAGAAATGGTTGTGCTTGAAAATCCCAGTAACTGAGCAGATTGTGAAATACTCAGACCGGCCCGTCTAGCACCAACAACCATGCCACGCTCAAAATGGCTTAAATCACCTTTCTTTCCCATTCTGACATTCAGTTTGGAGTTTAGGAGATTGTCTTGACCATGACCACACCCCTAAATGCATTGAAGCAACTGCCATGTGATTGGTTGATTAGATAATTGCATTAATGAGAAATTGAACCGGTGTTCCTAATAATCCTTTATGTGAGTGTATAATGTTGCCATGCATCATATTTTGTGAAGATTTTCCATATAACTTAACTCTTTGAGTTTGCATGAAATAAAAACACATGTACAAGACAACTAAATGCACAAAAGGTACAAAAAAGCGTTGGCTCAATAAGTGTAAGTTCCATCAGCTGACTCCAAAATCTCTCAGCACCTTGCACACTCTTTGAAAAGCAGGCATGTATTTCTATATTTGCATGTGTTATGCTCACCTAACTGGCAGCCCACGTTCCAGTATGTCTGTGGGTTGAAGTTGCTGGAGTCGATCCGGTAGGCGGAGGGATAGATCCGAGAGAGCTGCCTCTGGTTAAAAGTCAAGAAGCGTTCGGCTCGATGGTGCACCAGGTGCTGAGATCGCGTCTCACTAAATGACAGAACGTTATAGGGCGACCCTTAGAGAGAAAGTGCAGGGGAGAGTAACCCAAGATAAATACAACAAAAGATATGGGGGAGAGGATGGTAAATTTGTCTATAAATAACAGAGGAGTTTTTAAATATTCCTCCTGAATAAACTGGTTCAAAATTAAATATAAAGCATATATTAAAACATTACTGTATGTACTATAATATCTACAAAACTAATTCCCAGGATAAGAAAAAAAACATCTGTTTCCACATTTGACTGATCATCATTACATCAGCTAGACCAGATAATAATCAGAAGAACAAAAAAAAAATAAAGATGATCCTCACCCTCATCTAAACACTCCTGAGACACCACAGAGTTGGTGAACACCACAAGTTCTGACAGATCTCTGCTCAGTTTTATCGTTTTCCTCCTCCTTCCACCTCTACAGGCAAACACACATAAAAAGACAACATTTTCACAAAACATCTAATTGTTACATGCAATTACTTTGCTTGTGCTTAGACACACATACAGAGTACAGTTAAATAAAAAAAGCAGCATGCATATAATAAGAAATCAAAGGCCAGTGTAACATAACAGACAAACAACCTTAAAGGACGCAAATACACACAAACAAAAGCATGGACTATGAACACACTGCTCTGTGTATCTAATGCATGACCATCTCATATAGTCAGACTCTCAAACAGCAGCTTAAAATATATAGGCTGCGTCCGAAAACTCTAAATTGCTGCCTTCCAAGGCAGGAAGGCATCAAGGCATCAAGGCATGTCCGAATCCAATGTTAGGTTTACTTCCTGACTCCTGAGATCTTGTCCCGCAATTCTATGCGTGTGCGTGCATGGGGAATGTGATTGACATGAAATGGCGGCCAAAAAAGCGCCTAGAGCACAAATTTATTGTAAATAAATGTACATTTTCACTTTTTACACCTTTTAATTGCATTTCTAGTGAGAAATTAGTGTTGTAGTTTTCAAATATGTGATTAGTTATCATAAAGGCACTCTCTGTTTATATTTCAAACACGCTGCCTTTGAAGTGTGTACGAAAGCGTTTTCTTTCTTATCAATACTTTTTTTCTTTTGCCATGGCTTATGCCACATCATTTACCTTTAACCTACTGCTCAGTGCTGTTGTTAAACTATGAGCCATGTGATGCAAAATCTTCTGTCGCTACAGGCTGTTGGTCTTTCAAACAGTGCTTGTGCTCAATTTACTCTGCCCTTTGTCTCTACATCTAAGTCTGTCTCTCTCTGTCTCTCTCTCGCTTGAATGGCATCACCATCTCTTTGCAAAGACCAAGGGCCAATGGGCTTATTTATTGCTGGAAAAAAACACTGTAAAGAAAGCACTGCAGCAAATAAAACACTAAAAGATAAACAGATAGCAGAGATTGACCAGTACATATATATCAACGCTGTATCACGAAATTATGTACCTATTTATACATTTATATTTAGTGTATAGGCTATATATATATATATATATATATATATATATATATATATATATATATATATATATATATATATATATATATATATATATATATATATATATATATATATATATATATATATACATATATATATATATATATATATATATATATGTATATATATGTATATCCATTGTAAATATGAGAAGCTCAAATGCAAATGCGGCTAAACGCCACCACTGTCAAAAATGAGATAATGATATTAACCAAATGCTCTCGGCAGATATTATGCGTTCATCAAATACTGTGCCTTTGCACCAATTTGCACCTATTTCTTTGCTAAAAAAACGTTATTTTGTGTATTTGGTATAATACAATGTGTTTGTGTGGTTTATGGAAGAAAAACACATTATTTTCCACATATCATAAATTTTTGTAGCTTTAGATTTCACTCTCTTCCTGAAACACACAGATTTGAAAAGCTCTGTGTCCCTGATTGGCCAGCTAATCTGTACGTTGTGATTGGCCTGAATACCTCTGATGTCAGCAGGAAATGTGACGCTCCTTACCATGTTTGAAAGATTTGTTCACAATGCAATGCTAACATGAGTTTACTTACAGGCTGTTAGACCGAAGCCGGAAGAATTATGAAAATGTCGGCCTTGTCTACATCACCAATCCCAGGAAGTAAACTGTTGCCTACAATCCGTGTGTTTGTTGTAGTCCAAAAAAATAGATTTACGTATTGTTGGAGACAATAACTTGCGTCACCGTTTACTTTGGGGTATGTACCATTTGCATATCTTTAACATGTACTAACACACACACACCAAAGGAAAAAACAAAGGTAAAATTGTGAACAATCGGACAATAGGTGCTCTTTAATCCAATTCAATCCCAATCTCAGGTCATTCAGAAAAAAATGGTTTGTTGGTACAACACATAAAACGCAACAATGATTTTTCAGCAAAGTCCTCTAAAAGCACAAAAGACGAATGTGTCAGTCACATGCATCACAGAATTTTGACTTTTATCATTTGCAGTTTTTAGTTGGATCTTTAGTAATTTCGCAACTGTTTACTGCAGTATGTCTTGTCCAAACAAGTAGATTTTGCATGCACTTAGAGGGTTCTGCAGCAAAAGAAAGTCAAATATGTTAAATACCACTGAAATGACTAAAGTGAAATTTGTAAAAAAAAAAAAAAAGGTATTTCAATTACTGACTAATAACCTTTTCATGAATAACTAATAACTTTTTAAAATTAAACTTAAGAGCATGATACAAAAAATGCTCATTTACAAGAAAACATGTCAGACCCACTTAACTCTTTCCCCGCCATTGACGAGATATCTCGTCAATTAAGAGAAAATGCTTCCCCGCCAATGCGAGATTTTCCGTCTTTCCGCAATACCGCTATTATCCACCTTCCGCAACTTTTAAAACCCGGAAGTATTGCCCTATGGCAAGCGGCTGCATGTCCGTGTCTGTTTTAAAGATCGCTCTGGATGGATCTCTATGAAAAGTCCGTCACAAAAATGGAATTATCTCTGCTTTTTGCTCAAAATGTGGTGTTTTTGCAGAAACCTACCCATATTCAAAAGCTGATTACAAAAGAACCACTGAAGGTAGGATGAAACGTTTTTTTTTTTTTTTTTTTTAAAGCAGAGGGTCTGTTCTTTCATTTGGTATATTGTATGTTTATATATTTAAAGAAGAACATTTTCTGGAAGGTATTAAACTTTGGTGAAAATCATGAAAAACGCTGGCTCTGGCTGGCAACTTTTTTTTAAAATGCTGGCGGTGAAAGAGTTAACAGGTTTTGCATTGGAAGCCTTCATATGTTTATGTATAAATTTACAGATAGACTTTTATTCAAATCAACTTTTAGTGCATTGCAATCTACACATATTTTTTATCAGCATGTGTGTTCCCATAAACCATGACCTTTTGAGCTGCTAACGCAATACTATTGAGCTATACAGGAGCACTAGAATTGATAGACTATAAGCATTTAAGTTTTCTTCATTTTAAAGGCATTCATACATTACACATTTGCCTACTAACCAAAAACAGACAGACAGACAGATGCTTGTACAAGCATGACCAATGTCTTAGACAGCCAGTCTGAGAGGTAACATTGTGAAAACAGAGGCAATTAGATGTCACCTGTTGAACTGTCCTGATGTCTCCTGCTGGCTGTCTTCATCCGTTTCAACACTCTGACATTTCAGCCTTGATTTGGAGTGCCTCTGTGAAGACACACAGTATGTTAAATAAATACATAGAGAGCAACTTTAATCCTGTGCATTTAGATGGGAATTAATGAAATTCCTCCTACACAAAACAGAGAGGGAAAGAATAGCACAGGCCTGTTTTACAGGGCATACTTAACATAATCACACAAGTGCGTGTAACATGAATTAACACTTGCCATGTGTTTGAATGTAACATTTTTTTAGGCCTTGCTGTGCATAACAGCTAAATTAATTACAGGCTTTAGACCAACTACTAACAAAAGAAGAACCCATGCGCACACAACATAAGCACACACAACCAATAATGATAAGAGTGGGAGGAAACACTACACGCGTGCACATGAGGCGTGCCCACCCACTTTCTGCAGGAATGACAGATACGATCCACAGGAGACGAGACACCATGACATATCCCTGACAACCCCGATTACATTTTAATAATAAAAAATCAATGTGTCGGCTTGGTAAAGTAGTTCACGATCAAACCAAAACCGCAAGCCGTGTTTGCTTGCTTTATCGACCTGCTACCGAGGTGCAGAATTACACACAAATCACATTCAATATATGAGATGTAGATGAATAACACGCTTGGAGAGTTTTAATGCAGAGGATGAAATACGAAACTCTCTAGAGTTCAGAAATGCCATTTTCTGTATACACAATCATACTGGACAGAGTGCAATAAAGATCAGATACCAACACAAGTATGAATACTACTATACAGCCTCAACATAGAGGACACTTCCACGCAAAAAAATCAGGGTTTAACAATAATAATTTAAAGATTGTGTTAGGTAAGACAACAGTAATTTAGATTTTAAATTGCCCTGCCAACATTTATTGTCTCCACCATATAAAAATGTACAAACTTTTTTGTAAAGAATATTCTTTGCTTTAACATTTTCGTTACAAAAATTGCAATAATAGTAAGAGTAATGTTGATTATTCTTCAAATCGTTCTGCTTCCAGGAAATGAAATTGCCACATTTGTATAATATTCAATATTAACAGACACAAAGAGGCCCATCCAAAGAGAGAGAGAGAGAGAGAGAGAGAGAGAGAGAGAGAGAGAGAGACGAACAAAAAAGATGTATAAATGTATTCATTCTGACCTTGTGCTTGAGGTTGCTGATAAATGATCGACTATGAGATTTCTTCATGCCATCTTTGGAATTCTAGAAGACAAACACAAAAGCTGTCAAAATAATTTTGGAAACATTTACTCAAACATTGACAAAGTCACAATGAAATGGAAGTAGCGATTGTCTAAATTTTCCTCGTCGTGACGTATATCCAAGTGTTACACTTTTGAAATGAGAAAAAAGGCAGGGCTGGACTTGAATTCGTCCTTCGAGAATTGATGGGATCATAAGAAATTGGGTCATGTTGCCGTTTCCTAATCGCTGTGATCTTTTCCCGGAAACCGCCCACCTGCCATACCCCATGACCTGAAGTAAAGAGAGATCGTTTCGAGTAGGGGAGGAGATTTGCTTTTTTCATTAAAGATTATAAGGGCACATACATTTTTTTTAAATACTGAATTTCACAGATAAGTCATATGTAAAACATACCACACAGTTTTTTATATTAATTTTAGGGCTGTAACGATTAATCATGCAAATGCGCGTTTTCTCAATAAATGAATTTTAATGAATTATGGTGAAATCCTGGTACATCCCAAACCAGGGGGCGCTCTCGTGCAGAAACTCCATTTGTGCCACAGAAGAAGTATCATTACAAACGCTATTCCAGGAAATGTCTATAAGCATATTTACATGGCTATTCTTCAAATTATTTCAGGTATTTTCATGATGATAAAGAATATTTTGAATGATTTTGTTTAACGAGTGTTGATTTTTTAAATGCACGTTATAAACGATTCCGACTTATAATGATTTTAAATTGATAAGGACTTCCTACTGATCACAGAGCAATAGTACACTCACAAGCTGTGCATAAAACACAGAACCGCAGCCTTGTGATTCAGAATCGATTTCAGACAGGCATTTTAAATGTGACACACGGTTAATTGTTACAGCCCTAATTCATTTCATTGTGACTAAAATTAAACCTGAAGCCGGGCATTCTCGAGAATCTGAGAAAAAGTCATTTCCAGGACCTCCATCAGTTCCGATATTCGGCTAAGATTATCATGTAGTGTGTGACGTTTACAGATCAAATCTTACATCTCCTCCCTATGTGCTCACAAGCAAATCGAGCCCGTATCGATCATATCAAAAATATATTTCATATTTAGGATGCAGAAAAAAGAGAGACTGCAACTGCTGTTTGTGTCCAGTAGACAGTGAGGACAAAAAAATGGTTTGTGGAAGTGTGGAAACAACACAACTGCCTGAATAACACATCCATAAAAACATATCACGATTGCTTCAAAAACAAGATCTGAGGAGAAATTGCCACGGAAGTTGCCTCCTTTATGGCAGATCAAATTCTAACTGAGTCAAACACCACACTGAATTTTTTGGGTCACATATCATCAGAGACTTGATTAAGACTCTTAATTTAATCCTTCTCTCCATGGGTCTTTGTGTTTTGTCTATTAATATTATGCAGGAACACTGGAGGGCACAGAAAATCCCTGCACATTAAAATGAATGTTTACAGTGTTCAAATTCTAATAATAGGAACAGAAAGGAGGCAGAACGAATATTAATTAAAGGATGCCTGGATTACACCGATTAGTCTATTTCCTGTCTTCTTAATCTATCTTTCCATCTTTACACAGAAACACATCTGTGCCTAGCTTGCAATACAGTAGATTGTGCTTTACCTTGCGCAGGTTTCTCTGCAGGCCCTCGTGAGTGGCACGGAGCAGAGCTCTGATGGAGAAGCTGTCAGTGTCTTCTTTGTCCCCGATCTGAGACTCCTTCATTAGAGAGTCAAGTTTCTTCCTAATGTGCGTCTCTACCTGGTGCTGACTCGGTCCGTTGGACTGAAATGCAGACAGCAAGACCAGAAAAGTGGGGCGTAAACATCTGGAGCTCATAAGGAATGAGATTATACCTGCAGCCAAATCCCATACTGTGACAATCTGCGCTGAATTTGATAAGGTACCTACTTAGTGACTGTTAAAACAATGCATTAAATATAGTATGTGTAAGTTGGAGTATGAATACATTCTGGACATCTGACAACAACCACAAATATAATGTACTCAAACGTACAGTAGATTTTAAATGTTGGGTTATTTTAACCCATGGTTGGGTCAAATATGGACAAACCCAACAGCTGGGTTATACACAAACCTATTGTGGGTTGTTTCAACACATAGATTGGTAACAACAACCCATAGGCTTATTTTTTATTACACTTCTTAGTACTTCTTACACTTGAAAAGAGCTGCCTGGCTTACAGTTTTCTAGTGTTATTAATTTATTCCCTTTTGAAATTGGCAGCTCCTCAGCTTCAGTGTTCTCATGGGATAGAAAAGTGTCTACACGATGCATACTAAGAATTCTCAGGGTATTTCAAATTTACAGTAATGTTTTTGCATATTAAGGATTCATGCATGCTAATTTCGCTTACTGATTTTTGCACGCTATACAACAAAATAGACAATTTTGGATTGAGAAAAATGACAATTTTCTAAGTTATAAAGCAATTTACTAATCTTTCTTCAAATCATCAACTAATTACATAGCAGCCATTACAGCAAAGATCCAGCGTTTCTCTTGCATTTCATGACACGTTTAAGTAGGCGTGTAATAAGATGAGGCATAGAAATCTTTAATTGGCTCTCGGTAACGACTTCTTAAAGTGGATCATTAAACATTAATTACTCCTAACAAAACGACATGAATATTTTGCAAGCATACATTAAAATGCCATTAAAGAATTCACCATTGACAAAAATAACTTAACCAGTAAATCTATTTGTCGTTGTAAATGAGCAAGTTAAATATCGTTTTCATTGTCAAAAACCAGAAGCTTTACAAATTGTTGCAGGATGGATTGTGATAATGGCAATGCTGCTTGATGTTTCATGGTAATCTTGTGCAAGACTCTCTGATGCTGTTACTGTTGTCTTTTAAGAGGTATTTCAACAAAAACAGAAAACGTTTGGGGTTCGGCCTTGATTGATCGCCTTTTAAAGACAGCTCACTGTGAGCCAGAACAGTTTTGGGGAGGCAGCCAGACAACAAAATAGCATCTGTCAGTGAGAGACTCTCAATAGCGGTGGAGAGAGAAGAGAGAGATATGATAATGTGTGCAAAGAAGATGGTATGACAGCATATAAGGAAACGAAATAACAGCTTGAGTGAAACGTTGTTAAACAGATCACAATTGTTTTTTTTTTGTTTTTGTTTTGCCAGCTAATAATATGCACAAATCAGTACCATTAATGACTTGTATTTTACATTTGTTTCATTTAATGATAGTAACATTGAATGACTATGTGAAAAGGCATGGCAACACAGAACACAGTAAAAAATTATTTTGTGGCTTAGTAAATTTAATGAAATGAGTGAATTCTATTTAAAAAAATTAATTCTTGTTTTTTAACCAAATTTGAGTAAAAATAACACAAAAAGTGAGTCATTCTAAATTATTACATTATTACTAAATTTTATCGTGTAAAATTTGTACGAAGGAAATTAACTTAATAATTTTGTGTTGAAACTACTTAAATTATTTTAGTAAATATAACTAACTAGGCAGTGAACTTGTAATGTTAAAAATAATATGCTGGATTTACTTAAAAATTAAGTGCATCATTTATGCATACACAAGTAAGTTGTACATGCTAAAAAAGCAAATTTTAAGCTTAAATTGCTTAAAATTCCATGTAAAACTTACTTTAAAAAGTGGATGCAAAAATTATGCACTATATTTTAATTGTTTTAGTAAATCCAGTGTATCATTTTTTTTTCAGTGCACACAGGTTTTAACAATTTCACTTCTGATCAGTCTTTATCACAATTTTTATTTTTATATTGTTTATTTTGTCTATTCAAATTGAACACTTGTAGCATACATTAACCTGACTCTGTGTGTTTGTTCCAGTCCTACCATGCTGTTCTTCAGTTTGAAGTCATCTTCAATCTCATCAGCACTGTCATCGTCAGACACCTCGCCCTCCTCAGCATCTGCAGACAGGTAAGGAGGAAGACGCTTTCCCTGCAGGCAATGACGAGATGCAGAAATCAATTGACATATGCACGGTTACTTCTTGGTTTTCAATAAGCCAGCTCAGGCATTTCCAGTGAATTGGGAAGTCACTCTGAACTCGCTGCCTACAAAACTGATGGTTAAAGCGTATTTTGATAAGAAGAAACACTGATAGACACAGCAGTGCTCAGCTAATATCCAAGGGGGACCTTACTGCTGATTGGCTACAAGTGTGTTTTGGTAGTCGGCCTGACTCCCATTTCCAAAGCATTTTTCAAACATTGTGCACTCCGCCTTTAATGAGGATGAAATGTAAACGTCTTTTTAATTAATTAACTATGTTTTAACAAATAAACTAATGCTAGGCATGACTATAAACTAAATATTGACGCTGTTAAATCTACCCTGGTATATTGATGTTAACCAGCTGGCTTATATTCAACACCTTCATAATCCAGATTAAATCGGCCCTTTTTTACAATGTGTTTCACACCAAAAAACAATCATCACTGTAAAAAAAAAAGAAAGAGGAAACAACTTCATTATTGAGTTTTGGACTGTATTTTACCCCTACTTCAGCTATCGACAGCACTTTGTGTGTTGACACAGCCACCACAGATGAATAATAAACCAGTACTATATGTAGCCCTAAAGGTACATTCACATTATAAGCGACTTTGTCGCTGTGTATCGCTCGTCTCTTTCAAAAGAGGCGTTTCTATATCTGGTTGTCATAAACAAATGAGTAAAGTCCACTCCAGTAACTGACGAGAGACAGATGACGTGAACTCTCCTGCTTCGTTCTCATTGGTAGTTGCTCCCGAATGTCGCTCATAATTTGCATAAAGTTAAACATTTCTCAACTTTGTCATGCAGCTGGACACGCCCTATCCAGTCGCCAACGGTTACTGTCGCTCGTGTAGCCGGAAGCCGGCAAGCTTCCATTAAAATCAATGAGATTGTGTGACTCTGCTACTGCTAGTCGCTGCTAGTCTGAATGTAGCTTAAGGCCAATGAAGTTGCATCTCCTCTACTCATTCTTACTTGGTGGCTGGTCAATAGGGGGCTCAGGGGTGCGGCCAATGCACTATTCACCTGGTAGTTATGTTAGCATTTATTAAAAGCATTATTAGCAATTTTATTTGGTTAATTTCTGTGAGAATACTTACATATTCTGTGGTGGGCACTGGATAAATGAGTGTCTATGTAGGTACACAAACTTTTGGCAGACAGATAACCTGAGTCCGCTCTCTCATTTGCTTGGGTCAGGTGGACCATCCCACTTTTGTTGATCGCGCATTAATATTGTTTTTGCATGACTGACCTGTGATTGGACGACTGACCTCAGGTGATCGAAGACGCAAGCAAGACACCGTGATTACACTACCCTCTAAAAATTAATAGTTTACTTAAAATTTAGGAAACCCGCTTTGTTAAAAAAATGTTGGAAACCTGTTTTAAAGTAAGCAATTTCCATACTGTTACGTATCCTCTGGTACTAAAGATTGTTTTCACTTATGTTGTTGCATATGTGAACCAGAGGATACATAACAGTATGGAATTTGCTTGCTTAATTTTTTTACGCAACGGGTTTCCTACATTTTTTAAGTAAAGTCAACTAATAATTTTTACAGTGTAGTAATAAGCAATTTGAAAATATTATAATCAGTGATGGTGTTTGCAATATGCCTTATTCAGTCCACAGCCATGCTGATTCCAAAATGAGGCTGTATAAAACATGAGCGTATGTCCCATGTATTTTCTCCGTTATGTTTTGTCATTGTGCAAGTATTGTTAGATGTAAAACCCATATGAACCCCAACGTTGTGAAACTTACAAATATTGAGTACAGTCAATGTGCTTAAAAAACTTTATCGGAGGAAAGTAACGTATTTATGCCTTGCGTTTTTGTAATCGGTACGAATTGGAGTTATGTACTTAGTTATAGGACTATATTTGTGTTGCTTACAATGCTTAAAACATAAGAATAAGCCAACAGGCTAATAGCAAAACAGATTTTATATACACATTGCGCTGCTCTTATCTCAAAATTAGGTCATATGTGGAAATGTGTAAAATGATGTATTTTCTGTGTTTTGATGGCTGAATGACCAGCATCCCCGTACAAAACAATAGATTTAAAGTGCACGCTCTGGACGTCTACCCCTCCCAGCCTCCTTTTGGAACCAACATGGCAGCAGGCTGAATAAGGTGTATGGATGCTGTGCACTTCACAAGTAATGTCTTTTATTGTGTACTATTCCCAATACTGTAGTACACTGTAGTATATATTGTTATATTCAATAGTATAAATAATAGTGAATTGATAAACTGTAGAACATAGTGTACCTTAATATTAACTATGGTACGGCTCAAAAACACTTTAGTCCCACTAAATGATTTACAGGTTGTTGTGCCCCCCCCCCCAAAAAAAATATTGTGTACCAGCCGCCAATGTTCTAAACTTGTCTTTTTTCTCTTAAACACAAAAGAAGATACATTGATTTCACAAATGATGGTAACCACACAGTTGACAGTATCCACTGACTTTAGGAAAAACAAATACTATGGAAGTCAATGGGTATGGTCAACTATGTGATACCATCAATATCAAACTATTTCCTTTTGTGTTCAACAAAGAAACTCATATAGGTTTAGAACAACATGAGGGTGTATAAACAATGACAGAATTTTCATTTTTTGGGTAAACTATCCCTTTAACTACATTTGCCTTTGTTTGCATCAATAACCCCATCCTTTACAGTCATTTTCAACTGTGGTTTAGCACACATCAGACAATTTACTGTGACAACAGAGCATAATTTGAAGAGGCAGCTAGTAACCCACAGTTCATTGGATATCTTTGCCCGAGGATAAACAGCATTTCCTTGAGTGCTTAGACACTTGAGAGCATTAAAGCACATTAAATGGTCATTAAACCTAAAACCCCTAGCCCAGGCCCTTTCCTACACATCTATTTATCTCTTACACACATATGCACACTTGTGTGAATGCCAGTAGGAGATAAAAACTGCTGGTGGAGGGATGAGACAAAGGTAAAATCAATAGTGCTTGACCTAGAGACTGTGCAAGACACATTATGAACACTGCTTTCAATGTGACATGCTTCAAGCAAGTGCGTAAGTGCAGGTATGTATGCGGGTATGTGATCAAAGGAGACAGGGGGGATTGGCTGAAGTGTGCTTCAAAAACAAGGGTTCCCTGCTGTCTATGAGATTGGCATCATTGTTTGCCTGACTGTGAAGGTCCTGTAGAGCAGCAGGCTGGCAGTGCCATCTGTCTTGACCTGCATAACTAATGCCAAAGCTATGCACTGGTGCAGTGACGTCCGCATGCACTTCAGCGTCTCAGAGCAACGCCCGCCTCTCTCCTGAGTGAGCACCTGCCACTGAAGAGACCTTCACAATGTTAAGCTGAAGTGCCATGTTATTAGTGTACGACTGTGGCGTTTTTCAAACCCGTTTTTGTCTCTGTGTGGTTTTGGTGAATCATTCAGACCAATTGTGAATGAGTTTGACTGATTCATTGAAAAGCGAAGAATCAAAAGAATGATTCATTAACAGATAAAGCAACTTTATGGCATGTGAACTTCTGAAGTTGTACTTTACATAGAAAGCCAAATAATTATTTATATAAGAACAGATTAATAAAATAAGTGCTGAAAACTGAAAAACGAAAACAAACCTTTGTTTGCATTAATGTGTTTAACTTCTAATGTTTACTACTCTAACTCTTGCAAATGTATATCATGTTGTTTCTATTTCTTAATTTCAAATATAGTCTTGCTTGTAAAAACGTGTATACTATTTGTTTGCTCACTGTCAAAGTGTTTAATGCTTTACATTGGATAAAATGTGTCTAGGAAGCTATTTTAAAAGTCCCTGCAATATCCTAGTTTTGTCCCAGCAATATCCTTTGCCTATGGGAATCTTGAATATAGCAAAAAAATCAAAAAAGAAATGCAGGATGGGGAAAGTTTGCAATGTAGTTTTAAGCAACAGGATCAAGAGTGACATGAAACCTGGCCTGCGTTCAGCCCCGACAAAACGTTGCACAACGTTTATTAAACAGAAATGGTGATGTGTTGAACACTGTTGTGATGACGCAAGAGTTGCAACTACGGTAGCTGAGAGGCCATTCTTTGTGTTCTTTTTTAAATGTTTCTGGAGCCTGATAAAATCTTTATAAATACGTGTTTAACAGGGCTTGACATTAACACCCGCCAACCCGCCAAATGCGGGTAGATTTCGGCTGTGGCGGGTAAGATAGCCAATCCCACTAGCCACTTTGGCAGGTTGAATATAATTTTTTAATTGTAGTTTTCTTAAAACTTATGCGAAATGATAAACAATGCGCAATGCGACACTGGGAAACTACAACTCCCATTATAAGCACTCTGCACCCAGCGCAATGCACAGAGACCGTTTGTTGAGACGTGCGCGCGATTAGCGAAGCGTTGCGGACCACAGCACCAACTTCCAGAGAGCGCGCAAGAGCTGATGGATTTGTGAATGCACAAGAGGACGCAGTCTGAGCGCATACACACTTCGGCAAAGATAAAAACAATTGCATGGAAGTGATTAAAGCGATATAAATTGTGTGCACACTCTCTGGGCAAGAGCAGAGAGAAATTCAGTGCATACCTGAATGCCCAAGAAATCAAAGGAAACCCGCCAGCTGAGAGGTTCGCGCATCATTTTAATGTAGGCTACTTTGGGCAACAATAATGCTTTCTCGCCATTTGTCATTAATAGTCTTATATCACTTTAACAGAAACCATGATCAAACTTATAAAATACAATCTGCATAAACAAGTTGACAGTAAAATTCATGTACATTTCTTGACAGTATTTACTGCTGTTGTAAATAAACATTTAAAGTGGTTGTCGAGGGGTTTTGTGTTTATCTTTTCAGTTAATCTTCTACACCCCTGCTCTACTTTTAATATATTCATTCAAAGTTAATCTAATGTCTTACTAGTAAGTTTTTCATGCAATTATATGATATGATCTATGCTGATATACCTGGTATATAAATGTTGTCTTAATTTGGGTGGTCAGACTGCATTTGAAATTAAGTAAATTTGCTTGATTTAAAGTCATTTTAGGATGCCAAAGTCAAGTTTAATCATATAAAATGTATTTTACCAGCAACAAAATTGTGGCCAGTGAAAATACTGAGTGGCTAGTAACTTTGGAAAACAACTAGCCATTTGGCTGGTGAGCAAAAAAGTTAATGTCAAGCCCTGGTGTTTAATACTGTGAAATACGATTAATGTTACAGTCACTGCCCTTGCCGTCCAGAATGAAAGAGAACATTCCAACTTGAACCCATTGTGCAAGCTGTCTCTATAGCACCGCATGGTTTATTTACATGTTGCTGCTGATTGGACTGCAGTTCTGACACACCCACTAAACAAGAGAAAACGTATCTCAAACCCTGTTGCACATCGGTGCACACCGTTTCCAGGAAACATGTCGTTCAACCAGGAAACTGCAGCAAAATGTTGCGCACCGTTTTGAACTTGAACGTGCCCCAGGTGAGAGAGGGTGGCTGCAGTTCACGTTTGTACCTTTATGAGTATCTTTCCCTTCAGGCAGTTTGGGCTGGGAAGCTGCTTGGGGTCTTTGTTCAGGGCCTCCCCCACATCCAGCTTGTCTCCGAAGATCTCTTTCAGATGCTCTGCTATCTTCTTCTGCTGCTGAATGTTGCAATGATTCTCTATGGAAAGAATCACTGGGAACCTGACACAGCAGAGAGAGAGAGAGAGAGAGAGAGAGAGAGAGAGAGAGAGAGAGAGAGAGAGAGAGAGAGAGAGAGAGAGAGAGAGAGAGAGAGAGAGAGAGAGAGAGAGAGAGAGATAGCTTGTAATCACAAACAAGGGAACAACTAGAAGAGTCAGCAAATGCTCCCTGCCTCTAGATCCTTTCCTCAACATCTACCTTTTGTTCTTATGTCTTTTATCTTCTGCCATGTGCTCTCTCTTCTGCTGTCTCACTCTTACCATATGCATACCCATGTGTTTTTGATTGTCGCTCTGGTCTTTCCTGTTTTCTTTTTTCCCCACACTGCTTGCTGTCATTCTCAGCTTCTGTTTAACTCATGCATGATCTGTACACTCAACAAATCAAACTTGACTTTGGTCTCTCTATTCTTGTTCTTTACAATATAAAATGCATCAGATTTTCTTAGTCTGTTTTTTAAGTTGCTTATTTTACAAAAACATTCCACACAAATCTGTCTCTTATTTTTGTCTTGTTTCCAATTAAACAGTAAGAAATTTCTCAGGAGTTAGATTATCTAAAACATGGAAATACAGACATAAAGTCGTACTAAAGCCACATGTGACCCTGGACCACAAAACCAGTCATAAGGGTCAATTTCTTGAAATTCAGATTTATACATCATCTGATGGCTGAATAGATAAGCTTTCATTGATGTATGGTTTGTTAAGAGAGGACTATATTTGACCGAGATGCAACTATTTGAAAAATCTGGAATCTGAGGGTGCAAAAAAATCTAAATGTTTAAAGTTGTCCAAATTAAGTCCTCCTTAGCTTCACATTTTACTAATGATTCATTTTTTATATACATGTAAAGCAGGAAATGTATAAAATTTTGATTTTGGTATAACAAATTAATAATTCTGACCCATATTGTACAATGTAATGCTGGCTATTGCTACAAATATACCTGCACTTTTTTCACACAGGGTCATGTGTGTTTGGATTTTGTTTTCCCTTCATAATAAAAACATTCATTTAGAAACTGCATGTTGTGTTTAGTTGTGTTATCTTTGATTAATTTTTAAATTTGTTTCATGATCTGAAACATTAAGCAGAAAATCAGGAAGGGGGCCAACGCTTTTTCACACCACTGTGTGACTGTCTTTGTGGTCCAGGCAGGGCCGGTTTTTGCTATGGGCAATGTGGGCACGCCCTCAAAAAAAGACCTGGAGTCAAAACAAAACTTGACAGTTTTCTAGACCAGCGGTTCTCAAACTGGAGGCCGTGAGATGGTGCCAGGGGGGCCCCAGTTTAACAACATTTTATAAAATACATAAATTTATCATGAATTCTGTGTAATTAAACCTAAAAAAAATAAGGCTACAAACCAACAGCACTACTATAATTTAATGTTTTGTTTAATTAAAATGTTATGTTTTAGAACAGTTTTTTTTGTCATCAATTTTCTTTGGGGGGCCGCAAAAGAAAATTTGACTGTATTGGAACAGAGCAGACACTCTTTAACTGGCTTTTACAATGAAACCCCTGTGTATTTCACCCAAAAAGACAATCAAACAGGTTTCATAAGACAGATAGAGTAAAAATGGCATACTTATTTTGTGTGAAAATTTACTTCAATTTTTTTTTAAAGCATGTATACTGAATTAAGTTTCATAACAATATTACGTAAGGTTTATTAAAACAAGAAAAATATTTGCCAACACGGTAAACACTATAAAATTAAAATAATACATTTTATAAGATAATACATTATTATTGATCTTTAATCCTATACATTTTTTGTATATATTTGCCTGTACTACTCTGTACTTATTGTAAGGCTTGCTACAGTGCAACTCTGTGAAAAGCAATATAGAAATAATTTTGAATTGAATTATGTAGGCTGAAATAAATGTGTTCAGACAGAAGCAATACCAGAATGTCACATGACAGGGATGGTCAGGGAAATCCTTTGGGTTTAAAAGTCATACACTATGACTGACATTCCCACAATCAAATTCTAAACAAAATAAAAAGGGACATAAAGACATCATATTGGGCTACAGTCACTGCGATGCAGTCTCAGCGGGTGATATGGGAAATAGGGAGTATAATTTGCATGTGATGTGCATGTGCTAAAAGGCTCATTTATGTCATTATGGTGAACCATTCGATAAAACAGGTGGCTATCTTATGATAAAACACCATTAGGCAAACTTAGAGCTCTCAAAGAATTTATACACTTGAATGCAGAAAGTTATTTTAAATTATTACTGTACTTTACCTTATGGTGAAATATAAAACAATTTTCCACAACAAATTATACATAATTGTCATGTCACCTGCGTCTCACTGGGTGCCTTTATATCTGGCAATCAAAAGATGAAGAAAAAACTAACACTGTTCTATAAATTGTTTTTGAGATTAC
This sequence comes from Paramisgurnus dabryanus, assembly GCF_030506205.2. Classification (NCBI taxonomy): domain Eukaryota; kingdom Metazoa; phylum Chordata; class Actinopteri; order Cypriniformes; family Cobitidae; genus Paramisgurnus; species Paramisgurnus dabryanus. Next base: position 12,425,625 of record NC_133345.1, read on the forward strand.
AGTACCCTGTTGTATATTAAAACAGTCAGCCGCCTACTGGAGATAATAAACAGCCCTGTGATGCTAAGTACTGAAACATAATGTAGATTATTCTTCATAAAGACGCTCCAGGCAATTTTTTGTTTAATTTAGTATATGAATATGTTTGGAATAAAAGAATACCATATTAATAGCCTATTACTGCATTTTATACTGAATCCTGGCTGTTACAGCATATAGTTTTCCTTTAGCTTAACTGGTAAAGCAAGTCTAAAACCACCGCTTTGAATTAAAGTGTCAAATATATGTATATATGTATATGTGTATATATATGTATATGTGTATATATGTATATATGTATATATGTATATGTATATATGTATATGTATATGTGTATGTGTATGTGTATGTGTGTTAGGGATGGGCATAATTAATCGACGATCGATAATTGATTGTTAAGAATTTCGTCGATCATGTTAATTTGTTATCAATTAATTGAATGCATTTTTTTTATCTAACTCCTGTTTCACAAATACTCCGTATGCAGTGCGTTTGCGTATGTGTGCGGCGAATCCGTCAAGCACCCGTTGCAGTGCGCTGCTGATCGCTTATTCTGCATATAAAACGTTCATGTGATTGACACTTTCTGTGAACACTTTTCCGCATAAACAATAGAACAAAGCATCATTTTTTTTTCACAAAACAATATATTTTAGATATTATTTGACAGACTAGTAAATGTTGATTAAGGATGTTTAAAATCTCTAGCCTGGTGGTCAGGATCTAAATGGATCAAATCAGCAGTTTTGCAATGCTTTATTTATCTCCACATATATCATAAATAAAAATAAGCAGAGTAACTTTGCAAGTCTACCCTTCCACATTATATATTTCCTACTATGTATGTATATGATTTCCAAATAATAAACGAGAGTATTCAACGACAAAAAGCGTCTCATATGGAAATAAATCCTCACATTATTATTATTTCTCAAAACTTGATGACAAAAATAAGCAACTGTATTCCTGCAGTTAATCAAAGATGCACACATTATTCCGCATATAATTAGA